>NC_034593.1:107072361-107168765 GCF_900095145.1 Mus pahari | reverse complement strand
TGTGTGTGTGTGTGTGTGTGTGTGTGTGTGTGTATGTGTATACTCACTTGGATGAAGCTGTGAAGTCCAATAAAGTGAATGAATTCTTCACATAGAGTCAGTCATTCTTTGCTCAAGCAATCATGAATCATATTCTAATTTTCTTTAGAAACCAAAGTAGTAAGTTTATCATAGCTGCTGTGGGTGGCTACCCCTGCAAAATGGCTTACCGCTTAAAAAGCAAACTTGTGTTTTTAATCAGAATGGAAATGAAACTTCATTTTCTGGAATAATGTCTGTTTCTCTAACAATAGATAGGTTAGTTTTCTAACATCAAGCTTCAATCATTTTTAGTGTTCTAAATAGGAAAGTACTTGCTGGACTTCTGGGGTGGTTTGATCTTCTGATGGTCAACACCCTTGAAGTCTTTGGTGGTTTTTAATAGAGTCAGTTTTACCTTTTCTAAATGTGTGCGATGTATGTCTGTTTATATCAACATGTGCATGCAGTGAATAGCCAAACGTTTGTTCCAAAGTAACATCCAGATTGCAATGGGTTTCTCATTGAATTTGGAGTTGACAAAGCAATAGGCTCAAGACATCCACCTGCCCTAATGTCCGTCCCTGCCTCCATCCCTAGAGGTATAAAAATGTATCAGGTTTGTATTTAATCACTTCTGAGATATCAACGCAGGTCCTTGCACCTTCACAGCAGGTACTACACTACTGAGCCAGCTCCTCAGCCACAGTTGAATGGGGTCTTATCTTTCAATTCTCCATGCCTAACATGATGATAGATGCTTCATAGTAGGTACATAAGTGTTCATGAATAATTATATTCTTCTATCAAAACTTCCTTGCAAATAAATATTCATTATTACTCTCTTCAAACACTGCATGATGTGTAGAAAGCCTAAAGTGAAAAGATTTCTAGTAACACACATACTTTGATAAAGTAGCGTAACAGACAATTCACCAAACCAAGTAAAAGGGGAGGGGGGAGTGAGGGAAACAAGCAGTTGATAAAGTGCGACAATTAAATCAAGCAGACTAATAACTCAAGCAATGCCAAAAAAAAAATACTAACATGCCTCTCACGTATTTGACTGTCAAAGACGCTTTAGTGAATGTCCAGGGTGAAGAAAATTAAGATGCTCGTTCAGTTCCATATTGAGCATGAACATAAGAGGGATACTCTGGTCCAGCCCTGGGATGGAACCTGTGTGAAGCTACATCTGTCTCTTTATGTATATGCTTGGAAATCATTGCAGGTCCTGGTATAGACCTGTCTTGACTACTGAGCCATCCCTGTAGCTTGAGCGAGTCTTCTAAGGTTGTTTTGCTCTATGTGCTGGAGCAGGTCTGGGAAGATTGTAAATGCTCAACAAATATGTTTGAATAAATGTAATAAGTAGATCATAGTATATATTCCCTTATCTCTCCATGTTCTTATACATTTTGTATGTAGGCATATATAGTTTGTCCCTTTTTCTCTAGCTAGATGGCACAAGGACAAAGACAATGTCTTATCTTTGAATCATCAGCTTACAGAAATTCTGGTATCATGTAGATGTGCTCATAATATATGTCAATTGGATGAAAAATGAATTAAAATCAATATTTTCAATACTTTCTCAATAGTGCCCACTCTAGTGGACATATAGTTGATGTTTAAAATAGAAATTTATTATGTATGTCAACCAAAACACTTTTCAAACACATTCCCAATTCTTATTCTGGTCATAATGACTCTTAGATATTTAACAAGTGCAATTACTCACGAATGCACCTGTTGTACTTTTAAAGAACTTGAAAGTTTCTTCCATTCCTTAGTTCTTATTGCCAATGCAATTTAAGAAGATAATTTGCTTTGTTTCTCCAAACATTAAGGCAGTGCCTTTAGTGAAATTGTCAGCAAATTCTTTTCTAAATATTTCAATCCAATTCCAAGAGAAGAATGTTGGCGGATTAGCAGTTAGTGTACTCTCTGTCTCTCTCTCTGTCTCTCTCTGTCTCTCTGTCTCTGTCTGTCTGTCTGTCTGTCTGTCTGTCTGTCTGTCTGTCTCTCTCTCTCTCTCTCTCTCTCTCTGAGTCAGAGTCTCTCTATGTATCCTTGTCTCTCCTGAAATCCACAGAACTCTGCTTGCTTCTGCCTCAGGGCACCTCACTTCCTCCTTGGGTTCCTGTATAAGAACTGCTATATTAAAGTCTCTGACCATGCGTCTGGGAGGGAGTGTGTTCATACAAGCATAGTCTTGTATTCATACAGAGCTAAGCTCTCAGTGAGTATTCCCATCTACCACTCAAAGTGACTCATCACTGTTCCCATAATGTCTCCTCTCTTGATTTAGGCTTTCACTGAAAGAGCCTTATGGCTTTCTAGTTGCTGTTCAATTTCTTTTTTCTTGAGTTGGGGGGTAGGGAGACTGTTGGTCACTAGAACTGTTACAAGTAGGACAAACAAGTTTCACAACATGGATTTTGAAACTAAGTCAGCTGAACTGCTTTTTGACTCCCATAATTTATTCCAGCCATCTGTGTGATACATGACAACATCAGCACACACACACACACACACACACACACACACACACACACACACACACATATTTCTTAGGAGTACTATGGCCTATCCCAAACTCCCATTGCCTCTGGAATAGAACATTAACATATTTCATGATTGTCTTTGACCCCTGGAATCATATTATAGCATTTAATACATCTTTCCATGGAAGGAATATTTTCAACATAACTTACTACTTGAAATTTGGAGATTAAAAACTGTGGAACCCGAAACCTTCTTTTGGCATCATACTTTCTATTTAAAGGCCACCAAATGTTTCTTTCTGAGAGATTGTATTGAGTAGTTAGTAATTTGGCACCCATTATTGTTCTCAGTAAAGATTATCCTGGCCCACATTTGTTGTCTCTGGATAATGAATGACTAGGGTATATAACAGAGCCACCTTCCCATCTGCACTAGCGTTAACTACCATTGATCACTGGGTTGTGGTCCACTGCTGAACTATACATGTTTAATTATTAATTTTACTTGGTGTTAATAAAAATGGCTAACTCTATCGATCAGGTACCATATGTCCAGGATATTATATATACCTCTCATTTGGTTATTGCAATAATCTGAATGTAAGAATAGAAAATTTGACTTTTGTGTGTTTTATTGGGATTACAAACACTTAACTTTCTGTTTTTATAGGAAGTGTCAAAGATAGACATCTATAGAGTTTGCTTGCTCTAAATTTACTGTAGCTTATAAAGAAGTTTGTTAACATGTATATGTTAATGTGCATTTTGTCTGTGTGTTGTGTGTTTTAGATGTGTAGTATATGTGTATTTGTGTGCTTGTGTTCTATGTGTTATGTTTGTGTGCTGTGTGTTACAGATGTCCTGTATGTGTTGTGTTAGATGTGTGTTGTCTGTGTAATGTGTGCATGTTTGGTATATGTGTATGTTATGTGTGTAGTGTGTATGTGTAATGCATGTGTGTTGTGTATGTGTGGTGTATGTGGTATGTGTGTGTGTGTGTGTGTGTGTGTGTGTGTTTTGTTTGTGGTGTGTATGCATGTGATATGTACAGTATAGTGTGTGTATGTATGTGTGTTTCTGCATGTGAGTGTAGGTGTCAGTCTTCAGGTCCCCATCTTGTTTTAGGTATCATCTCTCATTCTCTTTGTATATGCTGGGCTTGCTGCTATTGCTCTTCCAGTGGCTTCCTTGTCTCCACTTCCAGTCTTTCCATAGGAATCACGGTACTACTACATCCAGTTCCATGTGCATTCTTGATCTCTAAATTCGGAACTTCCTATTTGAACAACAAACACTGCTCACACAGCCTTTTCCCAAACCTTACAAAGTTTATTTTCAAAGAACACAGAGAATGGCACTCACATTTACAGTTCCTGCTTTGGCTAAACAATGCACATGATTGTTAACTTGGTAGCTGCATCTTCAAGGCTAACTGGTAGACCATGCTAGATTCTTTTTCTTTTTCTTTTCTTTTTTTTTTTTTTTCTCTCCTTAATTTTTTATTTATACACTTTATATCCCTATCAAAGCCTCCTCACCCACTCTCCTCCCAGGCCCCCTCTTACAAATCCCTCCCACCATTACCCCTCCCCTTCTCCTCAGAGAAGGGAAGTCCTACCCTTAAATCCCACCCAAGTCATATCAAGTCACAGCAGAGCTAAGTTCATCCTCTCCCAGTGATGCCCAACCAGGTAGTCCAGTTGGGTAGGGGATGCTGAGATTCTGTTCATTCATCAGTATCCTTACCACATTTTACTGCTACCATGAACAGAATGAACTGTTTTTTCTCTTTTGGTCCATTCCATGTTGTTCTAGCCTTCTGTAGTCTGTGATCTTCAACAGTTCTGATGCTTAGAGCCTGGTAGTATGTTTGATAGAAGCAAATGTACATGTGTGTTAGACACACATTTTATCAGTAGCACATATGGTAACCTCTGACTCTATAAGCTTTATCACAGAGCAGTTTTGCATAGTTTTTGGTGTTTTCAAAATGAGACTTCACACTGTAACTAGTGCTGGCCTAGAGCTCACTATATAATATAATTATTGACGTTACATTAAAGTTTAAAGTCTATGTTGCTTTGACTTTAAAGTTAAGGCAATCCTCCTGCCTCTAAATTACTAGCATTAGTCATGCACCATGTCATAGATTTTGAAAGATCCTGACATCTTCCCCCTATCATTTGAATTAAACTGCATTTCTAAAGAACAAACATAAAGTTCTTTATAAGAATCCATAGTATGAACTTGTAAACTAATAGAAGAAACTTCACATTTGAAAAAGTAGGTTGTACTTAGAGTAATAAAAAATCTTCACCTATGTAATAAGAATTAACATAAAAACTTAAGATCATTTAGCCAAGAGATCACAATGCTAGCTGCATTTAAACAAATTTTTAGGTTTCAATATGAATTTCAATAAAGGAACAATACATAATTGTTTCTAGTTTAACATTAAGCCAAGAAATAGCTTTATTAAAATACATCCTTTCATAATTAGATGTAAGGAAAAACACTTTTCTCTGTGTTACAGATGAAATATTAAGGGCTAGCTAGCAAGATGGAAGAAAAGCTAAGGCGGCTATGAGTTCAGACTCCAGAACTCACAAAATGACACGTGTCCACCATTCACACTCACACTGTCACATGTGCACTGTAACACAGGCATGTGTACTGTTACACACGTACACAATAAATCAACAAATACCATTTTTTTTTTATTTTAATTTTGAAACTGGATGTCAAATATGTAGCCTGGCTGGCTTGAAACGTGTTATGTAGACCAGAGGAGCCTCGAACTCAGAGTTCACCTGCCTTCATCTTCAGATTGCTGGGATTAAAGGCTTGTACCATCATTCCCATGGAATGCTGCTGATTATGCAAAGTCTTTATCCCCGAAATCTGCATAAATAATGCAAGCAATCATATATCCACTTATTGCAGCAGCCTTACCAAGCTACTGGACATCATGATATCTTGCTGCTTTCTTTTTTCTTTTTTCTTTTTTTTTTTTTTTTTGAACTTGGTAGTTCTCCCTTTCCTTTTCCTTGCCATTCAAATTACAATATCATAAAGTAGTAGCAATTTGTGCTTTAATTTAAAAATATGATTGTAAAATTATTAACCCTACTCTTCTTACATTCATCATTATATTCAGCGATGTAATGTATCAGGTAACTCTCCAGAAAATAATCAAGATTCCTTCATTGGCCACAGTGATCCCAAATTCTTTCCCATATGCTGGTTTTGAAAGCATTTAAATCATAGCACACACTTTTTTTTTTTTTTTTTTTTTTTTTTAATGTTAAAGGCAAAGCCTCATTTGCCAGAGTTGTCTGCAGTTACTGTGGTTGATGTGTTTTATATAAGGGTGGTGCAGCCAGGCTGGGACTTCCCTCTGAGAAATCAGGCCATGAGACAGACCTAATATAGAGAAGGTTTATTGGTGAGAAGGTCAGGAGGGGGAAGAAAAAAGAGAGAAGAAAGGGGAGGGAAAGAGGAAGAAGAGAAGAGGAGAGAGAGAGAGAGAGAGAGAGAGAGAGAGAGAGAGAGAGAGAGAGAGAGAGGCTAATCTCAGCCCAGTTCCTCTGCCACTCACGCTGCATCACTCACCAGTCTATTACAATTTTGCCAGAGTACCTGCATCTCAGCTCTCACTAGTCTTTATCTTTGTTCACAGTCAAAATGATACAGAATAGGCAACCACTCATTTTGTGATGTTAAATCAGGAGATTGCAGCCACAGGAATGAGTCAGTGGGAGGAAGGGTCTTTTGCCTTTTCTCCATCATCAACCCCTGCAAATGCATGAACTCGAACAAGCACCAGAGTCCATTTCTTTCCCCTGATCATTTTCTTCATTTGTATCTTCATATATTCACTATATTTATGTGCGCTTACTTGTTGTCAGTGCCTTCTTCTGTTCATTAGAATAGCACACTTTCTGGTGTGCTGCTTACAGCTGGAACACAGTGTGGAAGTGGTAGGCATTTAATAAATCAAGCTTTTTAACTTCTACAGCTGTGATGTAAGTGATAGCATCTGTATGTCTTGTCTGCTTCACTTCTTGTATGTCACTTCACTTTCCACCTGGAATGAGAGCTGGAGTCAAACACACTTGATGCTTTCTGAAACTGAATTAATATGGTCTTCATAAATATTATTATATAGTAGATATAGGTGGGGACCATATTTACAGATATGTATATTTGAAATAGAAATTCTAACAAAAAAAAAAAATCCTCCTGCCACAACTTGTATCCTAGCATTCAGCTAGCCTACTACACCTAACTGAAAGATACATAATTCAAGGCACTTACAAGGAACTCTTTTCAACCAAATTTTTAAAAATCTGTTTAAAAGCTATAATTCTCTTACCATGGTGGAATAGGCTTTTATCAGCTCTTGGGTGGAAGAAACAGGTGAATCTCTGTGAGATCTAAGCTAGCCTTGGCTTCTCTGAACTGGGAGTTCCAGGCCTGCTGCAGTCTAGTAGTAAAATCCTGTCCCCCCCCCCTCAAAAAACTGATTTTTCTCTTTGATGTGAAGTGAATTTATTCTGTTCCTTATCTGAGAATTTCATTGCCATTTGCATGCTGCCTGGAATACAAATTGTACTTAGTAATCAATCAGTGTTTAATTGCTGCTCAAGTCAACCCTTGTAATCAGGCTCGCTGTAAAAATGTTAAGGTGTTGGAAAAGCATAAGGTGGCATTTCCCCCTCCCCCTTATTATGCTGCGTAACTTCCATTAATACTAATAGGAGACGCAGCTGGTCCTCAACAGGAGATTACAGGTTGCCGCTGAAATCATATTTTATTTTTATACCTTGGCAAGGCTTACATGTTGAAATCAGGTGGCCAGATTTTGCTGCTGTTCAGAAATCTTTTACTTGGAAACAATGAGAGGAGGTAGAGAAAAAAAAAAAGTCTCCTATTTTTTATTTTGGGAATAGAAAGACTCCGTATCCAAGCACCAGCTTGTCCTTCCCCAGCAAGTCTGTCTCATTCTCTAGCACCAGCTGGAGTTCTGTTTCTAATTTGCTGTGAAGAATTAAGTGATTTGAGACCCATACCCTGGAGTATTTGACCTCCCATGTCAACCAGCCAGCTTGCAATTCCCTTGACTGCAAAGTTTCTCCAGAATTGATTTGAACCAACATCAGTTAAAATACTCTGCAATGGAGCAGCAAATAGCATCGAAAACTTGAGTGTGCTTTTATAGCCATCAAAGTAAACATACCATGGAATATTAAGAAGAGAGAAAAAAAAAAAAGTCAAGGCACTTAGAAAACATGGGTGACCAGCAAGGCTATGATAATAGAACCTTTCACCCCAAGGTCAGTTATCTGACTGTCGCCCAGTGGGTGGCTTTCCTAGCTGAAGGTAGTTGGTTCTGTTGCCTGGGAACCATGTGAGCACTCGAGACTCATTTCTTCCCACTCAGGTCCATGTGTCACAGAACAACAGCACTTTATGCTATTTTGCCACATAAGTGACAATCCTAGGAGATCATGGAATAACCAAGAAGGATGGAATTATCAGAGCATCGTCTTTATGAAGAACACACTGGCCTCCCTTTTTTGTCGTCTCCACTTTCTCATGCTGTTGTCTCTGTTATAGCCTCTACAGCTAACCCAGCCCTTCAGATTATTCTGCATCCATTATTCCTGACTACCAACATTTTCTCCATAGTATCAGTTGATTTTCTTCATGGCTGAACACTCAGTACCAAGCTGCTGACCTTGGACACAAGGCTAACATCAGTAAGTGGTGCTGGAAGAAACTGTGGGAAGCAGAACATTCCCTCTGAATGGAGAATAAATGTCTCATACCACGATTTTCCATAAACACCTATGTCTTCATTCTCTTTTTGAGCATCCCTCCAAGGAAATTCAACTGTAGACACCAGGTGGATTTGTATGCTGTCCATCACTCCAGCATCTCCTCTGGCTTTTGATCTCGAGAACAACATCTACTGACAGCCCATACTTCTGGCACATCTCTGTTGTCAGGGATTTTGATAACTTGATAGACCACCATTCAGTCTTCAAGTGGTACAAGAAATGCACAGCCAAGAGTGTTCTTACTCAGGACTAAGTGGTTGGAAGAGAGTAAGTATGAAGGTAACTGGGGTGACGAAAGGTCAACGGGTACAGGAGCACTCTCAGAATTATTTGTTCGAAAGACCTAATAATAATAACAACAACCTATCAGTGACTTCAGAAAGATGGAGAATCCATTTACCCCCAGAAAGGCTCTGTGCTAGGTTACACAATTCCAAATGATCCTTAAACATATGTACACACAGGCAACACTAATGGACTCATTAGGGTTTCTATATGTATTAATGATGATGTAAAAAGAGGCTGTGGCTATACAGAAGAGAGGGAGAGATACTAAAGGCATTTGAGGGGATTAAAGGGAGAAATAGAAATGATGTAAATACAGTATCATACAGTATCCATGTATAATATGCTCAGACAAATTAAAATAAAATTGCTTTTTATAATCTGGTTTTATACATATTTTAATGTCTGTTGGAGTACAGGGTACATTCAACTCAACCTTTCAAGCACTCTGTGAGAGCCTTATGACAGTAGGCAATTAGCAACCCTGTACTTTCATGTTTTCCCAGGAGTAAAACTGCATGAGGGTATTGGCTTGTAAAAATAGACAGCGTTTTTAAGAGATTATATTATGCCACACACTGTTTTAATTGTATTGCATACATTATCTCATCTAGTGCTTAGATCAGTCACAGAAGATAGTAGTGCACCTGGATTATAAAGAAAATAGAGGAAAATGGACCTTGTGTACCTTGATCTAAATTTCACTGCTTCCAATCCTTTCATATGAAGGTTTCAAGCTGAATTGTCCAACCCTACAGTTTCTTTCCTTAACCAAACTTTAAGACAATCATATTCTAATACTCTGTGATCTCTTCATACCATTTAATCACCTGGTGAGCTACTCAAGATGCCAGCACGATACAGCCCTCACATTAGTGTATTTAATACATAGGGTGGAACAGGGGACTACATTTAGATGCTACTATACACAATATATTTTTATTACTAGGTTAGATTTTTTACTGTAATCTCCAAGTAATTGTGTATTTATAGCTTAACTTTATATTTTACACTCCTGCATATAAAATAACTATGCAAAAAAGTATCTAGAGCTGAATTAATAGTCTGCCATTCTATAATACCTTTGCCCAATAAAGATGATTCTAACAATGTGATATTTAGTAGATGATTCTTTTGCTTAGCATGAAATGTGATTCTAGTAGACCTAAATTATTCTTTTTTGTAAACATTGTGTATTTTTGGTATTTTTTAATTGGATATTTTCTTTACATTTCAAATGTTATCTCCTTTCCTGGTTTCCCCTCTGCAAACCCCTTATCCCATCCCCCTTTACCCTGCTTCTATGAGGGTGCTCACCCCCACCCACCCACCCACTCCCACCTCACTGCCCTAGCATTCCTCTACACTGAGGCATCAAGCTTTCACAGGACCAAGAGCCTCCCCTCCCATCGATGCCAGATAAGGCCCCTTTGGCTCCTTCAGTCCTTCCCCTAACTCCTCCATTGAGGTCCCTGTGCTCAGTCTGATGGTTGGCTGCAAGCATCCTCATCTCTATTGGTCAGGATCTGGCAGAGCCTCTCAGGAGACAGCTGTGTCAGGCTCCTGTCAGCAAGCTCTTCTTGGCATCAGCAATAATGTCTGGGTTTGCTGTCTGCTTGTGGAATGGATCCCCAGGTGGGGCAGTCTCTGAATGGCCTTTCCTTCAGTCCCTGCTCCACTCTTTGTCCCTGTATTTCCTTTAGACAGAAGCAATTCGGGGTTAAAATCATGGAGATGGGTGGGTGGCCCCATCCCTCAACCGGGGGCCATGCCTAACCTCTGCATATGGTCTCTCCAGGTTCTCCCTCCCCTTTGTAGGGTATTTCAGCTAATGTCATTCCCATGGGGTCCTGGGAGGCTCTTGCTTTCCTGGCATCTGGGACTTAATTGTGTGCTTTCTGTACTATCTTTACATGTATAAACTAGCTTCTTCTGTAGTAACAAATTACTGCACATATTTCAAAGGCTGAATACCCAGGCACATTTATTTATGTCTGTCAATGTGATATATCCCATTGGGACTGGCAAAGATCTAAAGTACTCAGAGATCTAGGCTGCCAAATGTCAGACGCTTTTGGTTTTTAAATGGCAGCATGTCATTTTCTCAGGTATTGAAGCAGGTTATCAAGATGCAGAACTTAATTGGTGGGGAGCATCTCTGGGACCAGCTGGAGAGCTGAGATGAGGGAGGCCAGGAAGAGCCTATGAGGATGACCCTAGTTGATATTCCTACCAATGGGGATACAGATACTGAAATGGCTACCAGTTGAAGAAGGGGAACATCAACCCACCTACAAAACCTTCAACTCAAAATGTGTCTTGCACCCTATAAGATACACAGGGATTAAAAATGGAGGAGAGACTGGGGAATGGCCATCCAAAGACTGGCCCACCTTGAGACCCATTATACTGGGGAGTGCCAAACCCTGATTCTATTAATTAAATGCTGCTATGCTTGCAGACAGAAGCGTACCATAACCGTCTCCTGGAGGGTTTCATCCGGCAGCTGATGGAAACAGATGCAGAGACCCAAAGACAAACATCAGGCAGAAGGCTTGAGAGTCATGTGGAAGAGTAGGAAACAGAATTGAGCAAACCAGTCAAAGGTACCACAAGAAGACCTACAGAATCAACTAACCTAGACCCATGGGTTGGGGGGGGAAGGGTCTTGGAGAACCACCAACCAGCAGAGCATGAAGGGGCTGGACCTAGGCCCCCATTTGTAGTAGATGTGCAGCTTGATCTTCATGTGGGTCCCTAACAATTGGAACAGGATTGGGGACTGTCTCTGTTTTGGTTCTGTTGCCTGTCATTGAACCCCCTTCCCCAACCTGAACTGCCTGGTTGGATTTCAGTGGGAGAGGAGGTGCTTAGTCCTTCTGGGACTAGATATCCCAGGGTGGGGTGGTACCCAAGGGGTTACCAGAGATGAAATAGTAAGGCAAGGACAATTTCACACAGCCAATTCTCAGTGTTCTCCTTTAATATAATGCATCCAGCTGTATATTTAATAGTTCTTTCATATTTGGAAGTTTAATAAAGACCTTTTATTTAAGTATTTATATTAATTACACTTATTTGTGCTCTATCTGTCTCTCTCCCTTTTTGTGTGTGTTTGTGTGTCTCTTTGGCTCCATCTCTCTCTGTATCTCTGTATCTCTCTCTCGCTCTGTGTGTGTATGTGTGTGTGTGTGTGTGTGTGTGTGTGTGTACATGAGTGTCCACACACATGTGTGTGAATGTGTGAAATAAGTGTATAGGTCAGAGGATAACTGATAGTAATTCAGTTCTTCAATTTTCCTCTTGCACCATGTGGGCTCTGGGTATCAAATTAAGGTCAGGTTTGGCAACCAGTATCTTTACCCTCTGAGCAAGTCCCCAACTCTTAGCTCTTAACATTGGTGTTAAGTCCATCAAAATGTAACTCTGTTTTACAATGGAGATTTTTTTAAAATTTTGATTTCCTCATCAATTGAAAGGGAAGAGTGAAATATTGTTGACTTTCTTGACACTTCTGTTTTTCATGTAGAGTTTCAGTGCTGGGCTACTGAGAAAGATCCAATGTGTCCAGAAGGAGAGCAAGGCCAGCAGACACTGCCATTTCAAAGAAGGCGGATGAGTGATGAGAGCATTATCCATTCTGTTTACTGGTCCACTTTTGCTGTCATAGTAAGCTTCTATTTCCTAAACAAGACTATTTCTTTTATTCTATTTCTTCTATTTCCAAGTCCCCTGCAACCTCTAGGCTCCTTGAGAGCTAGACCAAACACATAGCCCTGCTTCATTCCACAGCCACACAGAGAATATGCCAAAGGAGACTACGGGGAGAAGATAAACAAACCAAGCTCTAGTTTTCGTTGGAAATGATAGGGAGTGTAAAACTCACCAGCACATCCTCTCTTACACGTGTCATATAATCTAGGTTTTGGAAATGAAGAAGCTAAAATTTGAGTGATTTTTTTCGAATCAGTTGAGCAAGTTTTGCTAGAGTATGTCATTCAGAAGCCAGTGTGTCTGTGAGAGACTTTGTTCTCAGCTTGAGGATGTTAGGAGGTGGTAGAAACTTGACCAAATGGGACTGACAGGGATCTCCTCATGACACTACCCTTGAAAAGAATGCCCAAACTGATCTCCTCTATGTTCTCTTGCTCTCTGGCCATGAGGTGAGCAGTTACCCTCAGCCTCATGTGTGTGTGTGTGTGTGTGTGTGTGCTCACTCACTCAAAGCAGTGAGGCCATTGTTATCTTGGACTATTGTAAACCAAAATAAGCCCTTTCTTTTATAAGGGGGTCCTTTAAGTAATTGTGATGGAAAGCTAGCAAACCAATGTTGTCTTTTAATAAGCCTGCATGGAAGATGTCGGTCTGCTGATGCACAGAAAGCAGATTGTGAGGAAAAAGGGCAAAAATGCAGAAACATTTTGTTAAAATACTATTAGATTGCAGGTTTTCTCTCTGTGTTATCGTTTTATATTTATGCGTGGTTGCCTGCACATTGTGGTTCACTTTGGAAAAAGTGACATAGCTCAGCATACCTTGATGCTGACATCACTGTGCTGGTCACTAGGTCACCATGCAGTAAGGAGACCCAAGTCTGTAGCACTGTCTAACAAAACCTGACCATCCAGTGTTTGTTTGCAATGCCAAAGCCCAAATTCTCCTTTAAAAATATATATACATCAATGATTATTCTCGACCTTAAACATTAGGAGACTTAGGTATTCCCAGTATTTTTCGACAGGGAGCTGGTGGGGTTTTGTCATTATTTAATCATGGGTTTAAGTGCTGCTTTTACAAGCATTTTGTCTGTTATGGAGGAGGTTAATTCTGATTGTCAGTATGATTCTAGGGATTAAGGTAGGTTAAGGACTGTGACGGGGAAAAGACCACCGGGGTCATCTCCTCTTCTCGTGGCTTCACATCAAGAGAAAACGCCACGAGCAGGCTGCATTGTGGACTGGGAACTTGAGTGCTTTGCTCACAATGTCAGGCAGCTCTCCCTACCGTGGGGCTTCTCGTTTCTCTTTCTTTTCCCGTACTGTGCTGTTAGAATGAACTCACTTCGGAAATCCCACATGCAATGTTTAGAAGAGAGACAGATCAACTGTGATCAAGGGAGAGGTGAATAGGTGACAGACGCCTATACAGGAGTGGGGTTTGCCCTGAGCTATGACAGGAAGGGGGTTTCCAGAGACAGACATGCCAGAGGATGCAGAAATAGGCTCCTTGCTGAGAGACTGAGTACCTGCAAAAGGACTTGTGGTTTTTCCACATGGAGTCTTTGTTAATCCTCCTCCATTTGTTCATTATTTAAATCAGTATGGACTTCATGTAAGCTTGTATTTTGTGTTAAAAAATAACCATATTATTTGATGGCTTTTCTCAAATTGTTTTGGCATTGGATTTGGAGACCCCTGCTAGTCTCCCCTGTCATTTTGTCCTTTTCACATAGTGGATAATTCTCTCTCCTACTTTCTCTCCCTCTTTCTCTGTCTTTCTCTGTCTGTCTGTCTTTACTCTGTGTCTCTGCTTTTTCTCTCTCTCTGTCTCTCACTTTCTGTCTCTTTATGTTTCTCTGTCTCTCTCTCTCTGTTTCTCTGTCTCTCTGTCACTCTCTGTCTCTCTCTCTGTCTCTCTCTGTGTGTGTGTGTGTGTGTGTGTGTGTGTGTGTGTGTGTTGTAAACCTACTTCTTGGAGTACATTGAGCTTCAAGATACTCTTGTGTGTTCCCTTTCTAAGCAATGTAGAAGGAATCTTAGATCTTTTAACTGACCTTAGTATTAAAATTTTCTGTCTGTACACCTGATTGTAACTTAGTAAGTAAATTCCATTCTTTCAGGCCCCCCCATACTTACTAAGCAAGGAATGTTCTGTATTGACTCATATATATATATATGTGATATATATATCATATATATATGGTATATATGATATATGGATGTATATGTGTGTATTATATGTATGCTTGTATATATATGCATGTATGTATCTGAAATATGCATATTATATATTATGTTGCTTTTATTTTTATTCCATTTTTACTATATATATATATATATATATGTATGTATATAAACATATCTACCAAGTACATTAAATTAACTAATGAACAGTAGTACATTTTGAAGGCTCCAACATCACATTATCTTAACCATCTTGCTTTTCTATAACCATCCATCCCAACACTGATCACCATCTCTTTATTTAATCATTTGATTCTATGTATACCTGAATCAGAATTGTTAATCTATGTATTATGCAATGCAACTTTCACAGCTATACTATAATCCTTCAAGGAAGTGCCTTTTGCATTAGCATTGCATTCTGTTTTCCAAAGTTGCTTCAGCTAGCATTTTTCCCTTCAATGAGGTTAATATGCCCTTCTGTAATACCGTTAGCTTCTTTTGTCACAGTTTGCATTCTACCCTGGGGTTTTTGAATCTCTGGAATTGTTTTGGTTTTATTTGCATATATAAAAGCTTATTCTTTGTGTGTTGAAGTTTTATAGGTTTTGACAAATGCATAATCTATTAAACTTTATCACTTTGCAATCTTATAGGGTGGTTTTCTCACCCTAAAATGTCCCCTGTGAATGGTCAATAAAAGAGATTGAACCAGTCACTTAGTAGTTAAAAGTGCTTGCTGTTCATGCAGAGAACCTGAATTTGGTTCTTAGCACATAGGTCAGGTGGGTAAGAACCACCTAGATCTACAGCTCCAAACTGATCGCTTTGTGTAGTCTCTGAGGACATACACATACAAATATATGTAAATAAAAATAAGAGAAAATTCAAAATTATTTATTCAAATATGGTTTCTTTTGGAACTCTTATCAACCATGACCTATTTAGTAATTCTTTGGTTATGTCTCACATAATGTCATATAAATAAAATCATATATAGTGTGTAGCCTATCCGTATGACTTCTTTCATTTGTTAATATGTACATTTTATATATCTTAATAACTTATTTTTATCACTGTATAGTATCCCATTGAAAAGATATGTGACAGTTTAATTAACCTTTCATTTCTTAAAGATATTTTGGTTGCTTTTTGTTTGAGATAATTATACATTACACTTCTGTGAACACACATGCATAAAATTGGTTATAACTTTGTAATTTTAAAAAGATTTTTGTTAAGATGTAATTTATATATCCTAATTCACCCATGTACATGTATATTTCAATGTTTGGGCCACATTTATAATACAGTGCAAGCATCCTTAGTATTTCAGAACAGCTTTTTGCATTCCCAATTGAAGCCCTGTTTCTACCAGAGTTCTTTCACATTTGCTTGTGTCTTTAGCCATGAGATCATCATATCTACGTTTTGTCTGTATACCTGAATATTGCATACAAACTGAATTACATACCATATCACCTTTCATATTTTGGTTCTTTATATTAACACAGTGTTTCAACATCCATGTTGAAACATGCATGAACCAATACAAACTGATATTAATCCTTTTAATATCTGAGCACTGTTCTGTTTTCTGACTTCAGGACACTTCATTAGTCCCTTCTCACTTGGTACAAACTCAGACTATTTCAACACTTTAACTAATAATGATAACAGTGCTCTCAAAATTCAAGTGCACATCTTACATAAACTTGTATTTGGGTGTCTCTTGAGTATACCAGTAGATGTGTAATTGCCAGGTCATATTGTGTCTCCAAGTATAACTTTTGAGAAAGTTCCAAACTGTTTTCAATAACATCTGTGTGTTTTATATTTCTAGCAGTAGTATGTGTGTGTGTGTGTGTGCGTGTATTCCAAACTGCCCTTATTCCCATGAAGACTTGTAATTGCCTGTCTTTTTACTACCCTCATCTAATCAGCCTGCAGTGACTAAAAGATTCACTGAGGTTTAGATCAGCATGTCCGCCAATGGTCAAAGTGTGATCTTTCTATGAGTGTGACTTACATATTCTTCTAGAGAACTGAGTTCTTAATTACCTTTGGAAATCGCTAGAAACACAATTGGGAAAATTTGTTAAAATTAGGATCTCTTTAATTTCATTAAGTTAAATAAGTACATATATTATGAATTCATACTATATATAATTCATACATATATATGTGTGAAGTTCATCACTGGTAAGTGAATATTAGCTACACATGCAAGAAAAAGCTGACATTCCTTTGTGTAGTTATTCCCTCAGTGGGAAAAGCCACACATAAGAGAGCTTTAAGTTGTCAAAATGACTTTATAGGATCTAAGCATTTATGGTCTGAGGACCAATCAATATCATGCACTGTGTGGGAAACATGCACACAGTTAAGAAATGTCTCATTTCAAATGCTCCTGACTGATATGAAATTATATTCAGACATTTGTATAAATGGAGATTAGAAAGTATAAAATGGCAAGAGAGAGCATGAAATTTATAACTGATGAAAGTCAATGAAGTTCATATCAGTTAAATTGCTACTTCAAGATGACTGGTCCTCAATTATCTTCCCCAACATTGCCCTAAATCTTCGATCTCTAGTGTGTCTCTGTGTTACACTCTCTTTATAACCAGCCTTATTCTGAGAGTCTTTTATTGATGTTTGCCTGCCTTTACTCTAAGTGTCCAACACTATTCAGGCTATCAGAGTCAATACCTGCTCTTCACAACCAAGAAATTCTAAGCAATACATTTTTGCTAGTATATGGGTAATGCTAGAAGAAATCTCACTTTAGGGGCAATTTGAATTTCACTTTACTCTGAAGTTAATAATTATAATCTATTAAGACTAGCATTTACAATGTGAGTAAAATAGGACAAGTAACTGTACTATCATTACATATTAACCTTTTCAGCTCCTTGTTTGGTATGCTTTAAGTGTGTGTGTGTGTGTGTGTGTGTGTGCGTGTGTGTGTGTGTTTCTATGTAAGGTTCATTAATATCTATCTCAAGCCACAAAAATAATAAAATAAATTTTGAAGTTGAAACCATTACTTTGTGCATTTATTCAAAGTGTATGGGCTACTACTTTATAAGGCAATACAATATTACACATCTGGAGTTGACACCAAGAAGTGAAACAACTCAGTTAAACTCTCCTTGGTAAGAATTATAGATTAATACTAACATTAGCTAGGCATGGTAATTCACACCTCTACCCCCAGTAGTTAGGAAGGTCAGGCAAAAAAAAAAAAAAAATTCCAATTTGGGGCCAGATTGGATGACATAGTAGATTCGAGAAGAGCCTAGGTGACAATATATGACACTGTCTCAAAACAGAACAAAACAAAAAACAAAGACAGATAAATGAGTAAAGGAGCAAGTTATACCCCCTATGTAATCAAAAATATTTAATTCCCACTTTCATGGATTTTGCCTACTACCAAACTTCCAGTTTCATTTCCTACCCCAGCAATTAAGAGATTAGCACCTATTCATCTGTGTTTCGGGCAGCCAGCCAACTCACCCTGGGACAGAGTGCTCCATTGGTGGCCCAGAGTGAACAGGTTTCCTGGTAACCCCCCCTTCAGATCTTGATTAAAGAACTGAGGTGGGTGTCAAAAGAATATGTCAGAGCAACAGGGTACCAGCCCTCAGACTCGGGGGCGGAGGGAGCTTACACATTCACTCTCACAGGCGCCTGTAATCTCCAGGTTTGGCTTCACCTTAAAAGATGCCATGTGAGAAACAGCAAAGAGAACTCAGTGACTACATGGAGTAGAGGGTTGACGTGACCTCTCAACCTCTCTTCTGTCCATCTCTGACAGAATTGACTTTACCCATAAAAGGATCCTCAAGCAAAACAAACAGAATCTGAGACTGAGCCCAGCCCAAACCACAACATTGCAATCAAATTAAGAAGATGCTATTTTAAGCCAGTACAGTTTTGAGTTTTGGTTTAGTTTTGAAAAATAATGAGATAAAACACCTACTATGTTCCCAACCCTATATAATTTGCAAGGAAATTAAACTGGTTATATGGGAAAGGGATAAAGTATGTTTGGCTCATAGGTTTGGAGTTACATTTTGATATATATATAATTCATATTCCACTGAAAGTTTCAGAATTTATGCCTTATGCATCATTTTGAGCTATATATTTGGTTACACAAGATGGCATGGCAAGTTAAATATATTAATCATTTTTGTAGGCAAATGAATTTTGAACTTCCAACAGATAATTTCCACATGAGCTATGAAAGCTTGCCAGTGGGCTGAGTGTTACCTAGGGAGAAATGCAAACCTACTGTGCAATTTGAGAAAAATCAAAGACGTTCGTGTCTGGACATGATAACATAAATTATTTATTACTTCTTAAGCATGTGCTTCCAAAATACTAGAATAAGATCCATGTGCTTAATAAGTACTTATGGACAAAATGAGTGGTACTAAAGTATTCCCATTGGCTGTGCAGTGGATGTCCCCAGGAAGGAGCTGAATTGGAATGTAGTCTCAGATTACCTAGGTACTCTGTCTGTCCACGTGAGCGGAAATTGGCAAGAGTCTTTACAGACTGGGTAAAGTTTTATGGGCTTTGATGTCTCCTTATGATTACTGCATTTTTAAGTGCAGGATTCCATGGTTTTTTTTCTTGTGGCCAGAATGGAAATATTAGTTGCTCCTATGATTTATCACAGTATAAATGTCATTACGTTGCTGGAGATCCATTTCTGACTGAAATATGTAGCCACAAACTCTAACTTAATAAGAAAACCAAAACATATAACTATGGTATTCCTAAGACACAGAATGTCTACATACTTTAGGTTTGTCGTTTTTAGTATCTACAGTACAAAATATGGAAGTTCTTTTAAAATGCTAAAGTGTTTCATGTTTTTTCAAAAGCATTACTCTAAATGGATACAATTTAGCCTTTAAGTATTGTTTGCAGTAAAATATTAAAGGTAGCTTTTGATTTGAAATATTTAAATTAGAGATGTCTGTAGATTAATTTCAAAATTAAAACTCATAATCAGATGTTAATTCTAATTATTTTTACTTTCATATAAGTGTAAAATTGTATTTTTATCTCTAAGGTAACATAATGAACCATGAATCTAAGATGTGAAAAACTGTATACTAATGAACTTATAATTCCCTTGTGCATATGATGGGAGGATTTTTTTTCAAAGCATATCTGAAAGTATAAAGAATCTCTTTTAAGTGTTTGATTAGCAGCAAAATTAGTGAGCTAGAAACATTCTTCCTAATACAATGGAGATGTAGGAAGGTTGGAAAATCTCCAAGTGAGTATTTGGAAACAGGAACGACTTAATTGTTCTGAGGATGAAAGACAAATTATTGATTACATTTTTCCCAGGAAGGCATTTTCTTTAAAATTAAAAACGATTTTGTTGGTGTCTTTGGTGAAGGAAATGCTCATCTTCTCTTGCATAATGCTCTTCACACAGCACTTAGGAAATGTTTAAAAATTAATTCAAAGTACAAATATGTCCTTTAATTATGAATCTCTTAAGCTTGTTGGTCATTTAAACTTAATGAGAATTATGATTCTTATTTTTCTTACATATCAACCATAGTCAGAAAATATAGAGATGAATTCGTAATTGGTTGTTTTAGGAAGAAAAATTGACATTTTTGAATCAACATCACTAGTTTTTGTATATATTTTAAAAATCTGATTTTTTAGGAGGTAATGGAGGTGACCGATTGTATTTGAAATAATTAGATCTTTTTAAAATGTCTCTTTAAATATATTTTAAATTATAAACCTGAAAATAAAGGAAAGAAGAATGGGAAGTCTAGCTGAATTGGTGAATTCCAGGTTACTGAGAGATGCTTTCTCAGAAAAATCCGTGCCATTGATTTCTAACTTGCATATGAACACACACATACACATGTGCTTATACATGCATACATATACACACATGCATGTGTATATATATGCACTGTTAAAGACACATATAAAATAGTGAAATTGCTTAAATATTAAATGGAATGTTTAGTGAGGCATTTCCTATTGTAATTCTACTCTAAATAAAGCTACAACATTTCTGGGCAGCCTAAGAAATTATGCAAAAACAAGTTATTCCTGCATATATGGTGAGCATATATTTGCATTACTGTCGTGTGTGCTTTACCAAAGATGTGAAAATGAATATTTTTCTTGAGTAACTAGAATCTCAGCGTTCCTAGTTGTGACTCTATAAGATGAAAGAATATTTTAAATGTTAAAATCAGTTTTGTGACTCTACACACTAAGAAGGTCTTCTACCTTCCGGGAGAAACAGCGACAGCCAGGCTGGAGTGGGAGCAGGGGAAGGTGATTAGAAATGTAGAGATACAGGTAAGGAGGCATTTGGAGTCATCACGTGCTCAGCAGAAGTGTGAAAAGACCAGGATTCTTTGTCCAACACGCACTGGAAAAAGAAACTCTAGAATGAAACATGTGGGAAGGTCAGACATTTCATTTTAATATCCGTGCTTAATTTTAGTTTTGAAGATGCTAATAGAAACAAGGAAAGACGTTCAGGGGCTGCCAAGTGAAGCTCACGTACGAAAGAAGAGCAGACACATTAGGCTTTATTCTAATATATCAGTAAATCTACTTAGCCACACTGTGACAAAACAGTCATGCAAATAAAATTAAATAAATCTAAAATAAACTTTGACAGAACCGCATAGCACCAAAAGTGAAGGAGAGGGAATAAAAGTTAGTGTAGAAGCACAATATTTAGATTTCAAGCAAATATATGTGTGTAATTATGTCTCTGGTGTTAGTTAGAATATGATTATAGAATATTCCTGGGTGCAGAACATGTATAATGATAGAAGAGAATATAAATTAAGGCTCTCTCTCTCTCTCTCTCTCTCTCTCTCTCTCTCTCTCTCTCTCTCTCTCTCATGTGTGTGTCTGTGTGTCTGTGTGTCTGTGTTTTGGGAATTTTTAATCCTCTCTATGATCAAACCCATAGACTAACATAATAAAATAGTGCATTTGAGGAAAGAGACTTTGGTGGAGGTCCATGGACCACATGCAAGGAAAATCTGAAGACAAGAGGCAGAGTTACTGTGATCATTGAGACAATGCCGCCAGTGAGATTATCAGAAGGTAAAGGTATGTTGGGCATGCCGAGTCTAGCAAACTGAGTCGAATCACTACAACTGACAAAAAGGTGGAAGGAGAAATCGGGTTCCATGAAGTTGTCCTTTGACGTACACACATGTACCTTGGCATGCACACCTCACTCTCAAACCATACATACACAGGCACATACACACACCTAGCAATAATACACATTCACAAACACACACAAAGAGAGAGAGATGTTAAGAGTAAGAGCAGAATGAATAGAAAGCAAGAACTAGAAGATGTGGTCAGAAATGAAATAAAATATTGTATAAGCAAAACAATTTTCACACAGGTAAAATAAGTGAAGCCACTGGTATCTACTATCATTTGTTTTGATATTTTTACTTCTTTATTTATGACTACTATTGCCTGAAGGTTTGGTCCTCCCATTGCTCTCTCCTACCTTCTGCCTCCTCCCTTTGAGGCTCTGCTCTATTTGTCAGACTGGCATTGAACATTTGGGCTGAGGAGATCCTCATGTCTTCTGAGTCCCTGAGCCTGAAGGCATGTACCAGGGATCTAGGCTGCCCTAACTTCTGAAAGTTTCTTCCGTTTCATTCCATTGTTTGATGTGAGTATCTGGACAACGCCAGTCTAATGGGCTGGGCTAAAAGATTGGGTTGAAACCATTGCTTGCTTCTTCCATTTTTCTGGGAGAGTTTTTATAGAATTGGTATTTCTGCCTCGGATATTTGGAAGGCTTTACAAGTGATGCATAAATTGAAGCCTTATATAGATACACAGTTCTGTGAGTCTATTTTTGAATAAGCTCTCATGTTACACGTTTAAAAGAATTTGTATGATCTATTGAATTTGTCAACCATTAGTTGTTTTTTAGACTGTTCTCACATCATTCCCTGGTATCTGCAGTACCCATACTGATGTCCTTTTTCAATTTCTAACATCAGCCACCATCGGTGTCTCTATTTGTTCTCAATAGGCTTGATAACTTGACATTAGGCTTTTCCCAAGTCTAGTGATCTTACCAAAATATCAATGATGGTTTCTTTGGTTTCCATCTACTGTTTTCCTGTGCTACATATTTCTATTGTCATTTTTAAAGTTTTCTTCTCCTCTTCTTGTTTTGTGGTTAAATTATGATTTTTGATTAATTAAAGAAGAAACTTGGAACTTTGATTGGAGGCCTCTGGTTTTTTTCTTTCTTTTTTCCACTAATTATTTTTATTAATTAAATTATTCATTTACTTAATAAATTAATTAATAAATCCTGCTTTCAGTTTCCCCTTTTTCTTCTCCTCCAAGTCCCTCCCTTTCATTTCCCCTTCCATTCCATCCACTCCTTCTCTCATTCTCCTCAGAAAGGGAAGTCCCTCCCATGAATATCAACCAGCCTTAGCATGTCAAGTTGCAGTTAGGCTGGGCTCATCTGCTATTGAAGCTAGACAAGGCAGCCCACTTAGGGGAAAGGGATCCAAAGGCCGGCAATGTAGTCAGAGATAGCCCTGGCTTCTGCTTTAGGAGTCACATATGACAACTCATCTTCACAACTGTTACATATATGTAGAGGGCCTAGATCTGATCCATGCATGCTCTCTGGATGGCAGTTCAGTCTCTATGAGCCCCTATGATCCCAAGTTAGTAGATTCTGCAGGCTGTCTTGTCGCTGATCTGGTTCCTTCAATTCTTCTCTCTCTTCCACAGGATTCCTCAAACCCGGCCTGTTTGGCTGTGGGTCTCTGCATCAGTTTCCATCAATTGCTGGATGAAGACTCTATGATGACATTTATGCTAGGTTCCTGTCTGAAAGTATAGCAGAATATCATTAATAGTGTTGGGGTGGGCTCCCTCTCATGGCATGAGTCTAAAGCTGGGCCAGTTGTGTCCTTCCCTCAAATCTGCTCCCTGTTTTACCCCTGTACCTCTGGTAGGCAGGACAAACTCTGAGTATTCCCATTACTCTCTGAATGGTTGGGAGGATCTATGAAAGCTTTGGTATGATACTTCACTTCCCTTGTGTACAACTTCAAAGGTTTTATGTTACTAATTAACACTCACAAAAATATTTGGTGGGGAAGATATAGCTTCGGTACATTTGGAAGTGAAGAAGTGAAGACAGATAAACCGTGTTCTGACTGGGATTCGAAACTAGAGTTTGCTTTCAAATATCTTGTTCTTCCCACTATACCATATGGATTCTTGGGCTACTTCACAGACTGTCAGATGTAGCAGAGTTGAAGAAACTCATAATCAGACATCACATTGGATACAGGAAAAGTTATTTTACAAGAGGAATGTTTTGGTTTTCTTTATCCATGGTGAATTGTAGTTCTAAGTTTTATTTCTTTGAACACCTTAAAAATTTCCCCTCAAGGCTGTTTCATCTAGAGGAAAATCACTTGCTCTTCTGTTTGCCAGCCACTGTGGTGGAATTGGCCTAAATATGGCTTTGTTTACTTACCACTTAGTAGTCTCTATATCCAAGTAGACAGGCCCGACCTAAGAAAACAATTGGATACCAATAGAACACTGAAGTCCTAGAAGTCCTAGGTCTCAGAGGAACCAGCTCTGCAACGAGATCCTGATTGACTGCTGTGGAGTCCAGAACATGTTTGGAAACTGATTTATAATCAATCATAGTATACAAAATGGCATTTATATGACTTGAGGGCATCAGAATGTTGTCATGGTTATACAAAGCATACCCTCACAAGTAAAGTGAAGGATAAGAGACAAAACTTGGCGGAAATTGTTAAATATATTGGGAAATACATTAAAGGTCCTGATCATCAACATTACATTGAGAAAGTTCTTAAAATTACTAATGTATGATGTGCTGGAACAAGAGAGTGTGCTTACTATCTAAACTGACACTGGGGAGTGTGGTTAGATACAGTCCTAGGAAATAATGTAAAAAATAAATAAGATGAACCCTGTTCTACTGGCATGTAGATGCTATCCCTCCAATCATGAAACTGAGATGGGAGAATAATGAGATCTGGGCTAACCTGGGGTATACAGTGAAACTCTTATCTCAAAAAAACAAACAAACAGACAAACAAATACATGACAAACCAAAAAATCTTCTCAAAAGACTCTAACCAAATAATTATTTTAAATACAAAATAAAAGCCAAAGTTGAGTATATGAAATAACAACCAAAACAATGAAGTGGATTTGGCAGTTGTCTGAGATAGCCAGGAGCTGTGCTTCACAAAACAAGAGATTATAGAAACTAGAAATAAGTGATAGAAAGCAACTGATATTCACAAAAGTGTTCAAGGAAGCACTGTTTCCTGTAAAAGAGAAAATGGAAGCTATGTGGGAAAGCACTGTTCAGAGGCAAGAAGGAAAATGACTTAAAAGAAAGAGGAAATGTAAGGAAACAAATTATCTAAGAATGGTAAGATGCATAAATGCTAGAAAATGTTTGATGGTGATGTACAGGAAAAACTTGAACCAAACGGGGATCAGAGGAAAACAATATGATGAAGTACTTTAGTCACAACTTTATAACTTAGCATAGAAATAGATCCGAGGCTGTGGTGAGTGGTTTAGTAGGTAAAGGTGCTTGCCACCAAACTGATTATCCAGTTGGAATGCTGGTAACTATGTGGTAGTAGGACAAAGCCAACACACTGAATCCTCCCACCTCAGTGACAGAAATACATACACATGTGAACAAAGAATATATCCATGTCAAAAAGTTCAAATGACTCCTAAATTTCATTTATACATTCTGTGTTGAGGGGTGTATAGCATAACAGTGATATAGAACAAACTCCTTCAAATCAATATTATATAGGACATTTTTTTTTCCTCTCATTTGGCTATAGCAAAGCATCGCCGGTAAAATAAACTTGGGCAAGTTCAGGTCAGTCAGCTGTAAGCAGATGCCAATATTTCATTGATTCTCGCTGCCGCTTATGTGCAAAGCAAAATCATGTTGCTGATCAGCTAAGCATGATTAAGATTTTACAAGGCTGTTAATCCTAAGGGATACATGCTGTTGACTCCCTCTTTCCACTGCCATGGAACCTGAAAAACAGCCATATGAAACGATATGGTGTAATATTAAAACAGCTTGTGAAGGAGAGATGGGATTCAGTCCTGAACCCCATGGCTTTGTCAATAGAAACAGTTGGCTGGAAATTCATCAGTGCTCTATGCAATGCTGTTATATAGTGCAGGCTAGAGAAGGTAGTAACATGACTAATGATTTGCATTGAAAAGCATACGTGTGTGTGTGTGTATGTGTGTGTGTGTGTGTGTGTGTGTGTGTGTGAGATCATAGTTATGTAATAGAAAACTCATAAAGATAGGAAATACAAAATGAGCATTCTTTAGACAACTAAATACCTTAGCATATGCAATATAGAAATAGAATATACGCTTTATATATTTTATATTTCTTGTTAACACTTCAAGAGATTAGTAATTATTAATTGCATCAGTCATGTCATTATTGAGGTGCTGAAGTAGAGACTTGAAATAGTGACCCCTACAGACATAGATGTAATTTGTTTCTTACAACAATAATTTTATATATTTTCTGAGCAGATAAAGGAGTTCCTTGGAGACCAGAATGTCTACTTGCTCATCCCAGAAGCTGTTGCTTTTATCTGGGGTCCAGGGTGTTTGGGGGGGGGGGTCCAGCTCCATTCTTCTTTGGACTGCATTTTAAGAATCAGGAGGAAGACACACACTTCCTTTCAGAAGTTGCCCCTACCTATCTCAGCCTCATCACTCAGCTCTCTTCTTGGAACTCACTGAGACAGCCACAGTCAGTTACAAAAGCAGCTGAGATGTGGCAGTCAGTTAAAATATATTCCACCAATAAGGTTGGAGAGATGACTCAGTAGTTAAGAGCACTATAGGAAGAAACAACAATATCAATGAATAGGACCCCTCAGAACTCTCAAGAACTAAAGCACCAACCAAAGAGTATATGTGAGTAGGTCCATGGCTCCCAGGATATATGTAGCAGAGGACTGCTGTATCCGGCTTCAATGAGAGAGGAAGCTATTGGTCCTGTGGAGTTTGATGCCACAGAGAAGGGAATACTGGAGGGGTAAGGTGGAAGGGGGAGGATGGGTGGATGAGGGAACAGCCTATTAGAGGAAAAAGGAAGGGGCACAGGATGGTGGTTTGGTGGTTTGCAGAGGGGAGACCGGGAAGGGGGACAACACTTGAAATATATATATATATATATATCACCATATAAGATGATGGTAGCAATTTTGGAGTTGTGGGGCAAAAGTGGGAGTTTTAGTAGATTAAAAAAAAAATGGGAAAAATACCCCTAACTCATGTCAAGGTTAAATATCAAAATTATATCCATAGAAGAAATAAGCCCAGTAGGGTTCTGCCAGACCTGTGCTCACAAGAAAATATAATGGTTTAATATTTTTCGTGTTAAATAAAAAAGAATCAAAACAGATTAATTAATCGTTCCAGTAAAAAGGGGGAATAATTCTTTTAAAGGAGTATGAAAGAGCAGGGATGAATTAATAAAGATACAATTGGAGATCAATAATTTATAAATGAGACTAGAAGAGTTGAGTGATAAATTTAAATGCTAGCTCTCCAAAAGATCATTAAAAGAGATAAACTGCCAAAAAGGCAAGTCAATAAAAAAGGAAGATGCTAATCCTTGGTATTATGTATGAAAGGGTGATATAGCCACGAGAAAAAAAGTAATCCTGTGCTTACACAAGAAGTCAGCCATGTTAGTCAGAGCACAGCGCGTGGGCCTGGACTCTCCTTGTTTAGTATGTAAAGGCACCTGCCAATAAAGGAATTCATTTGTTAATTTGTTACACTAACAAAATCAAAAGAAAGAAGGATGCTAATGTTCTCTAGTTATTATAAACACCATTTTCTTTGCTCATGTACCTTTTCCTTTTTACATTCATTTATCGTGTGTGTGTGTGTGTGTGTGTGTGTGTGTGTGTTTATGCATGAGTGCATATGTGTGTGATATAGAAAAATATGAAAGGAAATTCCACATAATCATCTTGACAAAGAAGTTAGTTATTAGATTGTTATAAAAAGAATGGGGCTCTAAAACTAGAAAACCTCTGTATGCAACAATATTTCACATTAATAATAGATCAAAGTATATTTCACATTAATAAAAGATCAAGCCAATGATAGCATATAGAGTTAAAAGATTGTGTTTATCCAATAATGTCACATCTATGCTACAGTGATAGATGGAAGAGGAATAAATCAATAGCAAATAGAATATACATAGTATATATAGAGAGAATATATAAATAGCAAGTATAGATACATAATAAATAGTAACAGATACACAGGTGAAAGATTAACAATACTATATAGATAGATGACACAGATAACTGCTAGATAAAAGATAACAATGAAAAATAAGCAATTCCAAAGATATAACAGAAAATTCGACTAATTATTTTTAGGGGTAAGAGAATAAAACATGACAAAAATGTAATAATACACAAGATCTAAACAACAGCATTAATGTCCACTGGCATACATTGGCATATAATCAGGATTAAATGCATAGTATCTTTAGATATACAATGAATCCACACCAAAAATTAATCGTAACAGATTCCAAATAACAATAGAGACTAAGCTCCTAATTACTACTGCTTTAGAGAATAATAGGTCAAATAGCTAAAAATCTGCAACTTCTGGAAACTAAGCAATTCTCTCTTCAATAACTAGCGGAAAAGTAAAGGGAGCTTACATGGCCTGTGCATAAAGGACCACTGGACAGACAAATACTTTGGATTGAAAATAAAGTTATATTTTTTAGAGTGTTTTAAATTCTCATATTAGAAACAAATGAGATTGATAATCAAAGTCTAAGCTTTCGTCTCAAGAATTTTTCTAGCAGAAAAAAAACCATACTAAATACACATACAATAGCTGAACATAAAAAATGAAGGTCATTAGTAAGTGAAATACAAAGCTCACACATTATATATTCATTCAAAAATGCACAAAGTTCTTTTTTGTTTCTGAATAATAAACTAGCTACCCATAACACTGATCAAATAAATTAAATATAACATGCTAATAAATATAAAACTCAAAAAGAAACACATCATTATCAGTGTTAATTATAAGCAAAAATAAAAATATATTCAATAACTTTATATAAATATCTTTAATAATTAAGGTAAAGTGAACTCTTTAAAAACATAATGTAAAAAAGTTTCAAAATACATATATTTGAATAATAGCATATCTGCTTTAAGAATAAATTAATTTATTTTTTTGATAAAGAAACACTATTTCAAGCTGGGCATGGTGGCGCATGCCTTTAATCCCAGCACTCGGGAGGCAGAGGCAGGTGGATTTCAGAGTTCGAGGCCAGCCTGGTCTACAAAGTGAGTTCCAGGACAGCCAGGGCTATACAAAGAAACCCTGTCTCGAAAAACCAAAAAAAAAAAAAAAAAAAAAAAAAAAGAAGAAGAAACACTATTTCAACTAAGTCCATCAGGAAATGTTGTCTAAGTACTTAAAGAACAAATAATAGCAATTCTACACAAATCCCATCAGAAAATGATGAGAATAATTAGAGGAAACAATTCTATTCAATGGTTGAAGTTTATGTAAAATATGGCAAAATTGCAAAAAAAAAAATAAAAATAAAATAAAATCACAAATGAGCCACATTCATGAATACAGATGGAAGTGTACTGACCAAAATATTAGCAAACTAAAAGGATCAGTGCATTAAAATGGATTAGTTTTTGTCTGTGAATTCTAACAGGGTTTTAGCAATAAAAGAATACAAATAGCCAACATTAACATAAAAAAGAATAAGAAACCTTGTCACATGAACAAATTAAAAAAGCTCAAAAAACAATCATGGAACCTTTTAAGTATGCAGAGAGCAAGTGAGATCTTCATTTGGAAATCGAGCAGTTCATTGATATATTGTACATAAAACTTCAGGGCATTAAGAATCATCAAGAGCATATGGTCAGCAGGATAGCTCAGTAGGCGGAGGTGCTTGTTACCATGGCTGTGGACACTGGATTCCCAGGATCCATGTGGTTAAAGGAGAACTCTGACTGCCACAAGATGTCCTATGATCTCCTCACAGGTACTGTAGTACAAATGCCCTCTACCCATAATAAATGCATAAAGGTAATTTAAATGTTCTTAAAGAATAGTCAAGAGTCTTATAGAAGAATAAGGAAGAATGATTTCTTTAGTGATTGTTGTCATGACATGACCATTAAAACAGCATTGTTTTGACAATGTAATATACCAGTGGAACAAATGTTAAGTCTACTAACTTCCTACATTTGTGTGGCTGCATGACTAGAGAGGGGGTCTAGGCTATGCAGATGCAAGGAAGTGGTTCCATTAGATAAACAAACACATAAAATTAAAATTCCAGTAGTGGAGAACAAGGCTGTAAAAGGGTAAAAATCAAGAAGAAAATTAACTATTTTGGAAAGAACCAATAATTTATTAATCAGTACATATCATTAACATTACATTAAGGAGAAAATGATAATTCAACAGCATTACAGTCCAGTTAATGAGATTTACTCTACTAATGTGAAAAGTGTTTAGCTGTGAAGATAGCTCAGTACAATATTAGTACTTGCGGCACAAGTCTAACAGCTTAAATCCAATCTTTGGGATGCATGGTCAAAGTAAATCTACTCCTGAGTATTGTTCTCTGACCTGTGCATGTGTAACCTGGCTTGTACACATGAACACACCCACCACAGAAATATGTAATAATGATGACTAAAATAAAATAAGAATATTTAGTCACTAAAAGCATCATAGATAGAATTCAAATCAAAACATGCAAGTAAATTATATATATATATATATATATATATATAATCAGTTGTATCCAAATGCATCTAGGCTAGATGAAGAACATTTCAAATCAATATGAAAGCAATATAGTCCAGTAGAAAACTTGGGAAATGACTTTAATAGACTGTTGACAAATGTGCATGTCCAAATGTCCAATGGTTGTGATTAATCCCTCCACCTCCCTTATTCATCAACTTAATGTAAGTCAGAGACAAACTGAGGTCTCTATTCGAGCAGAGTAGAGACAGCAGAGACAGCTCCAGCATTGGTAGGGCTATAGTGAAGTTGAAGCCGGCACAGTGCTAATAGAATACAAACTTGTGAGAGTGTTTAGAGAATGGATGGACAGGCTGGTTAAAGCAACACATGCACAATTGCATTCAGTACATAGTCAGTAGAAATTAGTTCATGTGTACACACATGCATGTATTATCTCAAAGACAGTATTCATTTTAACCAAAAGGAGTGGAGAGGAGCGAGAGTGGGGAGAGCAAATTTGTATGGATAGTACAAGGAGTCAATCAATTATAGAAATACTTTAATGTTCTAAAGTCCTAAAAATAATTGAGCTATTGTTATCTTCACTAAGATGAACTATTGGTTAATGTCAACCTTAGGTGCTTCAGTAAAAAGAGAAGCTCACCAAGATGCTAAATTTTCATTTTCCAAAGATGCAGAGGGGTTCCACCTCCTTGGAAAAAAAGACTGACCCTGACTAGCTCACTCCAGGTACTTTTGTTCAATCATTACACAAAATTAACTGGAGCTCTGGAAGATTGCAACTGCCAAATTTATCTTGCCCTTGCTGCCAGAGACAACAGACAACACACACAGATCTCAGTACCTTATGACTATGGCTAGCCATAATCAAATCTAAGAACTCCCAAGTTTGTCAGGAGTGTCTTAGGACCAAGGTCTGTGCAGCTCTAAGCTCTCATGTAGCCCCAAAAGCAGACATTCCAGGGAGACAACATTTCTTCAAGGTTTACACAATCTCAAAACAATTTTCAGCCTCTACTGATTGATCCAAACATAGCAGGGGCTTTGCTGAAAAGCTAGACACAAAGGCTTTACTTTGCATATCGCTACACTGGATAATTACTAAAGATTCAGTATCTTGTAAAAGAAGCCATACGAAACAATGGATACTGCATAAATATTAGCAGTTAAACCAAGTAAACTTCCCTTTACTTCTAGGAGGGACACTATTTTTAAGCTACTTCCCAGGGCAGGAGATGAAGAGTTCTTTTTAATTGCTTGTCTAGTGGAGGGATAGATAAAAAGTAGGACTGCTCACATCCCCATGTAACTCCAGCTCCAGGGCATCTGAGCCCCTCTTTTGTCTTCCAAAAGAACCCACAGCATGTGGCATGTACTTACACATACCTACTATATATATATATATATATATATATATATATATATATATATATATATATATAAAATACTTTTATCAATATAATTTTATACTTATTATCAACATAAACATAATCCAATATATTTTATATATGTATAACATATTATACAATATACATCACATATTACAATATAATTATATACAGTAATAAATGTATATACACATAAATTAGAAATTTTAAAAAAAATGACTGTAGATGGGCAATTAGACCATCTTCAATGAAATCAGTATGAAGTTGTCTCAAAAATTACATTAGAACTAGTTTACCTAATTTCACCATCCAAATAAAGTAGTTTTATGCATACTAGGAACTTTATTTTAAATTGAATAAATGTGAATGCTAATAGTTTCTGGAAACTGTGTTCAGCACTGCAGAGATAATTTTCAGCTCCCGGTGCATATAGGGATAGATGTTCTCAGTGCTTAGGAATGCCAGCATCACTAGATGTCAATTTAATAGTTTTCTTTGAATTACCTGGTAGCATTATAAATAACCTCACTGCTACCCCTGCAAACACTTGTTTAGTCTCTGATCAGAGGTCTAATAAAATCGGTAAATTTGGAGAACTTAAGGAGAGTTTGCAACTTATTTTAGTGCTACATCCATAGACCATCTGCATTTTGAATGCATACACGCAGTAAGACATAACAGAATCATTATTTGCAGCTTCTGAACAGACCCTGACTTTCATTCATCATGTATTAGTTTGGGGACCCTGACAGATTTACTTATTATCCAACTCTGCTGCATTTTCTGAATTTCAAAAACAGACATAGTTCAAAAACAGGATGTAAAGGCAGACTTTGGAAAAAGCTTCCAAGGAGTTATCTTGAGTCTCAAGGTGGGCAGCCAGAACAGATTCATTTGCATAAGAAAGAAAGGGAGGTGATGAGTTAGTGTAGGTACTGGTGGTCTAAGGGGTGGGCAAGGGTCCCTGAGAGGGTTTGAGAATGGTTTTGGGAAGGGGGTGTTGAAAAGAAAGACTTATCCAAGCATGATTCTCGGCTGCATAACACCTAATACAGACAAATATTCCTGGAAGATTTGAAGAAAATTGGAAAATATGCAGGTTGCAACCTAGTAGGTAGAAAAATAAATGACAGCTTAGAAAAAAGAAAGAGGAGTAGGAAGAAAATAGAGGTAAAAAGGAGAAGAATGTATAGAATCATAAAATGGCCTTATACCATTTATAATTTTCAACCTACCCACATCTTCTGTTATCTTTAATTATCTTCCATTCAAGAGAAATAACACACATTTTTATTTTTACTCTTGGTATATCACATGACACAGAAAGCATCATTTTCTGTTTGAGTTTGGTTGTTGCTGGAAATTAATACTTTAAAAATAAACAGAGGGTCTCCCAGAAAAAAAGAAATGATTCATAGGTCACAATTTGTAACCCAAGAGAAAAATTAACATGATAAACTTATCATACATATTGCTTGCTTTGATTATTAGTGACCTTAATAAGTGAGATTTTTAAAAACACCTTCACAAACAAGGAGGTAATTCATATTTTAGTTAAGAGCCACAGCATGAGCTGCACAAGTTCTTCCTGAGCTGTTTATAATTTGAAAATATCGATGATTTATATATACCATGTAATGAATCAAAATGGTCATCAAGAGAGTGACCAGTAAATATTTAATGACTTCGTGAGCATCAGACCTATTATTTTAACTTGCTTCCATTACATGTAAAAAGAATATTGAAAAACGGTGGCATTTTCTGCTGAAGACATCATGTTTTAAAGCCTCGCCACTCATAAAAATTTTAACGTTAAGAGCAACCTTATAAATTATTTCATCCTAATTTTACTAATGAGTTCCAGCTAGAGAGGGGTTAAGTGGCGTTCCCAGTCAGATTGGCTTCCACCCAAATTTTTTTTATTTTTGTTGAAAGCAGGCTTTGCTCTGCTGTTTATTCAGATTATATAAAACAAGTTTTGTTTGTTTGTTTTTTTGTTTTGTTTTGTTTTGCTTTGCTTTGCTTTGCTTTGTTTTTCAGGCTGTGCTGTGACGCATGAGTCTCTATTTCATAAACAACTTTTTGCTCCATTTTACAGGTGGGTGACTACGGCCCCTGGGTGTTACCATAGCCCACATTATTTTCTGGGCACTATCCATCCAGCTCTGGTTGAAAAATGATCGAATCCAGGTTATAGAAAGGGTGCCAACTTTTAAGTTTATGGGGATGAATTGAGACTTTGAGGGTACATGGGCACCTTAAAAATCAAAGCCAGGAAACTAGACACAAGAACTCATATGACTCATTAGACCAAGGAGAGGCTGCATTTCACTCACATGAACCCCATAAAATTATGAACATCTAGCAATGTGATGGCAGGCCCTTGCACCAACCTGAATTCTTTTTTATACTGACCTGATTTCTTAGTTAACTTACCAATGCAGACTCTATTGACATTACCTATCAACCTACTTCTAGTACCTTTCGAATGCTGCCTCTTTCCCTTAAATTCATTCTGTAAGCCAAATGTATAACCTATAGATATACTTTCATACGGATTCATTGCTGTAAGATGCATTATAAGAAATCTGATATTAATAATTAAGGTAGAAATAAAAGAACCTCATTTGCCTTAGCCAGATTACCAAGATAGTGAAATTATCTTGTAAATTACTATATCTGAAACTACTGAACCTTGTGAATTTATTGTTATTCAGTGAATTCTAACATTGCAGAATGACACAGGTATGTCCCTCTGTGACATAGAGTACATGTGTCAGTTTTCTCCCATTTCCCTCTAGTGTGTTGTGGTCTAGCCTCTGGTGTGTTGTGGTCTAGCCCCTGCTTTATCTTTACTCACTTCTGAAATATAACAATTCCTCAATAACATATTTTACTTAAATTTTCAACACAATCACGAAGAACTAAGTTCTGTTTTAAGTTGGCTGTTTTTGTGTGTTCTATTTTGGAGTCTAGTTCCTGGGAAGATTACTGCCCTGAGAACGAGGGCATCTGAACACCAGCTCCATTCTTCATAAATACACACCCTGGAAGCTGTTTAAAAGACGATTTAAGAGAATAGAAGAATGGCAGTAGTGATTATATTATTGGATAGAAAATCAAAATGGTTTCAGATCTCCTTTCCCAAACCTATATATGTCATTATAGGGAGATTGGTCCGAATTGGATTTTCTTTGCCAGTCCTTGGCCCTATACCAAAATCTACACTTTTCTCATGTAACTTCTGGCTCTAAGATTCATAATGGCATGGCCCAACACTATCTTTGAAAACACCTCTTTTTTCTATACTGTTAACTCATCATCTGCTCCATAAAACCTCATCTTGCAGGGGAATATCACTGCTCATGTTCACATTTCCAGCGCTGGTAAAATCCCATCAGTTATTTTCCACTGAGAGATCATGTCTTCAGCAAATACTTGTTAAGAAACTGGGCTGTTCCTAACATCTTAACAGGCTCTGGGAATATTTTTGGTGTGTAAGAAAGGTAACATTTTTCTTTCCTTATGCAGCATTGAGTCCAACAGGGAACGCCGGTAAATTAGATAATTGAGATTATTGTGCTACTTCTTCTGATCCACAAATTACAAATTTTGAGATAATCCATAACAGGAACAATTGATACAAGTTCTAATAGAAATTATTTTTTAAACGGGTTCCCTAGTACCACCAGCCAGCTTCCATTTTTACAGTTGTGTTTGGGAATTCTTCTTTACTTTCAATAAAATTACCCTGAGAAGGGATATTTATACACATTTCATTTAGAAACTAATATTTTTATTTGTTTGTTTATTGCTCCAGAACTTATTTGCAACATTTAGATTTCCAGGATTTCCGTAATGAAGTCTTAACATCTGGCTGTCAAGTCTGGTAAAGACTAAGTTTCCTAAGAATAGGTCACTCTTAGAATTGCATAGATCAGTATCATCTGTGAGGTGATAGGCTTCTCACCAGTCTTAGAGAAACAATCTCTGGAGGGCTAGAGATCACGATCACGCTCAAGTGTGCACACATAATGGTTGCCCACACTGACCCATACAGGCTGCCATCAGTGACTATGGATTCGCACTGTGACTAAATACTCCTCCCTAATTTTCTGATAATTGCCAAAAAAAAAAAAAAAAAAAAAATTCAGTGCATGTGCTTTTTAGCTGCCTATATGGCAAAGGCTCACCTTCATTATGTCCCTATTGTATCACCTAAGGCTCTATATTGGTGCACAAGCATTTCTGGGAACTAAAATGACACATGCCCAGGGCAATCGCCAGTTACTGCAGCCCTCTGACTTGGGAGAAACAGGATTTAGAAGGTCAGTGTTCAAAATTCCTGCTTCCCTTATCTGGAGTTTTATATTTTTATCTAGGAAGAGAAAAGCATGGTTACTGTAAATGGTTTGCCTCCGGCCAACTAACAAAATTGGGACAAAGTTTATCAAAGTCACTTAGAGTTTGGAGCCAACAATCCGATGTTTTATTAACTAAATCTTTTTGGTGCCAAAACTTTATGCATAAGGCTCCTACCTTACTTAGAATATGGCTAGCCTGCTAGAACATGATATCCAATAATCACTTGGTAAATTTGAGAAGATTCACCTTTACTTCTCTCTAATTTGGGGAACAATATGAGTATCTGAGTTGTGGGAACTCGGGTTCCATGGAGTTCTAGAAAGAGAAAAGGTTGACTTAAATTATTTGAATAGCTTTTTTACCCTTCTTCTCTAGCATATCTGACTACTTGGGATAGTGAATCAAGTGACTACAGGTTCCAGTTAGTTGGAAGAGGGGGAAAGGTAGAAAGAAGCCCCCAAAATGCCTGCATCTCCTCCCTTTTTACTTCAGAAAGGAAAATGCAAACATGAGGTAACATAAAATGTAGGGCTTGGGAAACACAGTTCTGAAAGAGCAACCTCATACTCACATGACTATGGTGAATAAGGAGGGAATGCTGGTGTAAAACTGGCTGTTTTGCATACATGTACTTTAGAAATGCAAGCAGAACAAAAAGCTTTATCCATAGAAAAGGTTATTGGTTCTGCAAATGCATATGTAGTTTTCTGTGAGCATAGCAATTTATTGGTTTAATAAGAAATGAGGCATGTTCCTTTGGGCAAATGTCGGCGTAATTTATTGCTGTCCAACAAATTACCCTACCTCTTAGACTCAAAGCAAGAGTTCACAAAAGTTTCGCCCACAAGAGGAAAGCTGGTGTATTTTTAGGTTCTTCTGGCAATAGTCTTTGATTATTCAACTTTACCACTTTTGTGCAATGTTAAATAGTTTACATAACATATGAATAAATACATCAGTCTGTGTTCCCCAGATTCTGTAGTGTTTAAACAACTGATGTCGAAGATTTGTCCCATGAGCTCTAAATCGCCAAGTTCTGATTGAAAACAGTTGTATTATCTATTATCATGTGTCTTTGGGTAAGGTGTAGTTATCTATTAGTGGACAGGTCATCTTGGTATATTTTAGCCACTATCATGTAACTAGCATTTGGCCTAGTTCCCTTAACTGACATGACAGGTCTCTCCTGTGCTGACCTTTTTGCTTCCTGAAAAGTAATTCAAGCTTCTTTTAAACCAGGACAGTAGATATGGCAACTTTGATAAACACTTGCCTTTGCCATTCTTGCTAAAGTGATATTGGACAAAGTGTGTTAACTGGCAAAGCTCAAATTGAAGAGAAAATAGGGAGGTGTAGGGGTGGGTGTGGAGTAGCTTATGGAAAAAGTGCACCCAGAAAGAGGGACAGGGGAGTTCTATTCACTTTTATAAACAACCATACAAAGTTTGTTAAGTAATAAACAGTAATTTAACTTCAGTAGTCTCAATACTATACAATTCTGTAAATAAGTTCTAAAAATACTTTTGACAGTAAAATTACCTTCACAGTTTGTAATCTATTGTGTAAAAATGTGTATGCATAAGTTATTTTTGCATGTTGTAAAAATTGCGTTGCTACAGCAGGAATGGAGAGAAGGATCAGAAGAATAATCACTGTGGAAACAACCCAGATGAAAGAGGCTTTAGCTGGGCAGGCAAGTGGGGTGATTTACCGATGGTTTAATCTTCACTTAAAATCCTGATTTCCAGCAGAGCTTACCTGTTACACTTTACATTGTACATACTGCCTGTCATAATCATAGAAACAGTGGCCTCTGCCTTGGAATATTCTATTAGAACTTCCTGGACAGCAGTGGAAACAACTGGCACTAGCTCTCAGACTTACTTACTAAGGAGTGAGAACTGAAGCCATGGATTTACTCCAATTCTGAAAACATACCAAGAATATAGCAAGAGGTAAGTGTGTGAGTGTGTGTGTGTGTGTTTGTGTGTGTGCTTGTGCATGTGTGTGTGTCAATGGTTAGTTTCAGTCAACTTTCTATAAACTACAGTTACATGGGAAGAGAGAACCTCGAATGAGAAATCGCTTCAACCAGATCTTTTTTAGGAATGTCTGTGGAAGAGGGACATTTTCTTGATGGATGGTTGATATAAGAGGGTTCACTCAGGTCATGGTGGGCAGTGCCACCCACAGCAAGTTGGTCTTGGGTCTCGTAAGAAAGCAAGCTGAGCAAGCCGTGGAATCCATGGACCACCACAAGAGGAAGAAAGCCTGGATTTGCCTAATTTAGAACTGTCAGTTGTGATGATCTAAATTATCTTGGCTGTGTGTGGTCCACTGCTGGGGTGTCGTGGGGCATGACGTTGGGGCGTTTCTCCACAGTCTCTGCTTCAGGTTTTGCTTCCAGGTTCCTGTTTGAGTTTCTGTACTGAATTCTTTTAATGATGAACTACAGCATGGGAGTAAAAGACAAATAAACCATTTCCTTTCCAAGTTGCTTTTCTTCAGTGTTTTATTACAACATCAGAAACTAAACTGGAATTTGTGTCTATGTATATACACATAGAATATAAATTCATTCTAATTGAATGCATATATACATATATGAATTTAATAGACAATTTAGTAATTGCACGTTGCCTTTAGAACTTTCTAGTAATACTTAGAGGAAAACATCTCACCTGTAAAATCATCTGTGAAATTATTTTACAAAATCCCCTTCCCCTGGAATTGCGATGAACTAATTGAAATGCTTTCTAGTGCATTAGAATTGCAAAATTGTTCACAGTTCTGTAGAACACGCTGAATTAAATTACAAGAGTTATGAGATTGATGTTCGCTACATACGGGAAAAATGAAATATACTATCTATTGAAAGGTCTGCAGAATTTTATGCAGAGAGAACTGTCATTATGTTTCTTTTCCCATAAAGAAGGAAGACTGATAAAGGTAGGAAATGTTGGCAACCTCCAGCACTTTGATGCTGAAGTAACACAGGAGAAATGAAGCTCCGATTTGCCTAATTTGGAATTGTCAGCTGTGATGCTCTAAATCACCTCTGTGTGTGGTCCACTGCTGGGGTGTCATGGGGCATGAGGTTAGGGTGATGTTGCACCCAGTCAGTTCTTGTTAAGTAGTAGGAAGAAGCTCTGAGACTACTGCCAAGATGACATACAGAGCAGAGAGGAAGGAGCAGGGGTTCAGGCTCTGGATTGTCTAAAAAGATCATCTTCCAACCAACTGTATAATCCTGTCGCCCACTACGCAGTGTAACAACTTGAGTAACGTCTTCAGAGACGAGGTGCCTCTCCATTCTATCTTGAAAATCAATTCCATAGCAGGAACATTATTTCAGAATTAATCAAATTATGATGAAGTCTCAGAAACCAATTTATGCACTCTTTCTCCAGGCTCCCTTTCTCTCCTTTCTACCATTATTGCAAGGCATCTGCAAATTTGCTTAGCGTAATGGTTCGTCTCAACCTGATTTTTTAAAAAAATTTAAAAAAAAGTCTTGAATCATCTGGGAGATTGGCCTGTGGATGGACCCATGGGGGATTACCTTGATTAAGTTAACTAACATGTAAATACCCACTGGCTGTGGGTGGGCCCAGTCCTAGGCAGGGGACCTTGGAGAAAGTGAGCTCAGCACTAGTTTGCACACATGCATTGTTCTCTTCTGAATGTAAATGTGATGCATTCAGCTCCTTCAGGTTCCTGCTACCTCACTCCCCTATCATGCTGAGCTGTGCTGGACTGGGAGCTGTGAGAAGGCATTTATTGCCTAAAGAAGCTTTGGGTGAGAGATACTTTACAACAGCAACAGGACAGGCACAGGGCTACTTAGTGTGGTATCTTACCCTGTTTTTTGATGTGGCACTTCATCTTCAATTTTTAAAGCTTGTTTCCCAACAAATCTCTTTGCTTCCACGTTTCTCAAGGCTTCCATACACTTGCTTCTTTTTTCTTTTTCTTTTTCTTTTCTTTTCTTTTCTTTTTTTTTTTTTTTTTCTCTTACCTGTCACACAAACTCTCAGACCTTCATTCTGGTTCATCAGGATTGAGCACTAAATAGAATCCCTGTTGCTAAAATAAGACAGGTTCACATTTTAAGAATGATTCACCCCAAGGATAGCAGAGTTTCAACAGCTGGAGATGGAGATAAAGTCTTACTTGCCAAATATTGGACAAATGCTTGATGAATTAAAAAAAAAAAAAAAAAATCCCTAAAAGCATAGACTCTAGGAGAAGTAAATACAAAGGTCTGGCCAGAAAATTGATGCCTAAGACAGAAATGATCTACTTGCACTTGCAGCTAATGAAAGTAGAGAGGAAGGGAACTGGGTGGGAGAGGAGATGGGCAGGGGAATGGGGAAGGGAGAGACAGAACAGAGGTCAATGGGGGACAGGAGAATGAATGGAAATCTGCAGTTGTTGGAGGTGGGGGTGAGAGGGATCTATACAAACCCCAGAGACCTAGGATGTGGGAGGCTCCCAGGAGTCAATGTTGGTGCTCTTACCCAAGATGCCTAACAGTGGAGACATGAAACCAGAAGAGACCACCTTCTGTAGCCAGCCAGGAACCCCAGTGAAAGGATAAGGACACCAACCCACCCACACAACTTTCTACCCCAAGTTTCTTCTGTCAAAATGAAGTGCAGGGGCAAAGACCGAGTAGAGAATGAAGGAATGGCCAACCAATAACCAGCAGACCCAACTTTAGATCCATCTCATAGGCAAGCACCAATCCCTGACGCTTGTTACTGTTACAGATAGGGCCCTAGCACTACAGTCTTCTAAGAGGCTCTACCCAGCAACTGACTGAAACAGAGGCAGATACCCATAGCCAAACATTGAAGGGAGGTTGGGGACTCCTATGGAAGAGTTGAGGGACGGATTGAAGGCCTTTAAGGGGAGAGGAACTCCACAAGAAGACCAACAGAGTCAATAAATGGACCCTTGGCAGTTCTCAGAGACCGAGCCACCACAAAAAGCATACACGGGATAGACCAAGACCCCATAGGGGCCTTTTCTAACTGCAGTGGGAGAAGATGCCCCTAACCCTGCAGAAACTTGATGTACCAGGGTGAGGGGATACCCAGGGGTCCCCACCATCTCAGAGGAGAAAGGGAGAAGAGTGGGAGAAGGACTCTGTAAGAGGAAGACTGGGAGGGGGCAGCATTTGGGATGTAAAAAAATAAATGTTTTAAAAACTTAATAATCTAGAAAAAAGTATATTTGATGAGGGTGAGGCTCGTCAAACTCTAATCAGCTGGAAATAGATTTTCTGAAAGAAATGACAGGTTTTTGTTTTTTGTTTTTTTTTTATAGAAGAAACAAAATTGGATGTAGATACTTTCTTTATATAACGTAGGATAAGCTGAGAATTTTAATTTTTGTTAAAATCATGAAAATACAGATAGGTACTATTCACCAGGACTATACACCAAACGAACAGCCAATGAGTAATTATTTTTTCTGAAGTAATCTTTTATGAATTTAGCTTAAAAAATAAGAGAAGCAATCCTGTAATTTAGTTTATCTGGCCAATCTATTAAGGAAGAAGTCATGAACACATACCTGTGGTGAACACAGAGGCAGGCTTGCATTGTCCTAGAGCAAGGGAGGGTTCAATAACCCCCACTCCTAATGTCTTCAAATGGCTCAACTGACATACGTGGAAATCCAGCACAATTACGCGCTCATACTTCTGCAGAAAAGTGAAAGTAGAAATTAAATCATTTTAAAATAAAATGAACCTCACTGTTTATTTTCTTCCCATGTAAAGACAAAATATGTGCTGTGAAATTCCTGATTTCCCATGAACACTTCCTACTGTGAAGGTGTTAAAAATTATCTTACCTTTTGTTTGATGTATCTTTTAATGGATCTGTGAAAAAATGGGTGAGATCCTGACTTTCAGTTGAGATTATTACTTTTATTCTATGGCAGAAAGGAAGTAGCCAGTTAGCTTAGTTGGCTATAGCTTGGTAATGTTGCACAGTGTATCCCAGAATTTGGAAGAGTCATACAGAATAGTGGCCAAGAATTTTATTTTGCCCTATTATATTTTTGACTACATCCAGGCAAATAAAGATAAAGAGGTAGAAAACAGGGCTAGTTCAGAAGACTGAAATTCAAATAAAATTAGAGCAACAGTATAAACCTCGGAGTCAGGAAACGAAGGCAGGAGAGAATTCAATTTTAAGTAGCAGTTCACTGTAGTTGGACGACAAGCATAATGTGTAAGTCATGCATTAGGCAAAATAAATAAGCATATAACAAAATCTATGTCCAGCGTCTCCACATCCCACGGAACAATGGAAGAAAACAGTAAGTTTATGATGTGCTTTGAGCTGGAAAAGAGGTCCTAGTGAGAAAAATCATTGACTTAAAGTTTGACAAAATCCTTTTTAAAATTAATTATTTTGTTTATTTGCATTACAAATGTCCCCCCTCCCAGCCTCCCCTCCCCCCAGAGTTCTTCCCCTCATTCCACCTTCTCTTTGTCTCTTAACCTTTCTAATACTTGAGAAGAAGTGATAATGGGGTGAATCCTACCTCAACAAAAAAGAAAGTAAATCTGTTGAACACAGAAGCTCTGGTTTTCAATTGCTTTCCTCTGTTGTCCTAGTGAACACTAACATCACTCCATCAGAAGTGCAGCTTGAGAATGAGATGGTCATTTCTGGCTTTGCCTGGGAAATTAAAGGATTTGACCCTTCTACATAGCACACTACTCTGTTGGCAAGCCAGCTTCTTCTCTTCAAAAATGTAATATTACTGTAAATATAACAGATTGAAACAGCAACTGAGAGCATTTTTTTTAACCTTCCCCAGTTGAAAGTAACAAATCTATTTTTACCTAAAATTTGGGGCTGAAAAATGTCTAATTTTTTTCATAATTCCAGGGAATTATGAAATTTATTCATTTATTTATTTATTTATTTATTTCCCAGTAAAGTAACAAGGCATTTTAAAAGCATAGAATGATTTGTTTTATCTGCAAGAAATACATCACTGATGAAGATTAAATCTAAACATGTTCTTGTTTAAACAGATTGTAAGGCAGATGTCGTGAGAAAGCTAAATAAATAATAAATACAATGAGAGGAGTCAGTATTACTCAGAGTGAAAATGAAAGCCCTAATAATGACAGTTTTGTGAACAAAACATTTGAAGAAGATGCAGGATGCAGAAGGTGCTTTTGGTTGGAAATTCTCATTTTATCATACATTCTGTAGGATGTATTTTAAAAACCTAGTATCACAAATGTAAAGCTTGGTGGGATTTTGAGGTCAATTATCTTGTAGCATAAACATCCACTTTAAATGTCCCCAATATATTATAAAGATGTTATATTTAATGACTGAGATTCTTGAGTACAGATGACTAATTTCTACCAGCTAACTTAATTTGGCTGTATGAACTAGCCATTTAACTGATCAACATTTATTTTTACCTTGATCATTTTCCTTTTACATATAGTCCAATTTCCAGAAAGCAGTCGAGAGTATTTAAACTGATCATTTTTATGGAATGCATGGTGTGTCGTGAGCAACATAAACAAATACATTAATTGCCTTATCATAGTTTGATCTGACAGATGGGCCCCCAGGCACAGAGCCTAACCTTTTATTTTGACACCTGCCACGTCTTGCCAGCACTGACCCTTTTTCTTTGCCAGAGTGTCGCTGTGTGGTTCACCATGGTTGCACTAATCTCCAGGTTTGAGAAGGCATAATATTGGAGTCCTTCTGAGAATCACAACCATCAGTCACCTGATACTACAACAGATAGTATGTCACAGATCCATCCCACATCCGCTCTTGCCTGCGATTCAAACACATTTTCTCTTTTCCCAGTGACCTACTGGCTCAATAAGATTACACTGAGCTCCTTTCAATCTCAGACCCCATATTGTTAACATGTGACAGGAACCATTTAATTTAATCATTTAAAAGTCAGCATTTATTGGAGAAGAAAGTGTTTAAAGAAACGATGCTTTGACTTTTATGCTGTACGATACTTTTTGCCCACAAAGAAAATGTGCTGTTTTGCTGTAGCGAAAGAGTTAAAAACAAAAGGATTACTTAACATTTCAAAAGGAAAAGAATCATCAAGGCAATAATCATGTGTTGTGATTCAAAATACACACAATCTCCCATTTGCACCTTTGGTTTCTGGGGTGATTCCAGAAGCTGTTGTCACATGATATGTGTCCTGCATGGTGCAGCTAAAGCACCTGTCTGGTCCATTAAAGACCGAGGTTCGGTTCTAAAGAGTTTCCGAAATCAGTGAACATACAGAGGGAAGGTGAATTATGAGAACACATCCATTATTGGGGTAATTTGGTGTAGATTTCAAGGGATTGTCTCCTTGAGCAAAAGCAGACTATAATGAATTACAGAAAATGCTGTCATCAATCTTTGAGGGGAGGAAGTTAGAACAAAGAAACAGAAAACCAGATATGTAGATAAGAGATAGGTCTTCAGAAGCGTATAGATTGTTCCACTAGCTCAGACCAGTTCAGTTTAAAATGCCACTGTCGAAATGTGCAGTTTGTCTTTCCTGGTGGCATCTCCTAGTTCTAGAATAAGCTTATTTGATAAAATGCAAAAAGCCTGGGACTGAGACTTGCTTAAGCTAAGTTTCTTAATAATTTAGAGGCCCATTTATGCCAGCCAGGATATATATGTACACTGAAAGAAGTATGGGATCTATATCTTACAACAGTGAAAGAAAATGCTGTTTCATGCCTGGGGCTAAGGGGTATTGGAATCAAGGTAATTATAGAGCGATGGCAGCTTCATGCGCCTCTGCAACATCAGCAGCTCTTTAATCTTTGCTGATCCCTTATTAATATGACTCAGCTCTGCCGCACATATTCCTCTTTCTGCCCTGATTCAGCTTTCACAGGTTTCTCTGATGTTCTGATGACTCTGATGTCTTCATATATTAAATCTAAACCCAGAGACAAAACAATAACAGCAACAATGACATGGCCAGCTCAAGCTTTAAAGCATGGTTGCAATGTTCATAGGTGACTATCCACACTGTAGCCTCTGGGAAAAGAGCCAGAGACAGTATGCACGCAAACATGACAACTTGGTTGGTATGAATTCTGAATGATAGTGAATGTCTTAGATACGGTATGTCATAGTGGATTTGAACTAGACTCAGAATTAGCAGTGACCAGGCGTTGCTCAGTACCCACCCAGAACATTAAACACACTGAAGATTAGAATTTAGGAAACCTTCCAGCTCTTTGCTGAGAACATTTGATAGCTACTGAATCTAACAATCATGATTTGGTACTTTTGCTTTGTCAAATTTGTTCCATAAATTTTTATAATAACTCTGTTATTTCTATTGATTTTTCAAAAGAGGGATGATGATTGCAAGCATATTAGTGGTAGGTAAGAAACCAGAATGTCCTGCTGTTAGAACACCGAGACTGTCTTCTCTTGCCCTTCTAGTTGATTAGTATATAAAGATCAAATCTCTATCACCATATTATAAAGATCAAATAAAGACACAGAAGGATCAAATCTCTATGACCGAATTCTAATTCTCCGAACACTGGGGTTCCTCTTCAGAAAGCAGACACTGTACTGGCAGCAACTGGACAGCTCATATTATCAGTAATAAGAATCAAAGTAGAATGCATATTGAAGACTAGTAAAAGGTTGAATGAATGAATATAAGTTAATATATATATATATATATATATATATATATATATATATATATATATACATATATATTTACAAACCACTCTTGGGGATTTCCCAGATAACTTACTGGATAAAATATTTGCCGTGCAAACTTGAGGGCCTGGGTTTGGATTTTCAGATGCAGTGAGAAGACAGACACAATACTGTTGGCCTACAACAACACTGTGTGATAGGACCTCTGACACAATACTGTTGGCCTACAACAACACTGTGTGATAGGACCGCTGACACAATACTGTGGGCCTACAGTAACACTGTGTGATAGGACCACTGACACAATACTGTGGGCCTACAGTAACACTTTGTGGTAGGACTGCTGACACAATACTGTGGGCCTACAGTAACACTGTGTGGTAGGACCGCTGACACAATACTGTTGGCCTACAACAACACTGTGTGGTAGGACCGCTGACACAATACTGTGGGCCTACAGTAACACTGTGTGATAGCACCGATAGACAGCAGATTCCTTGGAAGCTGGTGCTTCAGCTAGCTTGGCATAGACACAGAAAAAAAAAACAACAAAGAGGCCCTGTCTCAAGGTGGAAGATGTGGATCAATATCCGCCTTTGTCCTCTGATCTCTACACTTGTCATGGCATTCACACATAGTAACACACATACACACACACACACACACACACACACACAGGCATACATACACACACTATTATTAAGATTAAGATAGTTATCTATCATCTATCTATCTATCTATCTATCTATCTATCTATCTATCTATCTATCTATCTTCTATCATCTCCCCAACACATGGAAAATCAATTGTATAAGCAACATTCTCATAATAGTTATATGTATTTAAGTATTATACATACTATTATGGGTTCTTCTTGTGATTTGGCAGTATACATCATATTGGGTTTTTCTATTGTATTTGCTTTTTTTTTTTTTAAAACAGCAACTAGACACTAAATTTACAAAGATTGCCCCAGAAAACACTCTGTTCTTGAGCCTTGCAGCTAAGTTGACTGTGGATGTTAAAAAAAAAAAATATTTAAGCCAAAGGATACTTTAAGAACTACCAAGAGGAAGTCCATAGTCAATAAATTAATGAAAGTATGCTAAAGGTTAAGGAGTAGAGAGGGTTTTGTGATGTGCTGTTGAGAGAAGCTGCACATTGCAGGTGGAATCCACGCAGCGTGTAGAACAAGAGATGATACTGGGAAAGGAGGAGGAGGAACCACCCTATTTCTGAGAGAAGAAATCCTCCAATGAAAATCATAGGTAGGTTCAAGCCATTTGTGTATTTGTGTGCATTGATATATACCTATAGCAATGGGAGAAATTAAAGGCAGCCAGAAAACAAATAAATAAAGTTTAAAAGTCTGAAACTAAAGCTGGAAACTATAGCAAATTTTTGTAGTCTTCAGCACCTATTGAGTAATATTAGATTATAAAAGTGTGGACATCTAGAAATAGAATTGCAGGACCAGCAGGCTGGTTCATCAGGTAAAGGCAGGTGCATATCACTCAGGATAAAGGCCTGAGTTTGACTCCTGGAACCTATTCATCAAAGGAGATAACCGATTCCTGCTGTTTTCCTTTAACTTTCCTGTATACATATACCTTCACATGTACACACATGCCAGACATGCACACAGGCACCCAGAAACTACATAAATGCAGAGCATAAAATAGGACTGCTTTTATAGTATATCACTTTCTGTCACGTTCACCAAAGGTACATTGCAGAAGAAGTAAAGTGCTCAAAAATGTATTTCTTCCAAATTTAATGCCATACAACATGTTAATTAAAATTTCTTAAACCTCAGACACATTTCCAGGAATAAAATCACTATTTAAACAATATTACCATGCTTTCCTGTGACCATCTGGCATCTCAGTTTAGTGCAGAGAACAAACAAACTAAATGGCAAGAGAATTGCTTCCTTAATAAACTACTTTATAATCGCAACAGTTTTATTAATCTGTGATACAGAGACGTTAATTAAATTACAGAATTCTCACAGAGCATTAAGAAAATTTGGACTACTGTATATACAGTACCTTACATTAAAATATTGTTGGTAACAACATCATCCATTACTTTATGAATTTTCAGCTACCCTCTTTTTAATAATGAAACATAGTGATTCCGACATAAGTTCGTGGTCTTTTTAGCATTCAACTGTGACACAGAATGAAAGTGCAAAGTGGTGGTAAAATTTTTCCATATGTGTGAAGTTGTTTTCCAGATAAGATTGAAATCAATGATCTAATTATTCTAGAAGCTGATGAAGCATGCAAGTCTAACGAGGTCACTGTACGGCATGCTAAGCAAGAGCCATGTGGCGCCTCAAAAACAGGGTGCGCAGGATCCTCGTTCTAAGTGTCAGGATAGTAGTGAAGTCAGCGATCTTCCTGAACACAAAGTGAAACTGAAAATGAGAGATACAGAAGCTCTTAGTTGTCTCCATAAAATTGGAATACAGGCTATGTGTCAAATTCGATTGAAAAACCAACCAACAAACAAAAACAAACAAAACAAAATCAAAACAACAAAATATCCTCTAGGGGGAGGGGCCATAACACATACTGAAGTTACCAAGCAAGACTGGGTTATGCGGAACTGATTAAAATGCACAGAAGTGGCTTATGATTTCCTCGGAAGTTTTCCTGAGTCCAGGTTGGATGAGAAGGCGTTTCTTTAAACACTCAGAAAATAACAACAACACTACATGTGACTTATTGCAGCTTACTTCCCTGGGCTTTAAAGTTTGATATTTTCCTTTCAATGTGTTCTCTAGTTAACTGTCCTTTGTGTCCTCTTGTGCTTCAGTTATCAAGACTATAGCTCTACTAATTGAATCTGTAACTATATTGGATCCGTGGTTGATGTTAGAACACTTTGCACTTGCTTTGGGGTTTGCAGTATTTTTGTGGATGTTTCCTCTTGACATGCCTGTAAGTAAGTGCTTTTGCTTCTCGTTTGATGACTTCTTTACAATAATCACGTAAATTATTAGTCTTGTTTTCTTTTCCTTTTTCCTTTTTTCTTTTTTTTTTTTTTAGATTTATTTATTTATTATATGTAAGTACACTGTAGCTCTCTTCAGACACTCCAGAAGAGGGAGTCAGATCTTGTTACTTGTGAGCCACCATGTGGTTGCTGGGATTTGAATTTAGGACCTTAGGAAGAGCAGTCGGGTGCTCTTACCAGCCCTAGTCTTTTTTTCTTTAACTGTGAATGACCTGTCAAACCATGCCCCGATTGCAGTTTTATGCTGAGGAAAGCCGTATGAGTTGGGGCCACGTAAGGGGTCATAAAGAAAAGGCTGGGAAGGTCATTTTTCAGTACCCAGCTAACTTCTCCTTTTATCTAAAATAAAAATAAACAAAAAAGATATTATTTAATCTAGTGCATCCCAAACCAAACAAAAACTCAGTTCTCCCCAGAATCTCCTGTACATGGGAAGAGGCAATCCATTCGTTTGCCCCATAAGAAAAGACACACTGGCTCAATTGATTTATCATCATTTCTAGTTATCCTTGACTTTTTTTTTTTTTTTTACATTTGTTTATTTATATACTTAGGATCCCCTGCAGAGGTCAGAAGATAACTTTTAAGAGTCAGTTCTTCCTTTTCCACATGTGGGTTACAGGGATCTAACTCAGGCCCTTTGATCTTGACGACAAGCAACTTTGTCCAAAGAGCCCTCTTGTGTGCCCGACACTGTTCATTATTTTTAATGTTTGTGTTTCTTTAAATATTAGTCATACCCTCTGCCTATATTTACCTCTCCTGAACGTTCAGCTTAGCTTTCAGCTTAGCTTCCTGATTATCAATGTTTTTGTTGAAAGTTCTTTAGATATCAAAATCAGGGTCTTTGAGCCTAGGCATTATCAATCAACTCCATCTTAAGCTCGATCGTCCTTATATTATGTCTTTCTAACACCACCTTTCTTTTTCTTTTTTTTTTTTTTTTTTTTTTTTTTTTTTTTTTTTTTTTTTTTTTTTTTTTTTTTTTTTTTTTTTTTTTTGATTTTTCGAGACAGGGTTTCTCTGTATTGCCCTGGCTGCCCTGGAACTCACTTTGTAGACCAGACTGGCCTCGAACTCGGAAATCTGCCTGCCTCTGCCTCCCGAGTGCTGGGATTAAAGGTGTGCACCACCACGCCTAGCCTAACACCACCTTTCTGTTTTGTTCTGTAACACACACCCTTCCTGAGGCTTGGCTTGCCCTCTTTCCTTATTGCACAGAGGAAGCAAGCACCACAAAGCTCAGCTCTTCTCTTCCCCAGGCATTCCCTAAAGCATGGTCTTCGCACCACGCTGCCAGCTCCTTGCTGCCTAGACCCCAGCATTTCAAACTCCACACATACAGAGGCTTCTCACCGCAAGCTTTCCCAGTCCTTCCTTTCATTTGTGAAACGGGATCCTGTCTTGGTTTGGTTTAACTACATCTCCCACAAGGGTTCATCTGTTGGAAGCTTGCTCTCAGGGTTGAAGGTTCTAGGAAATAGTGTGGACTTGTAAGTGGGGGAATCTACAACAGGGGAGGGATTAGTGGAAGGTTCTTAGCTAAACCCAGACATGCCCTCAGAAGGGAACCAAACATTTCTACTAATATTCTGATGAGTTTTTTAAAATAGGTGTTTTTTTATAAAGGTTTCAAGTTGGCCCTATCCAGGGTTTCTGCCTTCCCCTGAATTCGGGTAAATTCTTCCTTCCACAAGCAAACTCCTCATTGTCATTTGCCATGATGCAGCCACAGGCAGAAGGACCCTCTCCTTCCGTCACAGACGGCAACATATTCTTAAATGTATGTCAGTCAACATCACTCACAGAAAGCAAAACATCGCTGTGCTATTAGTTCCTAAGATTTCACTTCAGTTGTTAAAAATGCATGCAATCGGTACGTAGTCCGGGACGTGTCGTCATAGGGTTTACACTTTCTGGATTTTGTTTTCACTCTATTTTGATGTCTGCTCCCTCCTCTGTATTCTCATTTGTGACATTAATCTTTCATTTCACATAAACTAAAATGTGAACTTTTTCTCTAAGCCCATTTACTTTCACTTTGTGAACTCCGTTTCTGTTCCCAAACCCTCCATGATAGTAAGAACTTTTAGTAAGAACTCTCAATAGCTTTTATAATAAATAAAATAAATAATCTCAATCATTTAGCCACCTGTGCTTGTCTGCCTTCCTTCAGCTTCCACGTTTTATTTATTTTTAACATCTATTTGTTTTGCTTGTTTGCTTGCTTATTGTTGTGTGCTGTGTGTGGTGTGTCACAGCATATACGTGAAGAGATGAAGACAAGTTGGTGTGCCAGTTCTGTTTCCCCACCATGTGGAGTTTGCTAGGTAGCAAGTGCTTTACCTGTTGCGTCATCTTCTCTCCGCCCCCCTCCACACACACTCATACTCCATAGACTATGTTTTACCCAGCCTTTCACCTCATACCGCGGTCTCAGCATCTAGAGAATGAGCCCTTTGTTCTATGTATTGGTATCCCCTATAATCTTTCATAACACTGAGGAGCAATGAATGAGGAGGCTTTGGTGACCATTCCATCACCCCTGATACTGTCATCCCTCAACTTAGACGTTTGCAGTCTGTGTTCCCTAGAATCACTGGGGAGATTCTGAGAAATACTCAGCCTCCACCTACAGAGATTCCAATTTAATTGCCTCGGGTGGGATTCAGTAAACGGTATTTTTAAACGTTCCCCAGACAATCTGAAGTACGCCCAAAGTTAACTTTTGAGCTGGAGAGTATAGTGTAGGCTGTGGAAACTTGAATTTTGAAGATTAGTTTAAGATTAATTTTCATGTACTATATTTATCTCAACAATCAAATCCACCCAAACGAATCATTTAACCATTCCCCATGCAAGAGAAGTTGATACTTAATAGATCTACTGCAAATGGGAAATAGATGCAGGAGAAGAAGTAGTCGTTTTTACACAAAATTTTACTTTTTGAACCTATACATGATTAGAACAGAATATTTTAAAAAGAACATGTCATAGGATCAGAAAGAAAACATTTCAAGATATATGCCTAGTTCTTTTCTTCTCTATTCATTTAAACATTAATATTCAGTCACATTTTTATTGTTTATAATTGCAATTTTAATTAGGACCGAGCTAATTCCGAGTCTCCCATATGTCTTGTGTGATCATCCACAGTATTGATCATCTTCGGAGCCCCAACCCTGTTAAGACCTGCTGGGTTGTGTTCTCTAAGTTTTAAAGGCTCCCCATAGCCCTTATCCAAGAAACTCTCCCAAGTTTAAGGTTTCTTTCAAGATGTCATTGTCTTTATAGGCACATACAACAAATGCTTAGAAAATTTTGTATAGTTTAATTCTAACCAAACAACCAATTTGTATTGTCTAATCCTTGTTTTAGAAAGCAATTGAATTTTGAAAACCATCTTTGCAGATTCATCCATTAATTAGTTATAAAGCTTAATCAGTTTTTTTTTTTTTTAAAGAAATGTATTTTGGTAAATTCTCCCTTCACCATCCCGTCTCCTTTATTTAAAGTGTCAGAAATACATTCTTCACACTTGTCGTCTCCGAGAGCCATGCATGTAAATGAGCAAAGCCTCGGTTCTTTATAAGTGGAGTACAGAAAGCTGAGGGTAAGGCTGTAGCTCAGTTGGTCCAGTGCACGCTTGTGGCTATGGCTTAGCTCTCCGTTCTGCACAGTACCAGGCTTGGCAGAACATATCTGTAATCCCAGCACTAAGTGATGGAGATAGGAAGAGCTGACAGAGCTCAATTTCAGCTTCAGACTGAGTTCAAGGCCAGCCTGGGATAGGCGAGGGACTGCCTTAAAAACATTAATAATGGCAACAAAATCAAACCAGAAGAGCTGGATCCCGTGCAGAACTGAAAACATTTAGAAAAACATTTGAGAAAAGTCCCTTCAGCTCTGCTCCAGTCCAGACTCCCTAAGGGTGGAGAAAATGACACAGGCAGGGTACCTCCCTGTAGAACTGTGCATAGAGTATTTGGAGCCAGTAGACATTATAATGATGAGATGGGGAGAGGCAATAGTTTACAAGCTTGTGGAATCTGTCTGCAGGTTCAAATCCCACCTTTGACATCCTAGGATAGAACACTTCTATCATTTTCTTAGGAAGCTTATCCAAGGTTTACCTCCCAACACCTAAACAGAATCTTTCACTTGGTTATGATGGACCCCAAACTTGGATGACCTACCAACCTTCATATTTTGTCTTAACATGATTTAATAATGGCTTCTGGAAAAATGATAGAATGATGCTCCCTCTTCATTGGAAAAAGCATCTGTTTTTGGCTAAAACTCCGGGTCTAAGAAGCCTCACCATTTCTCTTTGGGAATATTCACATTAGGCCATAAATCTTCCCAGCTCCTTAAAACGATTACAAACCCTCCTATTTACTGTTTACTGTTCTTTTCCCATTTTGTATGTGCATATAGCATGTGTGTATGTGTATATATGCTTGCATGTGTGCTTGCGCATTCATGTGTGTGTGTGCAGGTATACATCATATAGGTGGACACACATGTGTAATTCGAAGTCCATAGTCATTCTTGATCTCTGCTTTCTGTCATATTTAACAAGGCAATGTCATTCAGCCAAAACCCAAACTGATGTGGCTAGTCTTGCTAGCCAGCCAGTTCTGGATATTTATAGTTCCTGCCTGATTCCAGCTTTTGTGTGAGCTCTACACCTATGCACAAGTAACAAGTTCTTTAAATGCAGAAGCATGTCCACAGCTCTTGTTTTATTTCTCCACACTTACCCAAGAAATCTTTCTCTCCATAGTTTAATGAAGATAATGATTTTGCCTGTTACTCTACGTCAAACACAATTTTGAGATCAGGGTCAATGATGTTCTCAGCACACAAACGAGGAATTCAATGGCACAGAAGGGCTGACTTTTATAACCAAAATCACACAGAATACCAATGGCAGAGACTGATAGTCCTGTCTCTTTATTGGGTTGACACTAAATATGAATTTACAGTTATACTATCTGAACCTGAATCCTATTGTCTTCAGGAATCACATGACCTGGAGTAAACTATGGAAAGATCTCTGTCTTGGTTCCTAGTTTATAAAATAGGAACAATTACAGTCACTTCATACAAGTCATGTGTTAGGAGGTATGCTACATGCAGACATCTGTGGGCCCAGCAGGTAGAAAATGCTTTAATGTGAGTGGTTTCCATACTCTATGGATGGCCTATCTCCATCTATTACTTGGCTCCCAGTTTTCCTGATTCATATTTGTTGACCCAAATCTGCTTGGTGTCTAGATGCTCCATAAACATCCTAATTTGCTCATTTCTTCCCAATTTATTATTATAGTATAGCTTAGCTCTACTAGTAAACTGGTGAATGTCTTCACCCCACAAAATTCAGGGGTATCTCCAGGATTTTTTCCTGCAAATAGGTTAACCCAACATTGAGTTTCCTCAGATTTTGCAGCTTTCTATTTTTTTCCTCCTCCTGCTTCCTGTACCAACTCAAACAGACATGATGTAGTTGCAGATATGATGAACTAGTGATTTTCATTCACACATATTAAAGCATGCTAAAATAGCCATTTATGTGCAAGCAGAACTTTGATGAATCTCTACCTACAGTGATCTCCCAGTCTAATCAGGAGAGTACATTAACAGGAAATTTAAACAATGCAAGGGGCATTGCTAGACATGTATTTTATATTGTATTAATGAAAACGAAGGATGGATTATGGATGGTATGGCAAAGCAGGAAATGCTAAAACTCAGTCTATTTGATCTAGCAACTAAGGGTATTAGGATAATTAGCCTGTGTTGGGGGGAGGGGAGAGGCAGTGTTTCTCACCCAATTTAATTGGCTACAGGAAAAATAAAAATAAAAATGTCTAACAAAATAAAGTAGCAAATGCTAAGATAGAAGGCAGTGTGGTGTATTTTTGAAGCACAAATAAAGTGTTGGTAGTTGAAGGATATAAAAATCGGCATAACTCAGGAAATTAATTAATCATTCTTACAAGTTTCTCTGTTTAATTTGAATATTGCTTTCTTGGAAAAGCCCATTAGAAATGTTCTCCGCAGTCACTACCTTCAGACTGAAGTTGATCCTGTTTGGTTTTAAGCCTCAGTGACCAAACATTTCAACTTGCCTCCTGCTCTTTTTTTTTTTTTTTTTTTTACATCTGCTCTGTGAGATCAAATGTAACTTAGCCCTTTTCAGCTTAATTATTCCCACATTCATCTTTCCTTTACTGTAATATCAGGTAGGATGGGCAGGGTGTACCACAGAATAATCTTTATTGTCAAATATCAATTTAAAGAGAAAGCAAACCCTCTAACCAGTTGGTATGAAAGTGTAGTTCATGACTTCAGAAACTAAATACTAGAGTTAAGGATAAAATTAATATTTAAATAAGGCATGCATTGCCTGTCTGTAAATGGGGAAAAAACCTCCAAAGCATTAATTTGTTATTAAACTATTTAAATTATACTTGACGGAGATTTTTATTTATGTCTAATGGTTTTATTTAGCCCCATAATTATTAGTAACAATGAATTATTTATTTATATAATAATGTATAAAAGTGGTTCAATAAGTATAGATACTTTTAATAATCATTTGGTCTTTAAATTTTCTTGATTGATTCTATAAAAGGATTGCCAGTGTTTCTATGAGCAAACACTTGACCCATTAGACTCCTAAAGTTTGCCAACTGCAAAATCCTGTGGCCTATGTGTGACTAGACAAAGGCAGCTGTGTTACAGAAAACAAAACAAAATATAGTAGTTTCGGTGCCTTAAGCAAATGTATATAAAGGAAGAGGAAGGGGAGGAGGAGGAGGCGGAGGAGGGAGAACTCACTTGTATTTCTCCTTGTAAACATGAGAGCACCTCCCTCCTGATCCCCTCCATAGCTAAAGCATCCCCAGAGACCTATCTCCGAATAGCGTCTCATGGGAAGGAACAGAATTGGGACACAGTTCTTTGAAAGCATTCTCTACAAGCCCCGCCCCCATGCAGACACAGCACTATCCTGTTACCTCTGTAGTCTGGCCATCTGTGTCACAGCTGCACGCTGTGGGGGAGGTCTTGTTCCAACAACCACTGGTGGAGATGATTCAGACAGTGACACTGAGGGTGTCTCTTAGGATCTTAGAACAACTGTTGGGAGCATCTCCTTTCCCCTAAAAAGTCATGCCTCAGCAGAGCCCAGCACCTTTGCCCTGTCCATCCAAAGTGTCAGGTAGCCTTCATTCATTGTGTGTGTCCATTTTAGTCCTTTTGAGTTTAGAGTGTCAAAATATCTCTTCACATAGAGCAAAATGTGTATCCAATATTAAAGCCACACAACATTACTTTCATCCAAAATCTATCCATTTACCTTTCTTTTCTTTCATTTCCCTTCCTCTCTTTCATTTCCCTTCCTCTCTTTCATTTCTCTCTCCTCTCTCTCTCTCTCTCTCTCTCTCTCTCTCTCTNNCTTCTCTTTAGTAACACGAATAACTTGAGAATTAACAGAATCTTCATATTCCGGCTTCTTTTCCTTAAACCCCCCTTCAGTTCTTCTCTATCACCTCGCACTTTACAATAATCAGATGGAAAGAAACACACTGCTCCTGTAACATGTCAACATGTCGCTTACAGGTTTCTTCTGTGAGATAACCGGTTGCATCCTCCCAAGATCTCCCAATCACAAAACACCCCTATACCCCAAACTCTCTAATATTCAGGGACAAGGTTGCTTTTCCTCCTAAAAATGTGTGAATTCTACAGGAGACTTCCCTAAACTCATAGGTAACATTTCCAGTGTAAATGTCAAAATGCTTCTAGCCTGGTACTCGAGCCTGGTACTCACCACCAAATTGCAAACCTTCCTCTTTACTGTGATGTGAATGTCACAACATCATCCCAATCCTTACCAATATCAGTTATATTATCAATGTTATCAGTCCAAATAAAAAAAGGTGAAAGAAAAGAAAAGAAAGGAAAAGAAAGGTCTCTAGACCTGTGCTGTAAATTGCATAAATTAATTTGCTGTCATTTCTATGGGCTGGGGGCAAAGGTTAAGGTTCAAGTAAGGTGGGTGTGTTATTCTGAAACCTTTCTCTTCCTCATAAGGCTGCTTTCCTCAAGACATGTGGGCACTTCTTTGTATGGACATGACTGAAGAGTGTGTGTGTCTTGCAGTGTCTCTGTTTTAAGATAATCTCTGTGAGAGGGGCTATGGGATGGGGAGTTTGTAGAGAGGAAAGCAGGAAGGGGGATATCATTTGAAATGTAAGCGAATTAAATGATTAAAAAAATAAATCAAGCAAATAAAAAACGATAATGAATCTAATCATGATGCCCCCACCCCCTTAACCACAGCTATGTCTAATCTCCAAATATCACATTCGAGGTTCATGCTTTGATACATGAATTTTAGAAGGGCACAACTCAACCCACAAAATGTATTTATTTCTAGACACTTTTTGTTTGTGAACTGAGACATTTCCCCTACAGAATATTTTTTTAAACAATCCATGATGCTGAAGAAATCGTGATAAATTCTTTTATCTTTAAGCTGCAAAGTTCATTTTGTGAATGTTCCTCAGGGTTGTTTAGTGAACATCCTGGATAACTACTCTTTAGGGTCTACCTTATGATACCTTGATCCCAGTCAGCATTTTTTACATATGAAAACAGTAACTGCTAACATACGTTAAATCTGAAGTTAGATAAGTAAGGGCAGCTTTTTCTTCTAAATTATTAAAAAGGACTGCCATCTTCATGAAGACACTATATTATTTCAACTGATAAAAATCAATACTTCCATTGAAACTACGAAATTGCCTACAAACAGTGATATACTGCTGAGTTTGACTGTAGTTATTAGTAAAAACCAAACAAGACCCCCACATTTTTAATAAAAACGTGTGAGAGATTTTTAATTGCAGAATTTAGATGTGAAATAAACCTAAATAGGTCTGTATGTTCAAAATTTTAACTTCAATAAAGGACATACTTAAGCCAATCCAAATAAGTATTTACCTTTTAAAACAGGACTTAGTGGGTACAGAGATTACTCAGTGATTAAGAGTACCCGCTGCTCTTCCAAAGGGCCCATATTTTAAGTTAATTTAATTTTGTTAACATGGCAATTTACAACTGTCTGTAACTCTAGTCACATGGAATCCAAAGTACTTTTCTGTCTTCCTTGGGACCATGCATGCTCATGGTACAAAAACATACATCCAGGAAAAATACACATACACATAAAATAAAATTTAAAAAAGAAAAAAAGAAAAAAGAAATGGAAAATAACTATTCATGTGATATATATATATATATATATATATATATATATATATATATATATATATATAATTTTAATCTGTAGTATTTAAATTTAAATGTTTTTCAATCTTTTCTTTTCTTGGATATTTTCTTTATTTACATATCAAATGTTATTTCCTTTCCTGGTTTTCCTTCTAAAAACCCCCTATCCCCTCCCCACTCCTCCTGATCACCACACACACAACTGCTTCCTGGCCCTGGCATTCCTCTACACTGGGGCATAGAGCCTTCACAGGATCAAGGGCTTTTCTTCCCATTGATGACCGACTAGGCCACCCTTTGCTATATATGCAACATGAGCCATGAGTCCCACCATGTGTAGTTTTTGGTTGGTGGTTTAGTCCCTGGGAGCTCACAGGGTGGGGTACTGGTTAGTTCATATTGTTGTTTTCCCTATGGGGCTGCAAACCCCTTTAGCTCCTTTGGTCCTTTCTCTAGCTCCTTCATTGGGGGTCCTGTGCTCAGTCCAATGGATGACTGTGAGCATCCATTTCTGTATTTGTCAGGCACTAGCAGAGCCTCTCAGGAGACAGCTATATCAGGCAACTGTCAGCAAGCCCTTGGCATCCATGAAAGTGTCTGGATTCGGTGGTTGTATATGGGATGGATCCCCAGGTGGGGCAGTCTCTGGATGGTCCTTCCTTCAGTCTCTGCTCTGAACTTTGTCTCTGTAACTCCTTCCATGGGTATTTTGTTCTCCCTTCTCAGAAGGATGGAAGTATCCACACTTTGGTCTTCCTTCTTGAGTTTCATGTGGTTTGTGCACTGTATCTTGGGTATTCTGAGCTTCTGGGCTAATATCCACTTGTCAGTGAGTACATATCATATGTGTTCTTTTGAAATTGGGATACCTCTCTCAGGATGACATCTTCCAGATTCATCCATTTGTCTAAGAATTTCATAAATTCATTGTTTTAATAGCTGAATAGTACTCCATTATGTAAATGTTCCATGTTTTCTGTATCCATTCTTCTGGATTCTTAATTTCTGGCTCTTATAAATAAGGATGCTATGAACCTCTTGTTCATCCAGTGCAATACATTTTACACCAAATATAAAATGCCATGCTGTGGTATGATCTAAGTTGATGCTAAAAATAAATTTGCTCCTCTGAAAACTGTCTTCCCAGTGCATTGTAAACTCTTTCCTGTTATATTTGGAATATTGCAGTTTCCTATAGTTTCGTGAGTGACACTATCAATCTCAAACTGCTGTTTGACTATGGTTGATTATCATAGCTGACATTTTATTTTAAAGTATGAATATACTAACCCTTACTTTAGCGCTTTTGAAAATTCAAACAGCACAAATGTAAGGTGGAATGGGGAAACAACCACATGGCAATTTTCAAATCTGAGGAAATGGCTTCTGAAGACGTATTCCAAACTTTAACTTTCTAAAATTAAATTGCCCAGATTTTCATAGTTAAGGAAATTAATCAGTTAATTAGTTTTTGTTGTTGTTGTTCTCAACACAAGATTTCTGTCTGTAACACCCCAAAGTCATAGAGATCTGCCTGCTTCTGCCTCCAAAGTGCTGGGGTTAAAGGCATGTGCCACCACACCTCAACAATTAATTATTTAACTAAAAATGAGCAAATAGATGAGCAGATTCACTATATCATTATGGGCTCCTTCACTCTGTCAACTTTTTCTCAATCATTACTTATTTTTTAACATGTTTTCTAACATTTCTCTGGATTCATCTCTTTTCAGAGGAAAAGAAAAAGAAAAAGGGAGGACATTACTAAGAGGTTGAGGATTCCATTATAAACATAAGGAAGAAATCAGACAGAGGCCTAGAGTACACATCTGGGAGAGTACAGAGTGAACATGGCCAGATTGAGCCAGACAGTCTGAGGAGAAAGACAAGGAGGGAGAGCTGAAGAGATCAAGGAACTGGTATAGCCAAGATGGCTGAGTTATACAAGGGTCAGAGGAGCTGTGGGGAAGAAAGCTCAGTGCAATTCTTAGGGTATAGAGTTCAGGGCAGGGGGCACAATGTTAACAATAATTTTTCTCCATTTCATGTGTGTGTGTGTGTGTGTGTGTGTGTGTGTGTGTGTGTGTGATATGTATGGGTGTGTATTGACATGTGTGTGAGCACATGTATTTGTAAGTACATGTAAAGACTCAACGTTGAAGTTGGGAACCTTTTAACTCTCTTTCTTCTTATGAAGACAGGCTATCTCAGTCAAACACATTGTTCACTGATAATACTGTTGCCTACCCATCTTGTTTTGGAATCTTGGGCTTCTGAAGATGGTATTACAGGTTGGCTGCTACATCCCATTCACTTTTACCTGGATTCTAGGGTTTCATTCTCTGGCCTTCTTACTTTCACAGGAACTGCTTTATATTCTCACCCCTTTCCTTGAAAGACTTCCTTGGGGAGCCTTCCCCACGCCAGTCTCGAGAAGGTGGCACCCAAAAACCACGAATAAACCATCTTGATATAAAAACACGAGGTAGTTTATTGGCGGAGCTCCGGGCCTATGTGTACCTCATGCAGGAGGTAGAGGCACCAACCACGTGGCCCGTAAACTGGTGGTTTTTATAGGGGGAGGGGGAGGGGCTAGCAAGAATTGGCTCCGTTACCCGTGGTTGGCTCATTTAAACATCAGCAGAATGACCACACATTTACAGAATGGTACGTGCAAAAGCAGGAGTGTTAGGAGACCTGAGGGGCGCGTCAGTGGAACATTTGGTTAAGACATGACTCCTAACCATTAGTCCCAGGAATGTTCCAACAATGGCCTGCCTGGGTGTGCCCAGGCCTTAAATTTCATTTTAAATTTCATTTCCCTTCATCCTAGCCCTACAAGCAGTAATGTTTTACGTAAATGCCTAATTGAGGCATGCAGTGGAATTGTAAATGTTCTTTGGAAAGTCGGTTGGATGGTGTTTTGCTGGGGCAAACATATGAAGGAAAGTTTAGCTGAAGCAGACACAGGTGTTCTGCTAAAGCAAGCACATGAAAGGACACATGATGAAGGATTCTTCACTAAGACATACATGTATTGGTCCATCTTTCATTGCATAGTGAAGCTGGATTTGTCAGAACCCCACAGAGAGAAACAAACCAAAAAAAAAAAACTTCTTATGGTGAGCTGCAGTTTCTTGCCACTTCATTGGGCTCAGGCTGATTGGCAGAATGATGTCAGCTGAGACAGGTAAATGCATGGAGGTAAGACACTTGCTGAGTAAAGCCTATGGAGGTCACGTGATATCTACTGAACTGGACTGCTGGTGTAACTGTGAAGTGTTTTAGAGTAGACCAAGCTGCCCCTAACCTGTGAACTGAATGGCAGATTTCCAGACAACACAAACTGGAGTTGCTCCAAAGAACATTTCTAAATAGGTCCACTTCCCCCATATCCATTCTTTTCCACTACTTCTAATGGGTGGTGGGCTAGAAGGGAGCTTCAAGTATTTAAGAACCATCATTTAAAATAGGATTTGAAGACATTAAAGTTCAGAGATGCTTATCAGTTCACGTCTTTGTCTTGCTCATTTAGCATGAAAGTATTGATGACCTTTTGGTGTTTCAGTGTTTCCAAACAGTCTTATGAAGTAGCCCAAACCTTTACAGAGAAGTAGAAACAATGAGTTTACCTACATACATCAGGACCTGCTGGATTTGCTCAAAAGTTGTTTTGTTTTCCTTCTGGAGGAAACCCCAGTATTAGTAAGCAGAAAAACAAAAATGGAAAAATCTATATGAAGTTTTAAAGGATAGCTGTATAGCTGCAATATAAATGGGAATTATTGATCTCTAGCTAACCAATCCAACCTCACAAGAAATCTCCTGATGCACATAATAAGCAGGTTGCTTTGTTCTGCCACATACAGCTACTTCTCCTTGGCAACACTATTATAAAACATGCTAACATCCATTCCTCTGAAAATATCCATCTTTAACAATGAAAGTTTTACAATAAGAACATTAATTCTTTTGGAAGACCTAATGATTTAGTAATTACATCTTCAAAAGCAGTTACTGAAATTTGACTGGTGCTTTAAAAAACAACACAAAAACAATCCTCATAAGAAAAAAAACTACTAAATCTTTTTGAAGAGAAATACGATATGTTTTGATAACAAGAGTATGTAAATTGCTATTAAATTGATGATATAGAGGAAAAAGGAACTGATTTTGATTCCGTTGTTAATTTTAATTCAAGTGCCTCTTGATAGCTTCCCAAATTAGTTTAAGCTGTAAAATAAAGTTCCACGTTGGCGATCTATTTTTATAATTCTCTTCAAGAAAGAAATTGCATACTGTATCATTTATTTGTAGTTTTATGTCACTGTGTGTGAGAGAGTGTATGTTTGCCCGTGTGGTGCATGTGCATGATGGTGTGTGTGTGTGTGTGTGTGTGTGTGTGTGTGTGTGTGTAAAGGAGGAGTATCCTGAGCAATCACTTTAACTATTATGAACTCCTTGGATCTCTCACTGAACCTGGAGCCAGCCTGGTGTCCAGTAAACTCCAAAACATCTTCTCTCCACCTCCCACCCTGATGGGGTTAAAGGTGTTAGAAATATGAGGAGACCAAGACTTAACTTTTCAGAAGAGCGAACACACAAAGTCAGGAAGTGCATTTGGTTTTTATTCTAACTGGGGGTGACCATGTCTTTCCCCACATTGGCTGGTGTCCCAGACAGACCTCTAAGTCTTATTCATTTGGCTAGTCAGGAAAGAATTGGCTCAGGAAACAAAGGAAGAAGGGGAAAGGGGTCATTGTTCCCAAGAGAAAAGAGTCACTGCTTCTGGCCATCAAATTCTGGAAAGCAGCAGGGGCCTTTGTGCAAACAAAGATTTTACTAGATGGGGGGGGGGGGAGGAGGGGATTAAAATATTTGCATAAAAGTCTTTACAAGATGAGAGAGATAAAAGATTTAAATTCCTTGTTCTAAACCCAAGTTGTATAGTATAAGGTGAAAAAGATTCATATTTGATACTTCTTACACAGTATGTGTGGTCACTGAGGCCAGTCCTGGAATGTAAATTCAGGCCTCCTGCTTAATATTCAAGCAAGCACTCCTTCCCCTAAAGCCATCTTTCTGGTCTTCAGGTACAGTTTTAATTTAAATATAATAAATTGCATTACTAGTGTTATTGTTATCTGACCTGAAATTTAGGCCAGATTTAACCATATAATGATTGCTTTGACCACACTCTTTTCTTCTCTGTTTTCTAATCAAATGTACACCCTATTTTCTTGAAATGAAGATACCTAAGCCTATCACTACATGCAGTTAAACTTTTGTTTCACTCTCTCTAAAAGGTTTATCTTCACATGTCAGGTTTGCAGATGTGGTGTACGGATATGGATGGCTACGGGACATTGCACATGTACAGGTCAAGGAAGACATCTGGTATACCACAGACATTCTCTCTAAAATTTAACTGTGATTTGAACTTACCTTTCCCTCTCTTCTGAGCTTTTCTGATGGTGATGAAGTCTGCTATCAGCTTAATTGCGCCCTTTTAGATAGGCTTTTATCTCTGACTCCAAAAGCTTCTCTTGGTTCTTGATAGTCTGCCTTTTCTGCTACAAAATGACCAGCTAAATATAATTTGCTTTGTTTTATTTATGAAACGATCTAAATATGAGAACTCATTTTCAGTTGAATAAAATTTTCCATCATTATTTCAAAGTGTTTCTCCTTTTTCAACACTGTTATTTTCACCATTATTCTGGTTCAATGTGTCAGAACGTCTGGGCTTATTTTCTCTCTACCTTCAAAACTTGTAATATTCATGGTCTTTTGTTTCTTCCTCTCTGCCATGTCTTATATGCTTCAGCTTCCCAACTCACTCACTTTCTCTTTGCCTTTGTCTTTTGTGCTCTATATGTGTTCTACTATGCTTTTGTTTCAATGACTAGATTCACTTATTTGATTATGAAACTTTTCATTTTGGGGGCTTGGGGATGTAGCTCAATACTTAGCATTTAGGGAACCCAGTATTCCATTCCAGTTATTGGATAAATTGATTTATTGCATAAATCAAATATGATAGTTCATGTCTGTAATCCCAGGCTTCCAGAGGCAAGAGGATAGGAAGTTCAATGCCATTCTTAGGTAAATAGTGAGTCCAAGTTTAGTATGGGCTACATGAGTTGTCTCAAAATACAGTAATAAGGAAGGGCTGATAAAAGAAGCGTTCTTTTACTGCCCAGAAATAAAGTGATATTACTGACATAGAAATCCCAATGGTGAAGTTCCCCTCACTAGATTACAAGATGTATAAGAGAAAGAATGTTTACCTTCTCACAAGCCTACTACTTAGTCTCCAGTAATATTTACAATAATAGACTGAACATAGTCCAAGCAAACGTTAAATTTAACAGTCACCAATAGATCATCTTTACCAATTATAGGCAATTCAAATGTAGTGATTCTAAAACTGTTGTATAAAACAAAAAGAAAAACCAAACCAAACCCCCTTCTGATGTGCAACCACATGCAGACTGATGGATCTGTGCTTAGAGTTTCTGACCCTGTTTATTAAGGAACTATCAACAAATCTGTATTTCATACATGAAATCCTATAATGTTTGATTTTGATTTTCCAAGTCCAAAAAGAACATTTTGGAGAGAGAGAGAGAGATAAATCAAAAATGTTTCTCTACTGTGTGGCTTCATTAGCAGCGGGTATATTAGAGACTGGCCAGAATGCAGAGATTGGGGAATAAAAGCTAGAGAGTAGGTAGAAAGTTCAAGAAATGTCAATATTGGCTTGGTGAGTATCCTTGTAAAGCTACATTGCTATTAACACTGTAAATAAAAATATACTTGGTCATTTGTTCTTATGAAAAGCTGCATTGCCTAGCATGTAATATTCATTCTTCACACAATTTCCTCAATTAATTAAAGCTATTGGGAAGCAGACAAGGTTCATATTAGTCTGTTTTTTTTTTTTTTTTTTTTTTTTTTTTTTTTTTTTTTTTTTTTTTTGCAGTTTTATGTTTTTAGGGCTTCGTGTTGAATTTTGTAGCCAGATAGAATGATAATGCAATGCAATTTAGCTTAATATCTATTTTGTGTTAGATGACAGTTTTATTAAGCAGAACCAATAATCATTGCCATTCAGTCTCATAATGGCCCATTATAAATGGTCTCGTTTTCCCTAATTTTAATTTTACCTCTTAAAGTATGCCTTTCTCAAATTGTTAAAATGGTTACACTTGGTTTCTTTTATAAATATAATTTTAACAATCACTATGGAAACGTAAGTCATCTAGTACTTAAGTCCAACTTTCAGTGTATTTGATACAAAGCAATTTTAGTGTCTTGGTTTCTCTTAATTAAAATTTCAGACTAGTACATTTAGCGAGATTACATTTGTATACTTTACATTTTGGAAATTTAAGATTGAGATATGTATATTTTCTTCCTGGTATAACACTTCCTGACTCCCGAGGTACATTGGTGGGGGTTAACAGTCAGGTGATATAACAAAAGGATTTATTCCAGATTGCCTCCAGAGGAGCTGTGTTGACAACTTGCTAATGCGGTGGTTGATAATGATTGTCAACTTGATGGAGTCTAGACTCATCTGAGAAACAGGTCTCTGATCAGGGAATGTTTGGGAAGGAAGTTCTCAGTTAACTGATATGGCTAGAGCCATCCTAACTGTGAGTAACAACATGCCAAGGATTGGGTTCCCAGACTGAATATAAGTCAACAAGTAACGTGATCACTAACATTTTTTTAAAACTGTTTCCTAAACTCAGATGCAATATGGTTGGTTATCCCACACTCCTGCATCACGACTGCTCTCTGGTGATTGAAGAACCTTCTAACTGTGATCTCAAATAAACCGTTTCTTCATTAAGTTGCTTTTTTCCAGAAAGGAAGAAAGTAACAATACAGAAAGTCTACATTAAGTGTAGTCACTGTTCTCAAAGTTTTGACCACGAGGTTCTTAGGCCTTTAGATGGTCTATAGAAGGAATGTAGAATAATGTAAGAGGGGTGTGTGTGTTAGAAAACCCCCCAAATGCTGTTAGGATAGGTAAATTTGCTGCCCTGATGTAAATTTGAAATACAGAGCTGCTAAGAGAAAGGCAGACACCTTCTTACAAAGACAAAACAGACAGTAAGGTGTTTATACATACACAAGGAATTTTATCTGAAAGTTAATAAGTTTGGGTAATAGTCAGGTTGTGTTCACTTCTGATCATTGTAAGATGAGATGGGGACTGGATAAAGAAACCAAAGTGGTATGAGTCAGATATTTCAGGGTAACGTGGGCTTTAGAGGGTCCCCAACTTTAAGGCAATTTTGAGCAGTATCAATTATCTATTGAATGTTACATAGATTGCTGAGCATGCTTTCATGTAGCCTTTGTGATCCCCCTCACAGAAGAGTTACTATTATTCTAAATTTACACCTAGGAGATTAAGTGCAGAGAAATTGTCTCCTATCCACACTATTACATGGTTTGAAGGGAGGAAGAGCGTAAGCTTGTTCCATATCAAAGAGTTGCTTTTTTTTTTTTTTCTTCCTTATAGTCAGTGTACATCTCCAAAGCTCTGGATGCCTGGGAGCAGAGTCAACAGGTCAGAAAAGTTAAAAAAAATTAGAGGTTGAAGGTCATCTTGAATACAAACTTTGCCAGCTTTATATTATTGTCCAGGGACCAGCATGCAACAATTGCTTAGAATTCTAGGCAAGCCATCTCCTTTCAGCTTCTGTCATGGGCACTATAGGTGGCTCCTGTTGCTTGTGAGTAATAATTCTTTTTCATCTATACGTGATTAAATGTAACTTTCCTCTACAAATTTGTGCCTAGAAGAAACGAGGATTTAGTTCCAAGCATTCCAGGGTGTGCAGGAGGACATCAGATCTACTCATGGTTGTCTATATACTGTATCATCCAAGATTACATTATGGAATTTGATTGTATTTATACCATTCATTTATGTTGTCATTACATTAACAAAAATGATGCTACTTATCCTTTTATTTTATAGGATTGGGTCCAGTACATTGTATGAGGAACTAGCTCATACATTGTGTAGGGTAGTTTCTAAGTCAGATTCCATGCTTGGCTAAAAGTCCCCTGTGGAACCATGACTGTTGTTTAGACATCTTATGCCATTAAACAAATGTGTTTATGTTCTTTTTCTTTTCTTTTTGAAGCAATCTTATTTGTTTTAGTTTGAATGTGAAGTATCTCCATTGGCTTATGTGTTTGAACACATGTTTCCCAGATAGTGGTGTGAGAATGTTGTGAGATCTTTAGGAGGGCTTAGTGGAATCTTGCTGGAGGAAATGGGTCACTGGGGGAGGCCTTGAGGTTTTATAGCCAAACCCCACTTCCTGTTCATTCTATGCTTCCTGACTGTAAAGACACGGAGACCATTTGAGCATCCTGCTTTCCCCACCATGGGGCACTGTATCCTTTTGTGAACTGTAAGCCAAAAGAAACCTTTCCTTTCTGAAGTCAGTTATTGTCAGGTGTTGGTTCCAAGAAATAAGAAAAGTAATGCCTCTGCATTTAGCACATGTTTTATTTCAGAGGAAATTAAACTCACTTTCCTGCCAGCCATTAGGCTGATCCATATGAAATTACATGAATGTTGGTTCATTTTTCTGACTGCTATGGCAAAAGCCTCCCATGTTAGATAGATTGTGGTTTTCTGCCAATAAAAATTATACATACCAAACATTTTATTTTTCTCATAGTCAGTTTGGAGTGATGTCATAGATTTTATTGATACATAGACTGAAAACAGCCCATTAAGCTGGAGGTTGGGATCCTTCCTGAAGTTTATCAAGGTAGGCCAGCATATCATCATAAAACTAAGAAAACAGGGCCATAGTTTGTCTCAGCAGGTAAAGGTGATTGCTTCAAAGACAAATTACCTGAATTAGTTCTCTGGGACTGGGTCCCACAAGTTATTTTCTGATCTACAGACACACACACACACACACACACACACACACACACACACACACACATGCACACATGCACACATGCATGTATACACATGCACACACATTCACACATGTGCATATATACACAAGTATACACACACACACATTAAACAAATGTAATTTTAAAATTAAAAGTCCTGAACACTACCATTCTGTACTTGACTTGGTATGTTACTGTAGCTCTGTTGGTCAGAGCATGCTAACCTGTCTGCTTTGTGTTTTGATTATTCAGTTTTCTCTGTGCACTAATTACAATCTGACTGATCTTTCGCCCTCTGGATTTTGGCTTTGTTTTATTTTAGGCTCACCGACCGACTGCAGCTGTAAATTCAGCTTGCCAATGTACACTATTGCTCACAAGAGGGCCAGCAGAGAGAGTGGGGATGGATGTATTCCCGTCCCGACAGCAAGGCAGCTTTGTGGATCTGTTCCTCATGAGCCACAACAGCTTATTCATCCAATGAGGACATCTCAGGAAAAGCTAGTCTCAGGGCAAATAACAGAGATTACAGGGACACAGTGCAAATTATCTGGGGCCATTGTCTTATTTATAGGTTAAAGCCCAATTATGTTTTTCACTGTTTAAGTTCTGAGATGTCTGAGATAAGTTAAATTTCTTTTATACTTGCTCCTTCTTAGATCTGGTGTGACTCTTCTGTTATTTTGGGTTCTTTCCATTGTTAAATTGTGTGCATACTTTGAGCAATGTAATACCTTTTTATTGTTATTTTGAGGATGTTAGGTATATACTTAATTATCCCTTGGAGAACATCAGAAGACAATGCATTTTCCCACATACAGGAGTAGCAGGAAAGAATTAATGCACAATGATGTGGTTAGTGGAACCCCCAGCAAAAGATTGCTTTTATCTTTGTCATCAAATGTTTTCACTCCAGGTTACTTCTTGCTTTTCTATGACCAACTTTAAAGCCTAAGGTTGCTAAACCTTTCCATCTGTTTGAAAATACCATATTATGTAACATATATTGTCCACTGAAAGAACTGATTAAGAATCTATTCATGTATTTGCTCATTTGTTAAAAATAAAAAAAAAACTAAACTGTACTAAATTTCCTAGTTTTGACTTTATTTATTGGATAACAGTAAAAGACAAGCTTAAATCAAATATTATATGTGAAAAATTGAGTAACAAACTTAGAGTACAAAAGCATTGTCCCAAAACAAAATTTCAAGATAGTGAAGTACTCCGGTACCTAGGCATCAATCATACACTTAATCTTTGAGACCTAACTTGTGCCAGGGAATTTTTAAGGTCTGAGGGTGGGTAAACATAGGCTCTTTCTTCACACAACACAAATCCCAACAAGAAGAATAATGATATGGATGTGAAAACAAACGCATTCCATTCAAGGTGAGCAGATCTTGAATAGTTGTACCTACAGCCACTCTAAAAACTATTCACCCAGTGGATAAGACGACCAGGTAGATAGTATGTGGTACTATGTATTTGGATTTGGAATTTATTCTGATGGCTGTCAGGAAAATATGTTTTATGATATTTGGTCAATTAGCTATTTTTTTTAAAATTAACTCAAATCTATATAATTGTGTGTATACATAATCGAAAGTTAGGATGACACACAGGATCAATAATTGGCAGAGTGTAGGCTCAAATGGGATTAACATTTATAAAAAAACAAAAAAGCAAAAAACTAAAACCCATGAAAATGAGTCTGATCAAGTGCAAAATAAGGAATCTGTGTGTGGAAATGCAGTAGCTTGAGTGTGGCCTTGACAATCTGATTTTGTTCTTGCATTCCTATCTAGTCACATTGTTCCTTGAGGAGAATTTCACAATAGTATCTTACCAGTGTGTTGTCACTTTCAAGAATTCTTGCTAACCATTTAGCAAAGTGGAAAGAAGCTTTAGCATTGTTAGTGTTTCCTAAGCTCATTAAGTAGGAGGTGCCAAGGAAACTTTTATTCGCCTGATGTAATTGTCATCTCCGAGGCTTACTGCCTCAGTCTGCTAACCTAGGCCTTATCCTGGAAGCTTCTAGGCCTAGAATGTTGTCAGCCTCTGAGACTTGCTGCTAAATAAGCTCACCACTTTCTCGATTTTTCTGAACTCTAGCTGGCTCATTCAACTCAGCTGTTCTGGCTCAAGCTCCTCTCCAATCTGACCAATTCAATCTGGACTCTCTTAGCCTCTCCTGAATTGCTCTGCTTGACCTCAAACTAACACTGGCAATCTGTTCTAATCTTCTGGCTCTTTCTCCTTCTCTGGCTCGTTTTCCCTTCACCTAGACTTAGTTTGTTCTCTCTCAGCAACCTGTCTCTGTGCAACTGTCCCAGTGAAACTGCCTCCTTCCTTTCTCTGCACTCCCTCTTAAGTAGCTTTTTATCTTTCCTTTATTTTCTCAAGAAAGTTGGACATATCTTATTTTATCAAATACCCCCACCCCCATAGTTTATTTTTTTTAATCACTTTATATCCCTATCACAGCCCTCTCCCTCTTCTCCTCCCAGTCCCACCCCTTCAAATCCCAGACAACTGCTCCCTTCCCCCCAAGAGAAAGGGAACTCCCTGGGTACCACCCCATCCTGGGACACCTAGTTTCAGCAGGGCTAGCTAGGCACATCCCTTCCCACTGAGGCCTAAATCTTTCTCTGATTTCATCATTTTGTCTGCTACTCAATGAGATATCACTTTCAAACATGGGTGCTTCCTTTACAAACTAACTTTACCTTCATTGTTTGGGATTAAACGTGTGTACTTAGGGCTGAGCCACACCACAATAGAAACAGGCGTTTTCAGTAAATAACACAATCTCGGAGTTCACAGTATGATCAAATATCCAGTAATAAAAGGGCTTCAATGGGGTAGTATGGAAAGGCAATTTGCAAAAATGATGGCTTAACGATGTAAATAGTGTTTTGGGAAATCCTTTTGTTTTCTACACATTTGATTTTCTTGTTGCAGTTAGAAGTCTGTCTGTTGTGGCGCATAATATAACCTGTTATTCCCCTTCATGGACATTCAGTTGGAAATAAATGTGTAAAATCACTCCACAACTTACAAAGACTGTGCAAGAGATGGCTGTCATTTCTGAGTTGCTAGTTTATTCATTATGGTCCCATATAAATATTACTAATAGATTAAGTGCAATGGCTTTGCTAATGTTATAGTAGTTTTTATATAGCAACTTTGTGGGTTTTCTGTTGAGTATCATAATATCATAATCATCTCTAAATAATTTTGATTCTCTTGCTAAGGAGACCCCAGAAAGCAAGGATGTTTAGTACTGCTTTCACTCTGTATATGTTTGTCTCCCCAGCTCAGGAGTAAATATATATGTACATGTTTATTAACATTTTTAGAAGAGAATGGTATGAATTAATACTTGATGCTTATGGGCACTCCTAATTGTATAACTATGTCTTGCAATTTGAGCATCTCAGTCTAATTTGGTCATTTACTGAAGCTGAATGAAGGAAACATATGCTGTGTAATTTTTCTTTCTATCCTAACAAATTTTGTGATGGCAAATTTTCTTATTCTTTCTTGGCTGAGTTACAAAACAGCCTTTTTACTAGTAGTGACTTGAAATCAGTGATGGGTCACTACCACAGCATGTGTAGCATCGTGATCTTGGCAATACTGGGACCTGATTTGGCCACACACCTGCTTGTAGTTTCTCAATATCCCTAAACGATTGCCAATCTATATCCTGACATTACTTCACCCATCATAGTTCTTTCAGGTTTTTAGTTTAGTATTGAGCTGTTTAGTTTCCTCTGCCTCAAAAAGGTGTTAGTTAAGTATTATTGAGTAAATGCTGAAGGCATGAATAAAAGAAATGGCCACCAGAACCATTAGTGCAAAGGTGGCACAAAAGTGTCTAGTGGAGCAGAGATGGGTACTTTGGAAAAGCATCTCTCACTTATTTCCTCCAAAAGTAATTTGTGAGCTCTGCTTATTTATTTTTCCATGAGCTATTTTAGAACGTCTATTTTCGAAAGAAGATGAAAAATATCTTTATTTTCTTAAACAATTGTTCTCATGGATTTTTACATATAGGAAGGTTTGGGGAGATCTCTGAAAATGGGAGTTAACATCGAAAGACTGGATCATGAGGCATTGTCTCCCTTCTCTATGATGAGAGGATCTGACTATGAGACCCCCCTATAAGTGTACAGAAGCTGATGCATGAGATTTAAGTGAGTGAAGACCAGAAGAGCCTTAAAGCAAAGGACTGGTTGGGGGTGTCACCAGCTAGAGGGAGTTATCGTTCAATTTCAGCAATACCAAAGGAAATTGTGCCTTACCCAATTCTCCCAGTTAGTTTATTCATATCTGGTGATACACCAGCTATCTCTTATGGAGCAGGCATGGCTCTAGGTGTTAGGGGCACAGCAGTGGCTGCACCCACACGTTTTGCCTTTGTGCTGCTGATTTGCTGCAGCGCACTGTGCTTGTCTCTTCAGTGGCTGAAGAATTATTTTTATAGCCATGAGGTGCTGGTGCAAAATGAGAATGATTATCCCTAAAGGGCTATCATCATCCTGGCTGAAAGTGAATGTCCAGATATTTCAGTCTGATGGAAAACTGAAAAAGCTCCCACGTCCTCTGAAGATGTAAAATGTGGGTTCAGGTTCTAAGGCTTTCTTCTCCCTTCATGGAAGCTGTACATGTGCTTAAACAGAGAGGTCATGCTAAGCCCAGCTGGAAGTGCTTAATTCTCTATTGTTTCATGTGGAAATATAATACTTTTTTATCTTCTTAATCAGGGATTTATTTTGCTCGTTTTGCCTTTTTAATCTATATTTCAAACTCTGGAAGCACAATGGTTAAACATACGTTTTGGATATTAGATGAACTTACTAGCAATTAAACCATGGACATATTACCTAACCTATACCAGACTTTTTTTTTCTGCAACAAAATTATTATAGTAGCTTTTACTTCTTTAGTCATGAAATTAAGTGATACCTAAAGTAAGGTTAGCACACTTAACACTTACTATGTTTATGTTACAATTATGGTGTAATGTATCTGCTTCTTACTGGACATTAAGAAACAGAGATCTGAGGTACATGTGAAAACTTCTAAAATACGTGCTTCTATCAAAATGGAAGTGTTAGCATTCTGCCTAAGTTCTACCACACAGTTACCTGGCAACAGCCAGATAGGCCTGATCCACTAAAAAAAAGGGGCTGCTTGGCCCCTCCTTGTTCTCTCTATGATTTTTTGCCTTCTTCCCTCTTGCTCCCCCGCTCTCCCCATTCCCTTAACCTCTCTTTCTACTTGGTCATAGCTGGCCTCTACTTCTTTACTCTCTCCCTCCCTCTGCTTTTCTTTTCCTCTACTACCCTAACTCCCCTCCCCATGTTCTGAATAAACTCTATTCTATACTATATAGTCCTGTGGCTGGTCCCTGGGGGAGGGTGTGCCAGGGAAGGAATGCCTCAGCATGGATCTGCTGAGACATTCCCTTCTCCCATGCCTCACCACACCCCCATAGAACATATCTTATACATCTTTACATAAACAGATCAGGAAGTGTTCAACATTTTACAGTATCTAATAAGTCTGTAAAATGATAAACAAGAGGTAAAAGCCTTCTCCACTGTTTTTCTAATACAGTGTATTTCTTAGACTTTTTTTTCCTAATTCTATTACTAGTCCCACTTTACAGAGCAAAGTATGGTAACTATTCAAAATCAAATTCCTCAGCTTTTCCAGGAGATTTCATTTAAACACAAAACCTTCCTAAATTAAAGCCAAAGTTAGTAATTATACTGAAATAAGTTTTATACATAAATAATACTCAAAAACAGCAATGCTGTGAATCAATTATGCATTTTTGTGTATATTTTCAGTAAAATAGTTTATGAGTATGCACTTTGGAAAAAATGATTTTTAATTAAAATTTAAAAATTAAAAATGTTATGAGCCAAGAAGCCTATTGTAGTTTCTGGATTTCCAAAGGTCAGAAGAAATATATTTATCATTAAATGTAAATTAAGAAACAAAAATGCTTCTGAACATTTCCATAGTAAATTGACGTGTTTTTTTTTTGTTGTTGTTGTTTTGTTTTTGTTTTTGTTTTTTTTTGTTTTTTTGGTCCAGATTTCTACACAGATATTTGGAATAAAACAAAAACAGAAAAAAAAATGGTTTTTATTATCAGTGGTTTTAAAAATCCACAAGTTGTTCAATTGACTTTTAAAAGATCAAAGCCAAGATATCAAAATAAACATTTTCTTCCTTATTTATCAGATTGGTGAAGAGTTTACAAAACACCAGGCTTGGTGTGTAAGAGCTATAAAGCATGTAATAACATCTTCCGTATGATGGTATACACCTTTAAGCTCAGCATACTGACGGCAGAGATATGTGTATTTCCGTGTGTTTAAGGCAAATCTGGTCTCCATAGCAACTTCCTGGCCAGGTAGGACTACATAATGAGACTTTGTCTCAACAAAACAAAATAAAATAAAACAAAACAAACAAAAAAACCAACAAAAACTCCTAACAAATCAAAAAAGTTGTTTTTCTTGTCATATTTCTGGCATCTCCCAAAAACAGTACCATGAAAATATATTTGTGATTGGTGAACTGAAAAGAGACACTGCTCAGCCAAAGTTCTGATGTTTTTACACATCACAGACTGCATTAAAAACAGTGTCTTATTTGTTTTCAAGACAGGGACTCCTGTGATGAAAACCAGCCTCAAAGTCACTCTGCAGTTCAAGGTTGACCTTGTACTTCTGACCCTCCCGACTGTTTCCTAAGAGGTAAGATTACAATCATACACCATCATATCTAGTCTAATGTGGTTCAAGGGACAAAACATTGGAAGTAGTGTATGGTAGGCAAGCAGCTATCAACTGAGCAACATCCTAACCCCTGCACATATGCAGATCTGTATGCCACACTAACTCTTTCTATCAGCCATGGAAAGTGGGGAAAAGCTAGGGCCGAAGTCTGGTCCCCAAACTCAGAGATCTGTTGAAACATTTTGGGGTAAGCTGGCCTAGCACCTATAAAATTCTGTGTTTTATATGGCATATGTAAAATGAGTATTATTCATTTCTAAAGAAAAATGAAACACTTGGGGGGAAATAAATGTATATTGTAGATGTCACACACTCAGAAAGAAAATTAAAAAATGTGTTCTGCCTTCTTTAGAGATACTAGCCTATAATAAATATATTCCAAATATATAAGCAGATGTATATTTTGGCACAGTATAACAAGTAGGAAGGAGAACAAGAAAGAGTTAAACATCAGGAGAAGAGGAAGGAAAGAATGAGGTAGTGAACATGTGAATCATCGCGAGGGAGGCTATAAAGGTAATTGTCTTTCCAGTTCTAATTCTGTCATGCATTTTCATCTTTTGGTGATAGAAAGGCCCATATAAACATATTTAATAATGAAAGTGTAAAATCAAATGTGCAGTTTCAGAGTTTTATCCCCACAAAATAACTTTTATTTATAAGTTGTTTTTTACATAAAGGTTTTAATAAATTTAAAGGGAGAAAGAAAAAAAGAGTAATTCTATTTTTTTTTTTAATTATTCACTTTACATCTTGCTCACTGGCCCCATCTCGGTCACCTCTTCCCATTATCCTTCCTCCATCCTCCTTCCTCTTCTCCTCTGAGCAGGTGGGGTACCCCTTAATCTTGGCACAAATTTGCAAGTCTTTGCAAGGATAGGGGCATCCTCTCCCACTGAGACCAGACATGGCAGCTCAACTTCATGAATGTATTTCACTTACAGGCAAGAGCTTTTGGGATAGCCCCCATACGAAGACCAAGCTGCACATCTGCTACTTATGTTGGGGGAGGCCTAAGTAGGTTCAAAAAGAGAAATTCTAAAAGCATTGTAAGTTTATTTATTCTGCTTTGTCTTCTTTCCTTGAGTGTCAGCTTTAGCAGAAGATCTCTCCATTTTGTATATCTTAGTCTTTAACTAAAATAGATTGTCCGCAATGTCTCTGATGCTGTGACACAAGTATTTGAGCTTTAAGGCACAAATAAAGGCAATTGATAGGTGACATTGCTCTCATGGGCTTGGCTTTCCTCATGAAAACTAGAGTTCAAAGTAGCTGATTAAATTTCTTCCTTCTTGTTACTTTTAAGGATTTTGTTGGTTTGTTTTGAAACAGGGTTTCATGTAGCCCAAGCTGGATTTAAACTCACATAAAAACCCCTGCCTCTATGTCCCCAGTGCTAGGCTTACAGGAGTGCCCAGCTACCTCAGCACGTTAAATTCTTAAGAATTTTTACCTAAGTAAGGTAATTATTATGGACTCAGGGGAAAGAAAGCAATGGTATTCCTATATCCCTCTGCTATTTCATCTTAATATGGTCTATTTATTATTTTAAGATAAGTCCTAGGGTTTTCTTCCAATCTAAGAATTGTAATGACAATCTCTGACACAAAATTGCTAATTCAGCTCTGAGATGAAAGCCTTTAAAGTGATAGAATGTAATGGATGGAGAAAAAAGATGCAGAGTGAAGGCAGGGATCACTGAGTAACAGATTCCTTTTATATACTTTATGTTTCACAGTTCTTCCTGTCTAGAAGCTGTTACATGCAGCTTTAATGTCTTCAATTATGAAGCGACTCCATTCACTTTCTTTCTACCTTCTGTGTAGAGGCTTAAAGGAGACTCAGAGTAATCAGCTATACAGCCACTATTGAGTGGCATGGTCCTCACTGTAAAACAACAACTATTTGACTTGTTCTAGTGTTCTGAAGCCTTTGAGATATTGTTCCAACTGTGAAAAATGAAAAGCAACAAGAACAAGAACAAACTGACTCTGCCTTATTTAAAATAGTCAATCAAACAAATAAATATATTTTTCTCTTCATGAGAGAGTTAGGCCATGGTATCTCGTTCAAAATCTTGGTCAAACAACCGAAGTCCAAAAGTTTTGAGCCCTTTCTGCAAAGTCAGCTACCCATGCGTGACCTGCAGCTGAACCCCATGTTCTTTTGCGTCATTCCTAACCTTTGTATGTTTTGGGAGGACATTAACTTGTCGATACTTACACAATAATCTCCAGGGTTTGGCAGACTGTCTCATTGTGTCTACACTGATACAGACACTTCTCATCTGTTGGACACTGAGATCCAGTCTGGTATTGTGAAAACTCATTGAGCTTTGGGGACCCTAACAATAGTGGGAAATTAGATCACAACTAGTGTGAAAAATACCCTAACTGTACCCATTTGTCTCAGACTTCTTAATGGAAATGCTTTCCTAGAAATGATTTATGGGTAACTGTTCACCATCAAATCTTTTCTGTGTAACTTACTGAAACACAATAGAAGTTTATCTTTCCTTGAAAAACCATGGCAAGTTTTGGGAAAACTTTTTGTTTCAGGGTATGTGTTCCTTAATTTTACCTTATGTTTTGTGTTTCAGAAGAATACATAACAGAGATTTATCATCCTTAGAAAGCAAAAGAGGCTCATGTATTCACTATTTTGAAATTCAGGACAAATGAAATTATTTACTGATGGTCTACACAGTGAAATTTTTTCTTTATTGCAATTATAACATTAGCTTATTATATTGGTTATTGTACATTTAATATTCATAAAGCTCTTAGTGAAAACATCAAATTTCTAAAAACATAGTAAATGCCTAGACATTATAAAGCACAGGATATATTCATTCACTGTTATTCTACTGCATTCAAAAGAAAAACAAATGCATAACAAAGTAGTGCTCCATTATCTAGTATCTGAGACGTACTCTTCTTGCCCATGTTTTCAGAATTCATAAGTAAATAAATTCTGAATACAAATAGATTTGGGGAAATAGTCATTCTGTTAATTGAGCACTAAGTGTTTATCCAGAAAATGGATTCCCAAGTAACGTACACATAAACATTACACTCAGAATAAAACTACATAGTCAAATTTATGTCAAGAATACTTCCAAATATTTTCTTTCAAGCAGTTTTGAAATTTTAGGTTAGTATGAATTACATGATGAATTATGATCTTTCCAGTAGTCATTGATTGCAAAGTGCTAATCGATCACATTTTCTAAGAAATATTTCATATAACTTTGCTTTTTACAAATTCATCATCAGCTAATGACACTATTAACTATTAATACTCCTGTTCAAGGTAGTCAGTGGCTTCCAAATTTTTTCTATTTTAACAATTGATCTAAATTAACTTCTTTTAGTATCAGATTAATTTTGTCTAGATGATCTTTCACTGATGTGAAATTAGTAATTATTACCACATTTCATTCCAGGAATATATCTCCACTCACTTAATTCATATACATTAGTAGCCATATTTATAGGCAATACATGAGTTGACTAAAGGTTAAACATTACTAATAATTTGAAGTCTGATCATTTATAATGTTATCTATTTAAAATGGCTTCTCTTTATAAATTTAGGCAAAATTAATTTATGATGCATGTTTTAAAATATAATCATAAATGTATGAATTTCCTTCCGAATCAGTCAGGAGTTTCTCAGAAAACTGTTTTCGGCTTGACTATCATTAAACAAAGATAATCATCACTGTCACATCTGAAATTGTTTCTGTAACGTGAAAGAATAAGATTTTTGTTATCCTTAGTCACCTAGTAGGGAAATTGCTTCATATATAAACTTAGCAGACTGCTTTTATATAAATCCTATGTTTTAAAAGTGCTAAATAAAACTTTCTGTTCTGGGCTATGATTTGGTAATTTGTTTCTCTTTCTACTCCAAGAGATATAAGTGAAGTCCAAGGATGTCCTGTGCAGAATCCCCAGGTTCTTCTGTCACTGAATCCCTGGAAGTCTAACTATTCATTTATTAGTGAGAAAGTGTGGCCTATAGCTGGGCATCATCTGTAGTTCCTGCCAATGTTAACAGCCCCTACCCCTGTGCCTATTTTCTTTTTTCTTTGCATCTGATGAGTGTTATATATTTAAAGAACACATGGTGTGACTTGTTGGCTTCTCATTTAGCAATGTTTTGTGGAAATTAGAATGTACAACTAACAGGAATTCAGTGAGATCCACTCTATAGAATTCAGAGTGGGAATCAACTAATGAACCCTCAGAAAGGTCAAGTTGGCAAAATGATCAAGGGCCTAAAAGTATGTGTGTGGTTTCAGGCAACACAACTTAATTGAAGACATCTACCAAAAGGGAGTGCTGGAATATTGGTGAGTGATTATATTGACAGATGATATTAAAATACCAAGCAAACAACATGATTAAAACTAGGAAATAAATTATATTATCCCCAAATGAAAACAATAATATTACAGAGAATTTAAATTATTGTTGTTAATATCAGGTGTTACTTCTAAAGGAATAATAAGAAACAATTGAAAATAATCTTTTAAAATAGATTGCATGATTTTGAGGAATCATTAATATGCATGTTGATGCACACTAGTATTTGCATGCATTTCCATTTAATTACATTGAAAATGCACAACAGTCTTCCAGATCTAAGTTGGATTAATTTATTCTTCTGAATTATCTTAGATTTTTACACATATTCATAGATATATAAAATCAAAGGCACAGAGATAGAGTCATTTCCTGGTAGTGAATGAGTGGCTTTCTTTAGGTCATGTGTTCCTGTCTGACATGACAAAACACTAACAGATTGTCCCTGCCCCAGAACATTCCATTATTCACAATGACAAATTGGGTTGTATTTGATTATCTGATGATAATTACAAGTAATGAGTGAAGTGTATGACTTCACCTCCAGCAAAATTTTCAGTTTGTCATCTTTGTAAGTTAGCTAGGAACTTAAGAAAAAAAAAAAAATCTCTAAAATGTGAAAGTAACTAATCATATGTACATTTATATTCCGTCAAATCTGTTATAACCTTAAGTTTTTCCTGTGAAGATATTTTCAACGCATCCTTTAAATGCATCTTTACAAACACTACTCTCTTTGGAGAACTTGTGTTGGTATGTTTGGAAATCTGCAGGAGTGAATGTTTCCTGTAGGATATTTGAAAGATGAGCCTTAGAGCTGTTACAGATTTTCTGCCTTCATACAAACAGGGATGTGCTCTGCTCTTCTGCACCAGACCAGTGATTACAGAAATGGATGGATCATTGTTGAACAGGAATGACTTGGAAGAAGGCATAACAGCTTGACCTCCGCCAGATAGCAGAGGTATGTGAAAGGAAAAGAAATGCACTGATATTCTTTTTCAGTGACATAGTATGGAATGCTACCGCTTATGATAAATAACTTATCTAAGGATTTCATCACCATTTAATTGAATAGATACAACTTTATCAAATCTTTAGGAATAAAATGCTTTGAGTTACCAGATATGAAGTTTGCTTAGCTCCAGAAACACTCAAGTAGAGTGTTTCAAGCACTGTGGGAACTTGGGAAAAACGTTAAATGAATAAATCAAGGAAATGCTCTTGGGAAATGGCTTGGTGACTAAAGCAATTGGCACAAAGCTGAGAGTGATGGCATTCATCTGTAATCCAAGTTGTCCTAGTTGGAGATGGGAAGCAAAGACTGGAGAACCCATAGAAGCCTGAGGATGAGCTAGACAGGATACATGCTAATTATGCAATACTGTGTCAAAAAAGGTGGAAACTGAAATAACCCCAAATCATCATCTGACCTCCACAACTGCGTCACACACACATACACACACATGTACTCACACATACATGTATACACACACATCATACATACACATCATATACAATATACAACTTTTACACAGAGATAACAATAACAAAGCATAATTGATGGGATGAATACTCATAATAAATTATATATAAATATATAATTACATATATTATATACAAATATATATATAATGTATATATTTATATATTATATGTAAATATACTCACACAAATACACACACGCACACACACACACACATACATACATAGGGTTTTATGAATAACAGACTCTAAATAATGTAGTTATTTCCTGATAGAATTTTTACAAGAAACTTAAGAAAAAAAACCGATATCTTTGCATGGGCTGCTAACATGATGTAGTAGCCCTTACTGACCCTACACAGCACTACTTAGCTTTATTAAAAACTACAGAGAACAACTGAGATACTGATCATTAAGCTATCATAAAGGAAATGAGAAATGGTTTTATTTCTCAGTCAATATGTTATGGCTGAGTAAAAAAAAAAAAAAAAAGAGACTTCTCTGTATGCTGGAAAGAATGATGTCAGAGTGTTCGTTCTGTAGTCGGCTAGCTGCAGACGCCACAAAAGAGTGCTGCTTTATAAATACAGTGCATTAAAACAGTCATTTTTCAGTGATATGTAAATTGTTTGGACACTTTGAATTTGTGGATCAGCAGAATCAGCAGATAGCGACAGTTTTAAATTTGCTAAAAATCAATAGAAGATCAGTAAAATCCAATTTTCCTAAACCAGCCTGTGACTTCAACTGAATTAAACCATTTTTGATGCAACTGATAGATCTTTATTTTCTTTTCCTTCTTCCTTTTTTTCAAAAAGGACTTTAAATGAATTTAAAATTGCTACACTTTATTAGTAACTGCACAATGTAGGTGTGAATTTGATTGAAGTGATCTGCTTTCTATTTTTTTTAGCAGCCTCAGTGCATCTACACACACATTTTATTCTATTTTCAGAAGCTTAATTGTATTACCCCTTAATTATTACTTGCAGATGATTTTTTTCTCTCATTATGGCCAATTCCCTGAAAACAGAATCAACTTCTGTTGAGTAGCAGCGACTTAGCATGTATTCTGCATCTGCAGTCTCAGAATGGAAGTTTCAAATAACGTATAGCTGATCCCTTTGTAACAAGACACTCTATATTTTGTTGTGATTTTGTCACATTATACAAAATGTCCTTTGTTAAAGTACGGCAAATCATATCATGGATTTTATCAGCTACTTCTAATTCATCTCTTTGCCTTCTAATCGGTGGGTGGGTGCCATTCAAAGTTCCTGGGCATTTGATTCAAATACTACATTTAAGAGCCAGGAGTCCACTGATAAGTTAGAAATAGACTTGCGTTCAGAAAATCATGATCAGTATAAACACATTTTTATCCTCATTAAAGAGAGATCTAAAGGTTATTCTTTTTTTTGGTAGGGACTTAATTGGTAACCAGCTGTAGTGACTGTTTTTAGTTGCCCCGAGTTGTAATAAAGAACATGTTTGATACAGTAAAATACTCTTCTCATCTTGTTCCTGGAAATCCCTTGGTCTTCTAATGCAGCTGTTTTCCTGAAACTTCTTTCAAATCTGATAACAATGGGGAGAAATAAGGTTAAATGCCGGAGAGCTTATAGCTTTGTTAGCACAGAATTGCAGTCCCACTTCTAAGTGTGATTTCTAAAATAGACCATCGTGTCATCAGAAATTTTAAGAGATTAAAAAAAAATAATCTAAGCAAATTTTATTCTGATGAACATGTCTCCCCACTTAGGATGCCCTTCAACCCCCTAGCATCCTGTGTCTGTGCTTTCTGCATGTGAAATTGCCTGTATCCCCTGGCACACTCGACTTGCTCAGGGATTGATATTTATTTTCTGCTCTCCTTTTTATTGCCCACACATTTCGCTATTATGCCGTGTCAGGCCCTTTGTCAGCCAACAGCTTGTGTAGCCTTGTAGTTGGAAGCCATATGTCTGGGAGGCATAATATGTAACAGTGATGCATAAAACACACAGCAGCAGCCTCATTGGCTGGAGGAAACCATTTACCAAAGTTCTGTGATAGTCTCTCAAAGTTAAAACACAAGATGTTAATTCTACCTGTTTTCCAAAGAGCTTGCCATTATTATTGACGTGCCTCTGGCTTTATGGCTCCAGGATGGATGAATTATTAGTGTAGCTTGACATTTTTAAATCCCTAACTCTGTAGCCTAGCATCTCACTTCCCATTACCTGCTATGGGCTTTAAGAGGCCATGCCAGTTGTTGGTCAATGGTTGTTCAGTAATTCAGAGATGTCAACTTCTTTTGTGGGTTGAAAAAAAAAATCTATTATGCACTTTATAATACATTATCCAAATAATAATGTAACATGCTACTGTGGATCTGAGGCTTAAAAGATATGCATTTTGATCTTTGTGTGTGTGTGTGTGTGTGTGTGTGCGTGAAGAGATCACACTCTGTTACTTCAACTTTTTAACAGTAAAGCTATGTGATTTAAATGAAATTCAATTCCTTATTAGATTTTAATGTCTAACAAAGCAGTAGGATGAGATAGTGGAGTGGTGATGGATTATACATTATTGAAGACACTTGAATATTTAATCTTCAAAAAGTTCAACCAATTAGAAAAAAATAACAAAAGATATTTGAGTTACATAAGTGTATAGGACACATAGGATACATGAATTTTCTAGAAACAATGTACTGATTCTCATTATACTAAGGGTTTTTTTTTTTTTATATAGTTCTTTGCATGTCAGGGAAAGATGTAAACATTTGGAGCAATGATAGATTAAAAAAAAATCACAAGCCAACAACATCTGAATTTTGTTAAAAGAATTGTTAGCCTTTAATCATATTTATATTTTTGGTGTATATTTTAAGTACAAGCGGGAGTTAATTGAAAAATTTGAAATATTTAAGTGGGTCAGTTCATTCCCATGTGTGTCTATATTTGAAGTTTTTAATTGTTAAAAAATAAGTCAAGGTTGAAATATCTCATTTCATATTTATCTTTTAATGTATACCAAGCTTGCCCTCTCAGCAGGAAACACTTTCAATTAGGAAACCTGTAATGAAACGCAGCACAATTAATTGCCCGTTAGTCTCCGAGACTAGATCTATATTACCAGTTATGTTGCTAAATTGTGGGTTTGGAAACTTGCCTTACACAGATTGACTTAACAACTCATCAAAGGATGTATTCTGAAGTCCCAGTGATTAGTTCCAGTGATTAATTTAAAACATGAGCCACATTTTCTAGCCTTCTCCTGTTGTCAACCCCAATGACTGACTTTAAACTCCTGTCTCCAAAGAATGCACTGGAGCGTTTCAATCTGTAGGACCATTCTCTATGAAAGCTCTTTTCTCGACGAAGTGTGGAGCAAAGACTGAAGGAAAGGCCATCCAGAGACTGCCCCACCTGGGGCTCCATCCCATAAACAGACACCAAACCTAGACACTATTGCGGATGCCAAAAAGTATTTGCTGTCAGGAGCCTGATATAGCTGTCTCCTGAGAGGCTCTTTCAGAGCCTGGCAAATACAGAGGCGAATGTTCTCAGCCAATTTTTGGACTGAACGTGGGGTCTCCAATGGAGGAGTTAGAGAAAGGACTGAAGGAGCTGAAGGTGTTTGCAACCCATAGGAAGAACAACAATATCAACCATCCAGACCGCACTCCCCCCACTCCCAGAGCTCCCACCAACCCAAGAGTACACATTATTAGTTCCAGTGATTAATTTAAAACATGAGCCACATTTTCTAGCCTTCTCCTGTTGACAATCCCAACGGCTAACTTTAAGCTCCTGTCTCCAAAGAATGCACTGGAGCGTTTCAATCTGTAGGACCATTCTCTATGAAATCTATGTATGCCACATATGTGGCAGAAGATGGCCTTGTTGGACATCAATTGGAGGAGAGGCCCTTGGTCCTGGGATGGCTCCATGCCTCAGTGTTGGGGAATGCAAGGGTGGGGAGGTGGGACTGGGTGAGCTGGTGGGTGAGCATCCTCATAGAAGCAGGGAGAGGGGGTTTCCGGAGGGAAAGCCGGGAAAGGGGATAACATTTGAAATGCAAATAAATATCCAATAAAAAATTGAAAAAAAAAAGTTCAAAAGATGAAAAGAGAGGGAAAAAAGAAAAGAAAAAAAAAAGAAGAAAACATGCTTCTCATTTGACGTCCACCCTTTTGCTCTTCTTGCTTCCTGTCCGTTAAGTAATCCATGTTTATGTTCTTGCAGGATCCCTTCCTCATTTTATGCCTTACCTTCTATACTGGGTGACATTCTTAGGACTCGAACCAAGAAACATTTAAAAAGTACTTGCTATATACATGCCACAGTGAGAAAATGCAGAGAGAGACAAAATGTGTAAAACAAGGATCTTGTCCTAGGGACCATCTCCATCTTTTTAAGTGGAAAAAAAGAAATCTATGCTTTTCTTCTCTGTATGGTTCTGTCAAGTTAAACTCATTGACCCAGCCGAATTTGTTCACAAAACATACTGTCTCTGATACTTCGTGTGTGTGTGTGTGTGTGTGTGTGTGTGTGTGTATGGTGCTAACACACACATGCAGGTGTACACACCTGCGTGCATGTGCCCACATGTGTGTATCTATGTGTTTATGATGATGCATGTATGCTTGTGCTTGTGGGGGCCAAAAGACAAACCTGAGTATCATTACACTGGACAAGTCTACCTTATTTTGTGGCACAGTTTCTCATTGCCCTGGAGGTGACTGTGTAGGTTTTGCTAAGTGGCCGAAGTCTCAGAGCCCCATTTGTCTCTGCTTTCCCAGTACTGAGAGAATACACATATCAGATTATTTTACATGCATGCTAGAGATCTATCCTCGTGCTTGTTTGAAAAGCACTTTCCCGATGGAGCCAACTCCCATTTGTCTCTGCTTTCCCAGTACTGAGAGAATACACATATCAGATTATTTTACATGCATGCTAGAGATCTATCCTCGTGCTTATTTGAAAAGCACTTTCCCGATGGAGCCAACTCCCAAGACTTTGTTTCTGACAGCTCCAACTGAAGCTGTATTTTGGAGTCCTCACGGGACTGCTCTTGGTCTCCTTGGAACTTGGGATTCAATATGTTACACTTTAAACTTTCCAACAATATGTTTTTACTTCCTTCCCAAAGCCCTTGTTTGTTGTTGAATTCTCTGTCTTATGTATTGTCACTTGTGTTCCCATTTATCATTGGTCATTTATCCATGCTCTCTATATTTGCTTTTAAAAAATTGACTATTATTAGTTCTTGCCAATTTTCCTCAGTTGAGAATTGTGACTATTTATGTGCTGCTTGGTCATCCACTCACATACCATCATCCACACATACAACTACTGATCTTATATCACGCACGTTGGTGTATTAAACTTGGAGGACATGATAGAAATCTAAGTAATGGGTACTTTCAAATGTCTATATTTTATCACATTTGTTTTATTTTGTGTTTGTGTGTATATGCGTGTGGTCACGTGTGTGCCATGGCATGCATGTGGAGGTCAGAGGACAGCTTGCAGTACTACATTCTTTCCTTCCATCATGTGGGCTCATGCTGATTTCAGGGTCAAAAGTTTGTCAGGCTTGTCCCCCCTGCTTTAGCTCATTGAGCTATCTTCTCTATCCTCAAACTTTTTAGTATTAAGTAGAACCCATGTTTCAGTGACAAACTTCAGTTATATCATGGCATGTCTTGTGAGAGCCTTTTATGGTAGTAGAATGTCTAGTGCCTCTGAGATTTCTGTTCATGTAGGCAAACAAATATCTTGAGAGCCATGACTACGTTATCATTACATCCAGTATTTGTCATCTACAGTATTTTCTATGCAGTCAAATTTAATCTGAATGTTTAAATGAAGTTGGGATTTAAAAGAATATGGAAGATAGCTCATCACAAAAGAGGTGGGTATGATGAATTACTTTATCATGAAAAATGAATTAAATGGCTAAATAATACACACAAATGAGGATATGCTGGTCTAGGTGTGTGGGTTTGTGTGCATATGTGTGTGTGTGTGTGTGTGTGTTTGTGTGTATCTTTGTGTATATCTCTGTGTTTCTCTCTCTCTATTTCTCTCTGTTTCTCTCTCTGTCTCTGTCTGTCTGTCTGTCTGTCTGTCTGTCTGTCTNTCTCTCTCTCTCTCTCTCTCTCTCTCTCTCTCTCTCTGTGTGTGTGTGTGTGTGTAGGCCCTGATCTATCCTTTAAAACAGTTCCTTTAAAACAGGGTATCTCATTGATAGTAGAGTTGGGGTTGTGATCAGAAAGCTTAAACATCCTCCTATCTTATCCTCAAAGATCCATATGATTTTTAAAGATCTTTGTTTTTGTTTTTACCTGGGTGCTAAGATTAGAACTCTGGTTCTCATACTTTCTAAGTAAGCACCCAGAGCATCTCTCCAGACTGATCTAAGTTTGTACTCGTGCTCAAACATGAGCTATAAGTTAACGGTAGATAAAGTGGGCTAGCAGAGTAAATTGGCTATGGGCAAACTCTATTTAGTTCCCAAACACAATATTGACTGGCATAATATTTTTTAAATATAAGCCAGTATTTAAGCATCAGGATTATATATATATATTCAAATCACCCGTTTTTAGGCTTCTCGTTGGAATTTGGAAGATTTATGACACTGGGTTTACATTCACACAGTAGCAACAACTGGCCAGACATGTAGCCAGTGGTTCCTCTGCACAGTGGGTATATTTCTGGTTCCTCACTGTTCCTGGAAGACCTACCTCAGGCATTTACTGTGCCTTTCCATCTCCAACTGGAAGTTGGAACCCTTACAGACTGGCTTGAAGAGCTGAAAGGAGAAGAAAAAACATCTCTTCTGGAGCAGAGATGAGGAACAGATACCCCAGACACGGCTCCCAGAAAAGAATGGAAACCGTGCTCCCACATCTGGTCATCAAGATCTGTATCAGTGTAGCTGAGAAAAAAATGAAAGACTTAAATTTTAGCCCACCAACCAAGGAAATGAGCTCTTTGGGTGACTAGGAGACAGAAGTATCAAGTTCAAAGGATAGAACTCTTTCAGGTGAACATTCACCCACTTGAATTTTTAATATTAATTACACACACACACACACACACACACATACATACACACACACACATGAAGGAAAGGAGGATGCCATTGGGGTGGTGATTTCTTTCTTATTTTTTCTATATCAATGTTCATTAAATTTCTGTAGCATTTTGTGAGTAGAAATCAGTACAAACAGCAAACACCCATGAGCCATCTTAGAGCTTTGTTTTCTGGCGTTTTCTACCTAGAGAGGATATCGTAATCTTATTAAAATATTCAAATGGTTTTTCTAGTTATCTTAAATCCTTACAACTCTATTTAGGGACTTGAGATGTTTCCTCTTGAGGAAAAAAAATTGACTCCATTATGGTTTAGTTGTTCATGTATGCTAATAAATAACACTAAACGTCTGTCCCTTGCACTTGGTTGGGACTAAGAGCAGAGTGCCTATTAGAACATAGTTCGCTTTCAGAGGATGCTGGGTTCCTTAAATTATCATGGAAAAAAAAAAAAAAAAAAAAAAAAACAGCTCCGATTTCTTTGATGTGCCGCCCATCTTGCAGTAGCCCTGCTAACATTAGAGAGCTCCATCTTTTTTTCCTTTTCCCTGGCACTTTCACATTCTGCAAGCTTGCCATTAGGTATGGCAATTAAGTCAATTTTAGGATATTTAGCTTAATGGAAGTGGGGACAAGGGTTGCTTAAAAATAAGGACAACCGTTTGCTTGACGGTTTTCCCTTTGCTAGCTGCACTCCTCGGGGCGGTGAGATTTAATAACACTGGCATGTGGGTTATAGTAGAAATATCTAGGAATTTGACAGAAATAAGAGAGCTCTTCATCATATCAGATGTATAGACTGGAAATATGAGTACTTAAAAGCTGCCTCCCACCCCAAATTCTGATGTTTGAAAACTATGATGCTTGTTTTGAAACTCTTACTTTGAGTTATTTGTACTTTTTTGTAATCTGGGGAAAGTTGCTTTGCCATCCAATGGAGTCTAGCTGGCCACCAAGCATAGTGTTCAGTGTCACTGTTTGTAACCATCTCTTCATACCTATGTATCTCTCAGAATGGCTAAAATCCTGTTTGTATTCTGTCAGGCTTGTTTGTTTTGTGGAAAGAAATCCAAAGCTCAAAGTGGCTGATTCTAGTGAATGGATTTTTCTGATGAACTAGGTTATTACTATACTAGTGTTTCTTCGTGTACTTGAAAATTACTTTCTCAAATCTGAAATTTTTCAAGGGTTCACTAGTTTTTGGATGTACTTCATATAAATGCTTGTATGTGTGTATGCCTGTGGCGGCCAGACTCAGAATACAGATATCTTTCTCAGGCACTGTGTATGTATGTATGTATGTACTTATGCATGTATTTATGTATGTACGTATGTATGTAGTCTTATTTAGGAAGCTATTTATCACTGGGACTATCTCCCAGCACCTTGGGGTAATTTTAAATATTGAATTCTTTTATACTTCTAATGGGGATGATACTGAGGTTTGTTAGAAACATGGCTTTAATCTGTATTTGGTCAAAAGAGAAAAAAATATCAAGGTGTTCACAGCTTGGGGACAATAAAGATTCAAAGAATGTGTCTTCCCAGATAAGGTCTCTTGCAGAGACACTCCACTCTTTTGAGTTAGAGCCCACTGAGTGGAATCATAGATCTAGTCATCTGGTGATCCACCTTCTTGTTCACACTGTGATGTCACCACGTGTGCCCTTTCTCTGCTCTTAAATGACCTTCTGTGTCTGAGTTATTTTTGTTCTAGGTTCAGCTGATGGGGTCCTGACCCCAGGAAGGTGTCAAGCACAGCTGAGTATCTGTCCTCAAGGATGCTCTCTGTGAACAATTCTTTGGATGTTCTCTTCTACAGTTATTTCTAAGCCAGCCTTCATTCTTCTGATCTCTAGTTATGGAACATTCGGGCCACATATTTTCTCACTCATGAGTAACCTCAATGAATAGAAAAGTGCCCAGAGGAGTCAACATTCATTACATTTCTGATTACATTTTAGGGAAGGAAATGGAAGAATCTGTGGATCTGGGTGGCAGGGAGGAGGTGTATGGTCCTACGAAGAGGAGAGAGCAGAGCAGCAGCAATCATCAGCAGAGACAGAACATCAACGCTCAGTTAAGAACTGGCATCACGCTGGCCAATTATAAGAGCAATTACATTGAAGAATAAACTTGCACCGAATCCAAGAAGCAACACACAGGCAGTATGCACAGTGGCCCAGTGATTGGGGCTGAGTCTATGCCTTTCAAGCATAGCTTTGACTCATGGATACAATGAGATGTGCTCTATATCCAGAAGAACTAGGAAAACACTTAGGGTAACCCACAAGTATTTCCATATTTAAAAACCATAAGGTATCTCTGTAAGCCAGGCATAAATTACAATATTCAACCACACATGCAATTGGGTTGAATGCAGCCAAGAAAGAAGCTGTGGGACCAAGAAGGAGAGGGCACTTAGGCAAGTGCTAGAGCTTGAAACCTTATGCTGGAGATGACAGCTCATCTTAAGTGTGAGAGGAAAGAAATGAGGGAAGGAAGGGACTTGGGACCAGAGAGAAGACAGGCTGTAAGAAACATCATTGAAGAACAATGTGTCTTATGAGAGAAATTCTCAAGCTGACGAAATTCATTCTTGTCAAAGGGTCTTCAGAGTTAGAATTTTTGCTTCTGGAAGTTGTGTTTTCCAGAAAGTCAAATGTGTACTTTTCATTTCTCTGGGCTTTCTGATCAAATGTCATGTTGTTCTTCTCTGCTGCCTCATGTGGCTTTATTCGAAAGAGGAATTATCATTATGTCCCTATTCCTAACAGAGTCCACACGGAGGCCTGAGCTAAGTTTGAGCTCAAAGGTTTGTATAGTAGGCCTTAAGGGAGTAGACCTGCAAATACTGATAGCTGGTGAGCCCATCTGAGATGCACTTTTACCTCTGTGACTACTTGAAAGCACAAATAATTCACAGCAGGAAATCTGCCAATTAATCTCAATTTTGAGAAAGGAGCCTAGATCACAGGGCTCCAAGTCCTGATCTCAAGACTTTTCTATTAGTTTCTTACAGTTTTTTGTTTGCTTGTTTGTTTAAATAAGTCAGATCTTTCTTGTCGTTTAGAGTAAAGAGTTAGTTTAAGATGCTAAAATTTTATACTTCGCTGGGTATAGCATGCACACTTCAAATCAGGAGATAAAGACAGGAGATTTCCTGGAGGTGTAGGGGTTTAACAATAGTTTGGAATACCTAGTAAGATACTACATCAACAAAAAATAATTCTTAAGCATCATTTTTAGATGTTACAGCATCAAAATTAAAATCTTATTTCTTGCAAGGCCCTTCTACTATAAACTATATATTAGTAAAATATATTTAATGACCATCTTCTTAGTATTTTTCTGGGTTGGATGCCTAATTCCTATAAAAAACAACTTTACATATTTGCCAAAAATTATCAAGTCTGTAATACATGAAAATGAAAGTCTCACTGTAATAAGCCAACACGTTTGTAAATGCTCCACATTTGGTGAACTTCCACCTGGAATTCTCAAGACATGTACCCCCTACCCCCCTGCAGTGATGGTGAACAAGATTGGGGTCTTGATGAACTCAGGTTTAGGAAATATTTGAGTTGTGGTAGTAGGAGAAATGAAAGGAGTGTTACGAACAAGCAAGTGATTATGTACATGGTTGATCCTGGGCTGGGGCAGGGGCTGGTTCTTGAGGATGAAGAAATGAAAGTGGGAAAGTGAGAAAAACAATTTCAGAACAGGTAAGAGGTCCAAAGTCATAAAAGAAGCTATTTTATTTTAAGATAGCATCCGTCCTTCGTTTTAAGTGAGAGTACGCCTATGTATCTATTTTGAGGTTTTTGTCTATAGATACTGCTTTCCTAACTTTGTTTTAAGATACTTTGCCAGTAGTGTGTGTAAATGCAACTGATTTCTTTGTGTTGATTCTGTGTCCTGGATTTTACCTAAGGCATTAAAAGTTTATTAGTTCAATCTGTGTGTGTGTGTGTGTGTGTGTGTGTATGCATGTGCACACCTGAGTATGCTTGTGCAGTCTTTAAAGATTAATAATCAGAATAAAAATATATAAGTAGGTAGAAATATATATCTGATAAGGAACTATTCAAAACTATACATAGATAGATAGATCTCCCACAATTTATAGAAAAAACATCTAATAATCCAGTTTTAAAATGTACTCTTGGCATGAGTTAGTATTTTTGACAAATACATACAAATGGCAATGGGTATATGAAACAAAATAATAGTCACTGTTATTAAACATCAGAGAAATGCAAATAAAGTGAAATATCACCTCACATCTCTTAGAATAGCTTTCATTAAAACAATATAAATACTGGGAAGAAAAGGGAGAAACTGGAACCTTTGTGCATTCTTGGTATAATGGAATATGTTGTATCCACCATGTGAAACTATACAATAGGCTCTCAAAAACAATTGAGCAACAGAGTTGTTCATTATTCAGACATCTTATTTCTAGATGGCTGTGAGTGACTTTTTATTCAGCCATCTCACTTCTAGATAGCTGTGAGTGACTTTGAAGTTCTCAGCATTCTTCCTGTACTTCCCAGGTGCTAGGGTTTCGGGTTGGAGCCACCAACCCAGTTTTAGAAGGTCCTGGGGATTGAACCTAGGAAAGACTACATTTCTCTGGACTGTCTACAGTTGTCAATTTCATAGACATAAAGAGGAGACTGGCAGCCACCAGTGGCTAGGGGGCTGGAAAAATGAGAAATTCCTCTATATACAACAAGTTATAGTTATACAGTACCATTTATCTAAGATGAATAAGTTCTACAGATCTGCTGTATGGTACAGTACTGTACTTGACAGCTCATTAAACAATATACCTCATGTTTAGACAATTTTAAAATACCACACACATATGCATGCACAACCATATAAATTGTGCTGTTAAAAATAGATAAATGCTGTTTTCTTTTGATTTGAAAATAAATAGTAATTGGTCATTTAATATAAGCACCAATATAGGATAAGGTTAAAAACAATTTTTAAATTGGAATTTGAGATAGTTTTTGAACTTGAATTACTCTTGGCAAATACGCAATTATAGTTATTTGAGAAATCTTCTAAAATGTGAATATATATTTCATATCTTTTCAAAGTGTATTTACATCAAACTGCCAGATGTTAGACATGTGTAAGTGCTCATGTGCCTTACAATTAGTATAAATCGCAAATGCTTAGCATTTATTTATCACCTTACAGAGAACTCAAGTATCATAAAGTTAATCATATTTGTTAATCTTTATAGAAAACAGGTGTATTGTTTATTGCACTGGCAGTTTAGAAAAATCAGACAATTTGTTAGTCTCAAAACATATAAGAACATTTCTTTATGAATAAAAGAAAAGGAGAGGTAAGAGGGGAGAAGTGGAGAAGAGACATAAAGACATAAAAACACACACACCCATGAGTATGCACAAACACACAAACAGGGGTGGTGGGAAGGTGGGGTAGAAAACCTATTATTCCACATGATTTTTATGCTGATCATAGATAAATTGTGAAGCTGTGGCAGTAAATAAGGTATGGTCATCTGCCCTGGCTTTGCTCACAAATGACAACCTCCACTATGTACGTAGTCAGAAAGCCAAGAGGAGGAGAGCGCCAATATTCGGTGACTACATACACAATTAGCTGCAACACAAAGGCAGTTTCCTGTTCTCATGACTTCAGTGGAGTGGGTTTCATAGAGGAAGAGGCACATTCTTTCACAGTTGGAGTTGACAAGTGGATTTCTTTGTTCATCTCTGACACACTACTTAAAATGATGTTAATTAACTTCACTTGGTCCGTCTTACATCTCATATTGTCTTTCGTAACTTGGTTTTGGCTCAAAAGATTGAAAAGGAATAAATAGTTAATCTTTGAATAATTTATTTCACATATTGAAACTTCAACCAATTCCTGGTTTTTACACATTTATGATTTCCAATATTTTTTATTAATTTTTATGAATTGATCTGCCCAGCGCTTAAGTTGGTATATTTATTAGAAGTTATTCACAAAGACACAGGACTTATATTTCTACTACTATGAGACTGCAAATGAGGAGAAAATATCTGGAGAATGTATCACTTAGTAAAGTGATGCTTCTGTGTGTGTGTGTGTGTGTGTGTGTGTGTGTGTGTACATACATGTTTTTCAAGATAGAGTTTCTTTGTTTAACAGTAGTGACTCACTTTGTAGACCAAGCTGGTCCTGAACTCACAGAGAGCACGGGCTTCTGGCTCCCTAATGCTGGGATTAGAGACGTGCACCACCACACTTGTCTCTAAAGTAAATTTTTGTTCAATTTACTGATTGACCTGTCCATACACCAAGAATTCTTGGCATATAGTATGTTAATCTTTACCCAACCCTTAAGAAAATATTCTGCATTACCAAATTAATCTGATAAATATTAATGTTAGTTACCAAAAATGAGAAACAACTTCTTTTAACTGTGTTTTCATTTTATAAAATAATAAGTAACTTAAACAGATGTTTGAAACATGTCATATAGCATGCTGATAAACATCAAACAAAACTCATCAATCCAATTACATTTAGAAAGAAAAATCCCGAGTTCACAATGCTTATCTTTCTCTTATGGATGTTTGTTTCCTACCTGTCAAGATGAGAAGAAAAGCAGTGGTACATACGTGACAGGGTAGTTGTAAAAACAGAGCAACCCATTTAAACTAAAATACTATATTGGAAAGTAGAGAGTGTTTCACACATTTGATTACAGTAACCCCATTAAAGAGAACCAAGCTTGGCTTAGAATTGTTAGCCAGTACATTTTAAGATTGTGAGATGTTGCTTTTGTGAAGTAGTGACAATATGGCTGCTGGGAAAATGTACTTTTCTTTTCTTCCTTTCCTGTAAGTTTAAAACATGCAACTTCAATTGTTCGCATCACATCAGCACCCCTATCAGTATGTGCTCCTGTGTTGCCTCCCCCAGCCTGGAAAGGCTGACTTTTCCCTTGCTGCCACTGAGCCAGAGACCACCTGGAGTGGGGCCTTCCGACCTAGGTGGCTCTATTGTTCTACACCTGCCTGCTCTTCTCCAAGACACTACTACCTGCTGAGAGACTCTTGAGAAATTCCAGAGACAGCATCTTGAAGATCCGCCTACAGGCTCACACCTCTAGGACAGGCACCAAGAATGGATTGGGCCTCCCCCCTCTTTATAAGCACAGACTCTTAGTAAAATTTAAGAAGCCTTGAACAGAAAACCATGTCTCAGCATCCATTATTTCTCTCGTCGTTTTCTCCCATACAGCTCCTGCCTCCCACTCAGGAACCCAGTTAGTATGGCCGCAGGCGGCTACACTCCTGCGATGCAATCTATGAAAAAAATCAACTCCCAAAGCCTTCTATGTGCCTCCTGAAGCTTGTATTCTACATCAGCGTAGATGAGATAAGGGCAGAGGTGTGTGCTAAAATATTCTGCAACCGTCAGCATGAATGTAAAACATCTCATCGGTTCAATTATCACTGTAGTTATCTGCACATATCATCTAGAGCAAGCGAGCCAAGCAACTTCATAATGTAATATATAGGAGGAAACAGCAAGTAACAGATAAGGAGAGATAAAGGCTTTTTCTTGCTTTTCCTTATGTGTAATTTTTTTTTTTTTGCTTGCACTTTAGAGATTAAGCTTACCAATAACTGAGTTAAATCCACAATTAAAGAGACTGCTAGCAGTATTTCAGAGATGGAAACCATGAATGAATACATCGTTACAGAGTCCCTTGCTTTATTTAAGGCCATTCAGGATTCCTGTTGATTAGGAGCAAATACGTAGTTTTGTTTTACAGTGAAACACACACACATACCTCCCCCATAGGCCTTTGACAAATTATAATTTTCCTCTGTAACAAGAATCGTGTGCACTGGCTTAATATTATAACCCAAACTAAAAGTGTGAAGCCTTTCAATATTTTTGTGTTAAGTTGCTTTATTTGGTTAATGTTACCAATTAATCATAATCTCAAATGGTATAGTTGTTGGGTTTATAGCAAAATAAAAAATAAACAAAACAAAACAAAAAAAAAACAAGTAGGTAACACCTCACATTTAGATGACTTTTGCCTTTTATTTGCTTTTAATTAAAAAGTATTAAAATTAACTCATTTACTTCCAAATTAACTCATGCTTCTATATATTATATAGACTTTTTAACACTGATGTTTTAAAGAGGATATTTATGGAGATCTCAAAGTAAATTATTATTGATCCAGTATAAGTGCTTTAACATTAGAATGAATTTAGTCAAACTGGTCTGTGATTTCCTGTGAATTAAGAGAGTAGCTTATGGTCCTCACTCAGCCCCTTTGTGGTTGCCTCATTGAAAGAAAGAGAGAGAGAGAGAGAGAGAGAGAGAGAGAGAGAGAGAG
>NC_034593.1:107053225-107072353 GCF_900095145.1 Mus pahari | reverse complement strand
GAGAGAGAGAGAGAGAGAGAGAGAGAGAGAGAGAGAGAGAGAGAGAGAGAGAGAGTTGTCCCTCAAATGTCTGCAAGTATCAGTGTACAATGGTCTTGAGCAAGTGGTGAAAGTAGCTACTCTCTGCTGTGTACCCACACTTGTCTAGTTCAGCTGGACAGCCATCTGCTGCGGTCCTCTTCCCATTCTCTTTTGGATTGCTTTCTCAAATTCGAAAATGGTAGCCTGATTGCCCAACACTTCTCCAGATGGCTGCTGTATCCTTTCATGTGGCATCCATCAACAACATTTGATGGCTTGTTCAAAGTTCATTTAAGGTGTTTGCAAGTCAATTACTTGATCATAAATCATATCACATCAGAAATTGTATTTGGGGAAAAATATAATCTCAGATTTTAGGAAGAGAATAATTTGGCTTTGTTTGAGGAAAGGAACAAAACACACTTATATCTTTCCAAGAGCAGATGACTACTCCTAAAGTGTCAAAATTGTATCTATTTTTACTCCTCTTTAATGACTAAGACGACATTTTAGGGGAAATAGCATCCTTTACATACAAACTTATCTTTGCTTCTTGAAAGACAACTGTTTGAATAATATATATGTGTATGTGTAATCATATATGTAACTAAATTTCTCTGAATAATGAGGCGGCAAAACATGGCTGTAAGGATAAACTCATAAAACAATTGAAATCACTAAACTCAAAGACTTTTTGTGATTACAAAGATTATATGCCCTTATATGACAAAAAATAAATAAGGAAAGATCTTTTATCACCATTTATTTTGCTTCCTTATTAAAGGATACCAATAGTTTTATATGTTGGGTAGCACAAAAATGAGAAGTTTGATGTTTCATTCTGTCTCCCCAACTTGTACTTTATCTCATATGACTTCTACTTCATCTTAGTTATAACTCCTCACTTCTCATTCATACTTTTATTATTTCACTTTGCATTTACTGAGTACTGCCATAAGTTTGAAAGGGATGGTAGGTAATTTAGACAGGACCATGTGTACTCAGACAGCTTCTAGTGAGAGAGATAGCTTATGAATCAACAATTACAATAGGATGTGATGGCAACAATAAGAAACTCATCACAGAACTGGGCATCAGTTCTGTGGGATCTAATGTTAATGACATCTTCGTATAGTTTGATGAATCACTACTTTCACAGAGCAATCTACGTAATCTTTAACTAAGATTCATAATACTTGTTCTGTGATGCCATTTGTCTTCTGAGCAGTGCATCTAACTTGATCAAAACCTTAAGAAGGAAGTCCTGAGTGAAACATGAAAATAATTGTCAGCTAAGCTTGTATAAAATGTTTGTGAATTATTTCTTCTTTCTAATGTGAAAATGGGAAATTGGCTCATAATTCTTTTATATTTTCTACTCATCATTGAGGTAAAGATTTATTTCCATAGGGGGACCATAATTTAACCTTTTCATTAAATGATTATTTTATGTCAACTTATTTCTGTGCATATATTCTGTGCATGTTCACTGGTGTGCATGTGTATATGTGTTGGCCAGAGTACGGGAATGATGTCCTTGGATGCCCTTTCTTTTTAGCTGGTACTTACATTTTTAGTTTTTATTTTTGTTATTAAATTGTTTCTTAAAGATGGGGTCTCTTAATAGACTGGGAATCCGTGAATATAGTTGGACTGCGTGGTCAAGGAGCCCCAGGAACCCACATATCTTATTTCCTTGGCACTGGAATTACAAAAGGCAGGACACCTGTTTGTTCATTTTTGTTGTTTTGTTTTTGGTTATGGTGTTTGGTTTTATGTTTTGTTTTTAACATGGATTTGGGAGATCAATCTCAGATCTAACTTGCTAGCTATCTAAGCAATTCTTTATGAAGATGTTTTACAAAATGTTTGTTCTACAACTTTATTGCATTAAAAGTAGCCATGAATTCTGTTAATTTTCGTAGTAGTCATATATTCATTCCCAAATTAAACTCTATACATATATCAAATGAGATTGAAATGTTACTTAGTTGTTATCTGTATAGACAGAATGACAGCTATATAATGATCTGAATTATTATAATGAAACTGAGGGCCAAGCATGGCTATTTCTATTCATGGGACATCATTCTCATAGGCTACTTTTTAAGTTTAAATAAAGCAGGTGTTGTTACCATTTTGTAGAAAAATGAAATCCTAAGTTAGATATTAGTGAGCAGATAAATTAAGTGAATTTTGTACGGAATTCTACCCCATGTTTCAATCCATTAAGAACATTTGGACCAAAGAAAAAATAGAAGAGCTATTTAAAACTGGACAAAGACTTGCATTAGCTATAAAAAAGCTATATAAAACCAATTTTAATTGATTTTTCCCTATTAGTTTTCATTACTGCTGGGGAACTGTTGAGACATGTGTCATTGTTACCATGAAATTATGTCAGTCTCACATTCATAAGCAACAAAGGCACACATGATTTTGGAAATACGTTATGATTTGTTTGGGCCATGTAAATATTTCAAAACTATATAAAGTCCCTTTTAGCTCCCATGTGTACTGAGACAAAATAGTAGGAGATTTTAGCATACAGGGCCTTAGTGTGAGGGCATATGGTCCTCTAACAAGATGACTTCACGTGAAAATGCTTTTAGATGTTTTGGGGAAACAATTCCTAATGCTTTCTATCTTCTCCATAGAGTGTATATTTGTGGAATTCAATGCAGCCATTGTGATAAGAAGACATCTGAAACAGGACTCTGAGAAGAGAATATCAAGCGTACATTTGATGTTCTAAAAGACACCTCATCTCCTTACAGTGTATGACCCACGCAGGGTGTCTACTGAGAGATCACTGTATCTAAGAGATGGTACTTTCTTAGCAATATAATAACCTTTGAAGAGCATTCTAAGTATTAAAAACTTTATACTTATACTGTAAAAAGCCATTGCTTGGAAGTAACTTCTTTACTTTTACAACTTACCCTATTTTTAAAAAATGCTTCATATCTCTTCAGCAAATTTTCAATCAAAGAAGAACAGGATCTTTGAGCACAAGGCTAACTACTGAATATCCATTATTTTGCTCTTTGAAGAAAGAATCAAAGGAGGAAGCAGCAAATGTAGCTTAAAATATTTCGATACCCACCAACTTCTCTTCATCTGGTTGCCAGCTAAGCATCAGTTTTTGTTATCTTTGAAACGGTTGAATAGACTTTCCCGTTTCACCTTCCCCCAACTGCCCTTATGCATTTCTGACTGCCTATTTGAAGCATTACTGTGTGAAAGTTTTTACAATTTGCAATTATGTTTTCTGTTTATTAGTATGTATAAACTTTTTAATATGCCACAAACTTAAAATACATATCACTTTTTAGATTTTTTTGGATTATTTATTTATTTATTTGTCTTTGTTGAAATAGACAGCTATGCCTTGTGTAGAGCTTGGCAGGTTGAGAAGTAAATGAATGAGAGAAATCAAACTTAATGACCCTTTCTTTGTGCCTGTTACAATTTTTTATGCAACACATTTCCATGAATGTGAAAAATTTAAAGAATTTTTACTAGGTGCTGGAAACTTAGATGAAACTGATTATCCACTATTATTTCCGATGGAAACACTTGGAGCTGTGTCACAGCTTCTCAGAATTCAGCATGAAAGGGCAAAGTTACAACTGCACCTTACTTTCTCCTTAGCGTCATTTACATTTTTATCAGCTTTGGAAAGGAGAAATGTGTGAGAAAATATGCCAAGAGTTGACACATAAAGGGATATTTCAGTAATGAAGAAATGTGTCAGTTTACTATAGCATACATAGATTATTCTTTCAAAAATCGTGAAATTGACACAAGGCACAGCAATGTTTGAAGTTCTTAAAAAAAAAAAAAAAGTACACTTTGTGTAGGGGATTTTTAGTGAAATGGGTTTATCTCCATGGGAGGTACAAAAGGAAATGTTAACAGTGTAGAAGCACCACCTTTCAAATGCATATGTATCTAAAACTGCTGGTGTCTTATAATTACCTGTAATTCTATTCAGAGGGCCAGATGCTTATCTTTGTAAGCCCACTTTCAAAGTATATCATGCATTCCTGGAAACTGCCCTGATTAAGTTGAAACATTTACTTGAATGATGGGAAAATGCTAACATATTTAAGCCTAATTTTCTTGATATTGCCTGAGGAGTTTTATGATACAATCCCGTATTTTGCTTTTGGAAGGAGGATACTGTATTTTATGCTTCACCACACATTCTGCAGCATCCTGTATGCACTGCCCACCTTGCTTTACGTCATTCATATTGGCATCTATGCAACATACTGAACATGTACAGCTATATTCAAATTTTGTAACAATCTGAACCACGGTAAATGAATTTCATGTCGTCCTCTGTACATCACTGATCTGGTAAGTGTAGACCTTCCTTTTTGTATCAGTTGTGTTCTGTGACTGAAGCTGTGAGGTGAGAGGAGGCCATGTAAACACAACAGAAAGTCATGAATGGTTAGTAATGATATTTCACCTGTGGCAGAGGTTGTAAAACTGTAAATACTGTAAAATATAACTACTCTGGGGTTACTGATAGTTGTTGGAAGCTAAAGTCAGATTTACTGCTTAATTCTGCAGCTATAGACAGAAGCAAGAGTAGAACATACTTTCGCTAATTCCCAAAGAGACGTTTGAAGACTTCGCGCATCTCTGCTGTTTGCTTTAAGGAGGCTCAGAAGAGGCAGGATGAGGAGAAAGAGTAAACAGAGGCTTTCATAAACAATAACCTTACATTATGCCCTTCCTGCACTGCGTGTGTTGGTACATGTGACAGTAACTGTAAATAGAAGTTTGTAATTTATACAATGTGATGAAGAAAAGTAATGGGCATAAAATCCTTCTAAGTGAAATGAAATAATAGCACATATATATTATATTATTTCATTTCATATATAATAGCATATGTATATGCTATTATTTCATTTCATTATATATATATATATATATATATATATATATATATATATATATATATACTGTGCACAGTGCATGCAACATGGTAGGAACTCGGTAAGTTATAGCTATCAGCATGATGTTTATTTGCAACTAACATTATTTTAGAGTTAAGCATTCCCAGAGCATAAATAATCTTGCAGCACTCCAGTGTGAGGTAATCATGTGGAGAGTAGAGCTTGTCTGAGCCTGGAAGAACACCACATTGTATGGGCGTTCTGCACCCTTCTACACCAAGCTTAGAAGTAGTTAACCTACTCATGCAAGAGAATCTTGAGCTTGGTAATCGGTCATCGTCTCAGTTCTGTGTGCAGAGATATTTTCAGTCACAGTTTGCATGTTCAAGGGTCAATTGATGTTCGTGTGAAGATGAGATTGTTTTTGAGCTAAGGTGGGAGTTGTCTTTCAGGATGACAGCAGGAACATCCTTTTAATCAAATTTATACAGAAAAAGAAATGGCCATGCCCTTGTGCAAATAAAAAGGCACATGGATGTGAAAATCAGTTATTTTAATGTTAATATAAATATTAGTTTTAATAACTAGGCATAAAGTTGTGCTCTGAGCTTCTACTTCAGAAGGGAGAAAAATAATTATATGTCTTCTTCTTGTGTTGTACTGAAACATTGCTTCTATGCCAAATAAAACCTTAATGTAGCTAATAAATTAACTCTTACAAGATTAGCCAGCAATCGATTGAGGAATAATAACACTGCAAGTAAACTTTATGTGGACAAGAAATACTTTCCTAGTGATCACTTTTGTCACGATAATTATGATCATAATGACAAATTCGAGAGTAGTAGCCACATACATGCTGACCTTCTCCCAAGCTTCAGAGAGATTACTGTCTACAGGACTTCTGAGGGAGAAAAAAAAAAGTGTCATACTGAACTGCGACTGAAAGATTCTTACAGCTCCATGTCTCAGCATTATTTGAATTTTTTTTTTTTTTTTTAATTTACTTCTGGCTTTCTGAGACAGAGTTTCACTGTGCCGCGGAAGCTGGCTTTGAAGACATGACCATTTGTCCCTCAAGGTACTTGGATCGCAAGTGTATGTCACTGAAACCAGTACACTGTGGTGAGGTTCTTTCAAGTAAAAGGAACCAACTCAAACAACCACTTGTATTTATCTCTTACAGCATTAAACTTCTAATTCAATTCTATCATCGACTCAAAAACGGCAATTTCAGTGTAGTCTTCAGGCAGGACTCAGGACCAAGGAAGGGCAGGGTGGGTTGGGGTGGTGTGAGGGAAGGGGTGGGGGGAGGTAGTATTCCCCCTGAGCCTCCATTATTAATCAAATCAGTATCAATAATGGAGGAATTTGGGGTGAGCAGAGTTTCATAATGGCATGCTGTTCTTCCTAACTTTTCAGGACAGCATAAATTCAGTTTTGATATCAACAAGACACCTCAAATTCAGAACCAGACCCCACTATTTTAAAGAAATGAGGTATTAAAAGTACTTTCGGTGACAGGAGGTGATATAAATAACATCCCGAGTGTGATGTTTTTGGTTTTTTTTATTTGAAGTTAAGGACACTTTTGGTCCTCAACACTTATCGTCCTTATCATTTTCCTTCATCCCACACATTATTTGAAGATGGACAAATGTATTTAGTGGACTTTAAGCCCCGGGATCTCAATCTTACAAACATTTAAAGGACATACATTCCGAAGTTCTTTTGAATACTAAAGTTCGCAGCTACACAGTGAAGCTCAGAATGCATTTCTGTACACTAAGGTGGACACCCTTGCAGCTCTCAGCCTTCTGTTAGACCACGACAGAGTGGCCACTCGAAGGAAGAAGTGAACGGAGTCAGGGCACCAGAACTCACTGAAATTGATACCACATTAAGCTCCAAGTGCACTTCCATTACATGAATTTGTAGCAGAAATTTCAAATTTGCTCTACTGAGAAACTCAAGTAGATGCTTCGTTGATTCAAATTAGATGCCTTGGGGAAAATTTAATAACCATAGCAAAAACTGATTAATAATGTAAGAATCACCATCATCATAAATCACTTGTACAGATATGGATGTGTTCAATACATACATTTACTAATATATAAATAATTTTGTGAAATCTAATACTCGAGGAACTTAAAACTTAATGCGTGGTTTTAAAAAATGTGGCCAAATATCTCTGTTGCAGAAAGTGATTTATTATGTATATAGCAGAAGAAAAGAAAATGCCTTTTATTAGCATGAATTTTAATACTTAGATTTAGTATAATTTTCTATTACAATAGGCACTGAAGAGAGTTTCATATGAATGTCCCTCTTATCCAAAAAAAAAAAAAAAAAAGTGGAGAAGCAAATAAAGGTAGTAGAAGTTAATTCTTTAAAACAAACACAATCTTCTAGATTATAGGATTTCTGATTTTTCTTTGTTTTGTACAAAAATAATCCTAATTTTTATACTAATAAACAAGTCGAATCAAAAAGACAACAAAGACAAAACAACAAAAATTCCCTATCGTCTCCGTGCCAACTCTGTTCCAAGTATGATTTTGGCAAATAGTTTGCAATTAACATAGATCGAATTTTTGGTTGCAAGTAAATAATGCTTTGATTCATAGAGCAGACATAGCTTTTACAGGGAAAGGAATATAATTCACAATTGGGAATTATCAAAACCATCCATTTATGGTTTTAAATGTGTCTAAATAAATTTAGCTACTGTACAATGAATTCCTCTGAGATGCCTGAGAATCCAGGTTAAAAATTAAAAGTTCAGGATAAACTACAATTAAAGGTATAAATCAAAACACAGTTACCAATGTGATATCAAGTTTCTCTTAAAAAAGCAGAGCCTAACCCATAAAAGGTTATAGATGATAGCTCTATGTTTTAATATTATTTCCACATCAAGCTAAGATATTGAGTCATAGTAGAGATCAGATATATTCTAAGGGGTCGTTTTCCTCTGAGATAAAAGATTATCATATGGTGATGTTTTGATATAGTCCAGCTCTGGTTTGCAAAATTAATTCTCATTCCTTTGTTTATGAAGATAATTTGGAGGAGGGGGTGCAGCTCAGTTAAGATCTCTGCTTGCTTAGCATTCAAGAAACAACAGGGGCCAGTGTCCAGCAAGACACAATCATGGCATGATGAGGCACACTTGTAATCCCAACACTCAGGAAGTAGAGGTGAAAGGGTCAGAAATGTAAGGCCATCCTTGGCTACATAATGAGTCCCCAAGGAGAGAGTAGAGTATATAAGACCCTTCCTCAGAAAAGAAATAAATGGGGTTTTATTTATTGATCTTTAAATTTTACAAACACCACGAATAACAGAAGAGGGTTGGAATTAATTTGAGTATTGTTTAAATTAGCAAATAGAAATGCTATTTAATGACGTTTCCTGTTTTGTCACCATTTGTGGAATTAGTTACACCAGCATGTCAACCTCATAGCTTCATGAATCACTGAGCTTGATTCAGAAATTATCGCTTACAACTCATTTGGATCCCAAAAAGCAGATCTCATAGCAGTATGCCATTTCGGTATTCTACTTCCAGGTAATTTGAGGTCAGGGCTAAAAGCATGATTTTGCCTTAAATTCACCAGTGACCCAGCTGTGCCATTACAGTTGAGATGGATAAAAAAGAAAGAACTGGAATTGCAGAAATAGAAGCATTTTGGTCGATACAAGGGCTGTAACAAAACCATCCTGATGGTAAACACAAATCTTAACAGGCACGCATTAGGAGTGGCCTCTGTTCGCTTTCATCTTTCCTCAGATCTACTTCCTTGGATTGCCTTCAATTATCTTCCCTGCACAACCAAACATTTCCCATATGGTCTTTTCTTTTGAAAAATGCAATATAGGCCTACCAAGGTGGCTTCATGGGTCACAGCCCTAGCTGCTCTTCCTGAGGACTGGGACTATGTTCCCAGCATCCCCATGGCAGGTCACAACCTTCAGTGACTCCAGTCTCAATGAACCTATAGCCCTCTTCTAACCTTTACGGGAACCAATCACACACATGGTACACATATAACCATGGAACACGCAAAAGACTCACATAGACAAGCTAATGAAGTAACTAAATCTTTTAGAAATGCAATTTAAATACTATTTATGTAATTAGAAAGAATGAAATAAAACAATTTGGGAAGATTGTGAACTCTTGAACTAGAATAGTCAGTATATTAAAATCAAAATTATTTTAAAATTCAGTCTAATTTAATGCATCTATTTATCAGATTATTTACCATATAAATATATGTATATATTGTAACTATAGCAGTTTATATTCCAGAATTAAAAATCCTAGCAATAATTTCTAATGCCATCCACTCTATATTTTCAATAGTAAACTATGAAATCTTTATTTATTATATGAAATCACAAAATTGAAAACAAGAACTATTTAAAACTCAAACTTTTAATTAGTATAAAATAAAGTGTTTAGTGGTTTCATTGTTCATAATTTCCTTTTAGCCTCCATCTGTGTTTGTATGTTAAGAGTTTCAAAATAGCATAAGCCAAGATTACCTAATGAAATGTTTGATCAAATTGTACAGGACTGTGAGAAATCACAAGAGAGATGTTAAGTTATTGTTTTATAATTGATAAGAATCATATACTTAATAACTTTCAGGACAATAATTTACATTTAATTGAAACCCATAATTATAAGGTTATTGGTAGTACAGGACTACAACATGACACATTCATAGAATAAAAAAAACCTCTAAATTTCTTGAGAAGATCACGATGTACTTTGTGATAGTAATGAAGTTTGCAACCCATCTTTTCTTTTATAGAATGTTTCAAATAAAAGTCTTCACATTAAAATAATACATGAAACATCAATAACAGAGTGTTAACTGAACATCTAGAAGCACACCACCCAGCAAAAAAATAAGTTGAAATCATCACTAAAATCACAGGGCAACAGTAAGATGACTTTGACATTTCTACATCTTAAGTATCTCCTCTGCCTAAATAGAGGCTGCTTGCTGCTTAATTTGAATCATTCTTACAGGTAATATTCCCCTTGTTTAAAGGACTAACACAGTAACCTTTAAATTAGTGTCTATTTAATTTAAAAACAGAATCCGTCAAATGATAGGCCCGCTGAAGCAGTTCTATTATCATTTCTGGTTAATCTGAAGTGCTTATTCTTCAAATGTTAACTGTCAAAAGAGTGGAGCTCTTCCTCTGTCTGTAAGAATAATTTGGGTTTCTTATGTGGCTCTTGACAATTGCGATATCAAAAAAGAGTATGTATAGAATGTTCTGGTACTGTGCCTCTTACCTTGCTGCTCAAGTTTGGACAGTGCTGTTCACCTTTACTGTGAAATGGGACAGCTTTCTATTTTTAAAGTAGACTTTTGCTCCTACACTTATATATATTCCAGAGGGAAGATCAATTACACTTTAGTGGCACAACTAGCTCCCTAGCAAGGAATAAGTGTAAAGACATAACATTTGAGAAATGCTTTCTTAGAGATTATATGCATACACTGCAGTTGAATATTGAAAAGCTATGTAAATTATTCGTAGTATTTCATTGAGATCTGCTTAGATCATTAGCTTTATATTCTTACATATAAGTAAAGACTGGATAATTTTTAAAAAGAACTAAGAAATATGATCATCAAATCTCTGGTAAAGATTTTGGCGTTAGGGGCTGGAGATGGCTTAGCAGTTAAGAGCACTAGAGGCTTTCTAAAGGATCCAAGCTCAGGTCACTGCACTCAGATGGCAGCTCACAACTGTGGATAACTATAGTGCTAGGATGGATATCTGAAACCCTCACACCCACACCCGCACACACCCACAACCCCTCCCCCCAACACACACACACACACACACACACACACACACACACACACACACACACAAGCTCACAAATAGGCAGAACACCAATATACATAAAATAAAAATGAATCATAAAAAAAAAAGCTAGCTTGGTTTTCAAAAAATGATCCTTTCATTCTGTCATGCGTGTGACTAAGCTGCTGTTCTCACATGTGCAAGAAGACCGCTTAAGGGGGAAAAAGTACGGTTTAGATAGAAAAGTTCCAGCTACATTTGTCCATCAGTCACTTTCACATTACTCCCAAGGCAACTTAACTTTCTTATTCCAGTTAAACACAAAAGTTAACACTTATGGAGTCTAAGCCTTATTTAAAATTTTAAAATAGAGAGTAATGTATTCACAATTCTGTCATTCTTTTGGATTTAAAGGTCCACCGTAAGTAAGAAAAAAGCTGCTGCAATACTAACTCTTGTTTGTCTTGTGCCTGTTTGTGGTGCAGGGGATTGAACCTGAGTCCTGGATTGTCAGGCAGTCTATGATTTGAACGATGGTGTCACTCCTCTTCCTTGCATATGGGAGCTGTGTTTTAAGTAGCCTAGGCTTTTCGTATCTAGTATTTACATGAACATTTAAATAACATGGTCTTCATCTGAAGAACACACCATAGGACTTCAGTTCAATAAACTCCTAGAATAAGGACCCAATATAATGACTTAACCAATAACATCCCTTTCACCATTAAAGTATCTTTTTACTACACTGTTATTAAATGGATTTCTAATACACATGCTAGGGAAATATACCTTTTGCTACTATACTTGGTGAGAATTTTGTGAACATACAAAGAATTCTATCACAGGTATTCTCTTGTAGTAAGATTTAGAATTCTGTTAGATGAATGAGAGTGATTTTAATCATCCATTCTTAGCAGAATCTCTCTCTCTTCCACTCTCCCTTCTACTTCTCTCTCTCCCCCTCCCACAACTCCCCTCCCTCCCTTGATCTCCTTCTTCTTCTACTCAGTATTATATACCTTGTACGAGGACAAACTGATTATCCAACTTTTTTAAGATCGTATGGAGCAAAACACAATAAAATTTGGGTAACTATTGTAACCAAAATAATTATAAATTAAATAAAAAAATAAGTTTATATCCTGGAAAATATTCAATTCCATTCATATTATCATAACTCCAAAGATATCTGTTATATCTGAGCATTATGTAAGTTCAGTGTGAATAAACTCCAAAGGGAACTGTGCAGTGATTTACTTCCCAGATAGATGTTTTTCTGAGTCAGGCAAGTCACGATTCTTTTCTTTAAAAGTATCTATTACTATAGCTAACAGTAAGTTCTAATTGTTCCGACTGTGAATTTACACAGATATTTGGGTCAGTGGTGCATTAAATCTGACTTTAATTGTTATTTAAAAATAAAATCAATAGAGGCAGTGATTCCATAATAATTAAGGTTGTTATTATAACAAAACTGTTAATATCAAGATAAGGCTTTTTATGAGAGAGAGAAAATGTTATACTTTCTCTTTGTCCTATTTAGTGTTGTGTTGGTTTCTGAAAGACTGAACGCATGTTGGAAGGGGAAAAGAAAAGAGACAAATCTGTTTCTAGAAAATACTTTTGTTTTCATTGTATCTATGATGTGTAAGTGTCTGTTGGTGAATAGTGATCCTAGCAACAATCACCCCATACCACTTAATATTTGCTATTAACTGCACATAGTAAGTTCCTTGAAAGGAGGCCATGGCTTTGCATTCTTTTGAATCCCCCACAGAGCTTGTAACAGCTTGGTTCTGAGAAGTCTTACAAGCCATGGATGCTTTAAGGGCAAAGTCTGTTCATTATTCCATGGTAACCCTGGAAGTTAAAAGAATACCAGGTATATGTTAGGTACTTAATAAATGTTGTTAGATCTGAATTCATGCTTCCTGAATAGACCATGTGGGACAGATACTGATGTATTCTGAAAGGCATTCTAACTCTTGAATGCACAAGTTGCTTCAATCTCAGCATGATAGTGGATTGTTGAAAAAAATGTAAAGGTTGGAGAGGCCAAGTGTGCTTGCATTACGGCAGATAAACTCAATTTGCATCATATTGGCTACAGTCTAATTATTTTGCCAGTGCCTTTACTATTGTAGCAAAAATCTGCTTCTGCAGGAAAGAGTGTTTTCTTGTGCAGTCGTAAATGATGTTGACAACTTTGCACACATTATTTTTGCTTGAAGTGGGGGTCTCACTGTGTAGCTCTGGCTGGCCTGGTAGTCAATACGTAGGCCAATGTGACCCTAAACTCACAGGGCTCTGCCTGTCTCTATTCTACTTGTCCTGAGATTCAGGGTGAGCACCACTCGGCCTGATAAACTGGTATTCTTTCAAATAGGCACAGCATCTGTTACTGGCAATATATTTAAAACTAATGAGTCTAGAAATGTTTGATGATGTGTTTTGTTCTGCTTAGAACCCCAGGGAGAGGCTAGGACAAAAACTTAGGGGTATTAGGTACTTTCCTTGTTTCTTCTTTCTCTTTAGTTCAGATTTTACCTTATAACACTCAGGGGCGATCAACTCTATTCGCTCAGTCATAGAGGCTCCATTAAAAAGGAAGGACAAGTATGGAATTCAGTGACAAAATCATTTTGGATTACTTTCATATCTCACTGACTGCTTAGCAGCATGCCCAGGAGAGACAATAGATTGTGGGGGCAGGGCAGCGTTTGCAATAGCAGTGTCCTCTTAAACATCTAAAGCTCAAGTGTTTTTCCTGGTAGATCATAGAAACATTCCTACTGACAGTTCCTTTGATTAACAGAAGTCACTTTGAGCTTCTTAATTTCATAAACAAAAGGTAAGAAACACAAAAGAGAGAGTTTTGCTATTCGTAATTTACAAATATTGACACAGTAACCACCATACCGCCTGTAAGACACCACTGAGATTTTTGTGCTTGCCACCACCTGTCTGATCCTCTAGGCAGGCTCTGCCCACCTTAGCATCCTAGTGTTCCTGCTTGGAAGTCCTTCTTACCAGCAGGCAGAAGGGGAATCTTTCGCTCCACTCCCTTTGTGCTCTCATCTCCACATTCTCCTACACAGACTGAACTGCTGTTATGAGACACATACTGCTAAGTTAATGTAACTTAAAATTTTACAGCAGGTTGCATGCCTGGAGGCACATTATGGGACCACCTGTAAGCATCTAATTTCGCTGAAAATAATAAATAATTGTGAAGCCTTCCTCAGAGTGGATACGAATCATGTTGCTCATTCCCTCCGATGTGACTTCTGCTGGAGAGGATTGGGAACTGTACTCTTTCCAACAAATATGAGTAATCCTTCTGCCCACAGAGGAGTCTGCTAAATGCTATGCCAGACACCTGGGTGACAGATCTATCCAGCCGTGTGTGTGTGTGTGTGTGTGTGTGTGTGTGTGTGTGTGTGTGTGTGTGTGTGTATGTACACGTGCATGTGTTGTTCAGATTTTATAATCCACCTGGAGAAATTACCACATAGCAATTGCTTAACATAGCACACTGATCCATTTAAGAACCTTTTTAAAAATAAATAAATAAATCTTTTTACAGTAGAGAATGCTATTTTGCTTGTCTCTATCCAACTTGTTTTCTCTGTGAAGTTTCCTTCACATATTTTAATGAAAACAGAATGTCAACAAGGATTTTCTAAGGATTTTAAGCATTTGAGAGTGTGTGTGTGTGCTCATGTGTGTAAAGTTGTGTGTGTGCACATGCCTATGCATGAAGAAACTGAATATTAACTTTGGATGTTGTTCCTGGTCCTCAGGCACCATCCACCTTATTTTGTGTGACAATGTCTCTTATTGGCCTGGAAGTAATCCAGTGGCCTGGGCTGATGGGTCAGGGATCACCAAAAATTTACCTATTCCAGCCTTCCCAGGTCTGGGATTATTAAATTTCTCTACTACACCCCGTCCCAGGATGAAGCAAGCACTTCACTGAGCTACCTCAAGTAGAGGGATGGGGGGGATAAATATGGGAATTTTTAGCATTGTTAAAAAAAAAACAAAAACCTGAGCATTTATGGACTGAAAGGTAAAATTAACTTACAAAGTAAATGTATTTCTTACTGTACTTTCACAAAGTAGGGAGAGACTTAATCTGTGACTAGCCAGAGCTGACATATTCTTTGCTGCCATAAGTGCATAAGTCAGGTGAAACTTCTCTCTCTCTCTCTCTCTCTCTCTCTCTCTCTCTCTCTCTCACACACACACACACACACACACACACACACGATAGAGAGGTGGCGTATATGCATTTCAAAAATTGGTTTTATTGTTCACTTGGGCTGAAACTGTATATAAACTTTCTTTTAATTGGGGATTTTTTTTTAATTTTTTATATTTGACATATTTGTTGAATTTATAAAGTAATATTATATCTCCCTTCCCTTTCCTGCTTCCAAACCCTTCCTATAATATTGTATATAAACTTTAGGAATGCACTTTTGGTCTTAGAGAGAGTCTAAATGCTGCTAAAATTTTAAGTCGGATTACTCTTCTCCACAATGATCACATGGCGTTAAATTAAGAATACTACACATAAATTATCATTTAAGTCCGAAAGATTGGATTCTCGGTGGTATTAAAGTTGACATTTCCTTTTTATTTGTACTGCACAAAGGGTTAATAAGGTTTGCATAACCTTAGTCTTTGATGGCTTTTAGGCAGGCGAGTTCAGGATTGCTGCCAAAACAGATTTTAACCCTTTAAATCAGACTGTTCATAGACATGGAGCACCCAGCCTTGAGGATTGTACACATAAAGCGGTATAACTCTGAATGCAGTTTGACCTGATATCCAATCAAGGAAATGTTCCTAGAGACGCTTGCCATTTTGGTTGCTATGGTGAGTTTTCATATTTTGTGGAAACCACTGCTAGATGTCTTAAAATAGACCTTTGCCAAGAACAACATTGGTCGAGTGGCATATGCTGGCAGAGCATGACAAGGTTGCTCAAATTCCCTTCCTTTGTTTTCCCTCTCCCCCACGGGGCCACTGCTCTAGGCACCAGCCCACTAGTCTGGCAGGCTGAGAATCCAGGAACTTGCTGCTAATTACAATGTTGACAATTCCCAACCTGTTTACTGGCGCCAGCAATCAAACTGCATCCTCTCAAGTGAACCAGAAAGCACTCCCTGGCTTTAGCTTCCCAAGGTTCCAAGCTGGCTGTATTAATTACTGTTAACTTAAAACTGTACGATGTTCAGAGGCACCTTAATTAGCTGGTTTGAGGATTGAAAGCCATCCTTTCCACATTTTAACATATTCTGGTTTTGAGCAAATTTATGTGGCTCTCTAAAACATCTTTTTGTGCAGAGAAACGTGATTGTTTCAGGTGTAGTCACTCTCAGCCAAAGTGGCCACTGTGTTACTTTAAATACTGCATCAATGGAAATAGGAAGAGAACATTAATCTCGCTTTCTTTTCCTTCTTTTCTTTTCCTTTACATTCCCAATTTTTAAGTTTTGATTTGTTTTAAAATTAGAAAATTAATGGGTAGAATTATTTGCAGTTATCATATAACAAACAAGCTTTTCTAGCATTCTTTTGTCTTGGTATAAACAAACAAACAAACAAACAAACAAACAAATAAATGCCTACTTATTCCATACCTTTTCCTAGTGAATATCACTTGAGACATGTTATCTGACCAGAGACAACAGTCTTTCATCTATAATAACAAAACTCTTCGTTTTTGTAAGTTGGATGACCACGTACAGAGGAATCACTCTCAGAGCCGCCAGAATGCCAAGACAGGTAGTCTGCATATGCTTGCCTGTGGCAGAGCCCCATGCACTTGCCGTAAATAGCACAGCAGAAGTAAGCAACCCTTTGTAAAACTGAGCATTTTATTTTGACTCTGATCTATTCCAAGAGCCAATCTGTCTCCCTTTATTCAGCAAGAAAGCTTTGAAATACCTACAAAATCTAACATAAGGAGAGTAATTATAATTTTATATTGTACATTAAACATAGATTTTTTTTTTAAGTTAGGTGAGTGTTTCGTGCCCATAATCTCAGTATCTGAAATGATGAGGCAGGAAAATCTTGAATTTGAGGCCAATTGGAACCACATCAGCAAAACCCTATCTCTTAGCACACACACACACACACACACACACACACACTCATGCATGTATGGTCACATGCTTTTGTTTATATTCTGTTGTATGCAAACATCATTGGATCAATGCTAATAACCTTATTTTAAATTCTCTCCACGTGCAAAATATTTGCCAGTCCAATCTTCTGACTAGCACTTTCATTCTAAAGTTCGATACAGTGACTTCATTGTGGTTAAATGTTGTTGATTTAGTAAAAACACTTGCAATTAGAGGAAGAACTTTACATGGATCCATTAAAAGAAGTTTCTCCATTAAAAAAAAAAAAATCGGCCTATAAAATTTTCCCAAACTTTGAAAATCCTTAAGTCTAAGCACACTACAGATCTTTTCAAATATCTGGTGCATTTCCACCTGTATAGAAGTTCTGTGAGCTTAACATATTTAGAGTTGTATGAAATTGGGTAAGAAGTATGAAGTGTATAAAAACTACAGGGGCTTATATCAGGTACTACGAAGGGCAATGTTGTCAGCAACATACCACGTGGAAATTCTGTGTATTTAGAAGCATGGCTTCAAGAAGGAATTGCATACAAGTTCAGTATCATATCTAGGCTGCCATGAAGATGTTCTTTCAGTTCTATGGCAGGAGAGCTTCGTAAGTAAAATCTGGGAGTTGTATCACATGGCAGAGATGTTTATAATAGCAACTAAATTATGAAGTTATCTCATGCCTGTCCTGAACTCATGAAATTTTGAATTCTGTGTGGAACAGAGACTAGGAAATAATTATATCTGAAGAAAATAAGCAAGCAAGAGCACATTCTGTGTCTCTGCAAATGGAGGTTACACTGTAGAAAGAAGAGTGTGAACCTTCTGGATCTTGAGATATGCTAAGCAGGAAACAGTCTTCCTCCCTAAGAGCTAAACCAGAGTAGAAAAACTAAACTCATAAAGCACAAGTGCTTGCACATTATATCAAATATTGTTGATACAGTCTTACAAATTTTCCTAGTTTGCCTGCTATCAAAAGTGTAATTTAAATATAGCATGTTTTCCAGTAGAATAAAATGATTGAAATAGACTGTCTTTGTTTGAATGTAAACTCCCCCTTAGCCAGACTTGCCTTTACAGGGAGATGATGGATCCTGGGATTTAAGAAGCCTTAAGTTATCCTGCCAGAAGGAATTTTTATACATACAAGCTAGGCCCATTGTACATACATATGATTCAGATTTTACTGGATGTGAAATTCTATACACCCCAATGTGAATTTCTGCTTAAATAAAAACAGCAAGACCATTTAAATATCATTTAAACTCACTTTATGAAGCAATATCTTCTACATCAATAAATTATATAAACTCAAGATTGGCCACTGACCATTGCAGCTAGAAAAGAGGCATCAAATTAAAATAAAGACAGACATTGCTTCTAAAGTTTCCTGGAGTTCATGTTTTCTCTAAGATGTGCTGATACCAATTATTAACCCTATCAATAAAAGACCTTGCTGCAATTCCTTTTTGTCTTGTTAAATATGTCATCTCAAACTGCAGATTCTTTCATACAGTCCACACCTTGAATATTGTTTTCATGATATCTGTGTCCCTCAACTCTTGTCAAATTCAATTGTTGTCTACACAAGTCTCCATATCCAAACGTGAAACTGTCTTCAAATTGTAACATCGGATACTACTTTCAATAAATGTAACGTCCACAGATAACAAAGTCCTGTTCTGGGGAAGCCCTCTTCTTCTTTTCTCTGTTTTTGTCTGTTCATCACACACTTCTACAGCTGGCTTTTGGATGTCTGTATTCGTCCTCAGTAAGGACCAGGGTGCATTCTGATACAAGGACTAACAAACGGCTTCAAAACCTCATGTTTCTGCTCCAAGGCAGCTAAGTGAAATTAGTTGTTACTGAAAACTCTGTGCAAATTTTTAAAATCTATCCTCAATGTTTTAAATATAACATGCTTTATAATGTTATTGACCTACATTGGGACAATTAGTAAATGATCTGATCGAAATAAGAGCTGACAATGTGTATTGTCTTATAATATTCGAGTTAAATTCTCCACACAAATATTGATCCCAACAAACAGAATAAGAGGCTAACAACATTGTACTCCCTTTTAAAAATATAATTAATTTTAAGAGTATAAATGTTTTACAAACCTGACTGCTTACTCTCTCTCTCTCTCTTTCTCTCTCTCCTCTCTCTCTCTCTCTCTCTCTCTCTCTCTCTCT
>NC_034593.1:106981474-107053202 GCF_900095145.1 Mus pahari | reverse complement strand
ATATATATATATATATATATATATATATATATATATACATATATACATATATACATACATACATATATATATGACAAAGTATATACACACGTGTGTGTGTGTGTGTGTGTGTGTGTGTGTGTGTGTGTGTGTGTGTGTGTAATTGTGACTTTGAACAAAGTTGCTTGAAATTTGTCCTCATTAGGCAGAAATACTCCTGAGACCATTATTGATCAGGGAATGTCTAGCATATCGTATGGTCACAGAGATAAGGAAACTTATCATTAGAATGAACTTTAAAAATTTTAACATCTTTTTTTTTATATGAACAAATATCAAGTTCAGGGTAAAAAGATTTGGAGAACTATCCATTTGCTACATGTTTTAATAATTAAGTAATGATAATTAAGTAAAAGTCTTGAGAATCAATTTTTGTCTGATATAAATGTTTCTTCAGTAACATTGAAACATCTCAGCAATAGCATTCATCAGCATTTCGTCTATATGTGAAAGGAAGAGTGAGGTTCAGACAAAAGTCTCACAAGGCTGGTTTTAGCTTTTTATATTGGATTCGAAAACCTTAGAAATGGGAAGCATTGAAAAAGTCTAAACAGAGATCTTCTACTGAAGAGCCAATGAGGATCAAGAAGTCATTGTGACCAGATTCTTGTTCATTATAGAGTCTTGGTTCACAGGAAGATTTTCTAGTTTTTATTCCAATGTCATTTCCAGCATAGGATATACCGTTTCCCAATGGTAAGTATGATAAGAATTGAAAAGAAAAGTCTGACGGTTTTCCATAGGACTTAACTTTGAACTTAATTCTTTGATTTACTTTGCTTTGTAAATACAATCAAAGCCTGTTAAAATAATAGATATGAAAACAAATTATGTGTAAACCTCAGTTCAGAATCATGACATAACATGAATGCTTTGACAGTTATATAAAAAAACTACCCATATAATTTAAAAACTTATTCTGTATATTCCAGTTAGGTAGGAAATGATTTTTCTAATGATACTTTCTGATAAAATATTAATTAATTAATTAGTAACTTTAAATTTGTGACTTGTTTGAGCAAGTACTCAAGTAGACCATACATGCTCAATAGAAAAAAGGGCATCATTAATTACTTATTAATATGTAGGATAACAATGATAAGAACAAAAGTTAAGAAATTATTAAATTTTTAATGACATACAACTGTGGCAAAAATCGTACCATCTATTTTTCATTCAAGCTGTCAGTATGTGCTCTTTTTGAATTATGTAACTGTTGCCTTCACTATATACTTTGCCATCTCTTTGGAGTATGCAGTGATGCATACTGCATATGAATCAAGAATATAGTATTACTAATTAGATTATAATACTGTCTTTTTAGTTTGAAGTTTAGCAGGTGAGATTCACTAATTTCAGGGCAGCAAAACAAGTGTTACAAGGCTTGTTTTACATACTTACAATTGAGTATTGAATTAATGGAAGGGTAGACTTTTAGATTTGAAAAAATTTTGATTTCAACTATCCTGATATATGTGTATATTTTATGATACTGTGGATTAGTATGGTATCTTAGAAATGCTTGTACAGATATCATTGTATATTTAATCATTATATATTTAATATATAATTATATATTTAATTTAATAATTTAACCTTTGAAGATCAGGTTCTCTTAGTTAACTTACATCATAATTGATCAGGATATAACAGAATTCTGATTTGCAATATAACTAGTCACAGATAATGACACCTGAACAGCAAGGCAAATATCAGAGTGTGTTACTTTTATTGCTAGTTTACTCAATAATCAGCTAATTAATGGATTCAAAACACTTTTCAGGGAAATGTAAAGCTTTTTGATTTTTCTTTTTGTCTTATACTTTTGTGTATTGATTGCCATGCTTTAGAGCTGAAAAGTATATTTTACACCTTTGTACAAAATGTTATGAAGCATTCCTCAATTCAATTCAAGGCTTCTAAGTAATGACTCAACATACAAGTACCGTAGGAGAAAACAAACATCTACACACACACACACACACACACACACACACACACACACACACACACACACACGGAGAAAGAGAGAAACACTGTACTTAGAATGTGTTACTTAAAACTTATTTATCCTTTATGTTTATAATTGTATAAGTACCTACAACTAAGAAAGGCTTTAAGTATTCTGAGGTCATTAGTAATGTTTTTAAAGCAAATTTACTTTGTAGAATGCATGGCTATCTAACGTTCTGAAAACAGTATTTTATAATTTCTAATACAATTATGGCTACAACAGCTTAGTGTCAAGAAGATGGTGACTAATTGTGGTCCTCACTTTCCTGTTATCTCTTCTATGGCCTATCTGTCTCCTCTGTTCTACACAAAGTACAAAAATATTTCCTACCCTTCCCATCACATTCACATCCATTTTCTATTTCTTCTGTTGAAAATTTACCATCACCAAAATGAAATATATAAGAGAAAAAAATTGATGGAATTCCCCCTTCTAGCTGCTTTCTCAGTGCTTTTGTTTGTTTAGACAGGAGCTTTGGTTCTAGATTCACACTGGTGTAATACCAGGTATTTGTTCTAGGCTCGACAATGGCTTCAGAAAATAGCTTTGTCCTGGAATATAACTAGTTACTGAATAGTATAGTTTGCGAAAGTCACTAATAGAAATTCTGTTTAGTGAATTAACATAGGAATCAACATGAACGTCTATGCATCTTTAGTCCTGAGTTCAAGTTCCCTGACATTTTATGTAAGCAGCAACACCACAACACAATTTAAAAACACAGAGAAAATAAGCAAGTCCTTTGTAAAGCCCAGTGTCTGTCAGACTCCTTACCTGAGATTTAGTAGCAAACAATTAAGCAAGATGATCTTTCTTATACCTGTTTATGAATATTGTGTATTACAATGTGAACTGAGAGTTCACAGATATCGTACACCTTGGATAAAAGCATACATCATGGATTCCAATGCTCTCATCACCAAACCATGCACTGAGGCTATACTTTTTTTAAAAAACATTTATGCAGTCTTATTTAAAGAAAATTAATGATGAAAGAAGCATTCGTAAGTTTTTCCCCATTTCTTTTCTTTATACCAGAAGGGATGTTATCCAGCAAACAGAGTCTAAGCAATACCTACAATTGCTTAGGGAAATAGAAGTTCTCTTCATTTCTTAATGCAAAGCAAATATTATAAAGATGGTGCCTATTTCTGGAGCATGGACCTTAATGGAAAAATGATTATGACTACTTAGTATCTCTGTATTCTAATGTGAAACCCACCAACAAGCACTTTGCACTTCTTTCCTGCTGCCTAGAAATACAGATAGTGTACAAGCACTGAGTGGCTAGTTGTGATGTAATTTTAAAAACTGTGCCTTCTGATCTGGTCACTAAGACAATTGATCACAGTCAAGTCCAGTTAATAAAGTTTGGGTTGATTTGACACCCCCCCTTTTTTTTTAAATGCCTGGATTGGGGAAATGCCTCCACCCCCAATAATCTAAAACAGAAACCAGTTCAGTCAGACTGACACCTAATGGAAACTTTTATAAGTAAATAATTCTTCCAGAGAAAAATTTAAACCATGCAATCAGAAGAAAAGCAAACCACTTCATTTGTCATAGCATGGGGAAAAGGCTCCCTTCTCTTTCAATCCCTATTATCCCACTCTAAAACTTATTATTCATTTATGAAGCGATTTCAATCATGAGCTGAAGCGCCAGTGCCAAAGAACTGAATGAAATGGCTTATTTTCCAAAAAAGAGCTTGCTTATTCCCACAACAAATGATGGAATATGACATCTTCCATTTCTCCTTCCAATACCAGGCCCTCAGCTATGTCTGCCCTGAACCCTTCCACATGTAGTCAACCAGATGAGACTACCTTTCCAGGCAAAGCAAGCAGCTAGCTCACACCAATTCTCTCGACTTTTTTAATTTCCAGGGAAACAACAGCACCCATAGACACACTCAATGTGGTTAGATACTTAACGAGCACAATACTTAAAAGCTCTTAATCACTACCTGGTGGATCCCTAAGAAAGGCAGTTCTTGGAACAATGAAAGAAAGAAATGTTAGTTGCATAGTTTTCTTAGTAGTGACAGAATGTTGCCTGCAAAGACAGCTTCTGTTTGCTTTTTCACCCCACTGTGACAAACGGGCTCATTCCCAGGAGTCTGAACAGGACCACACCCGTTTCCCCTCTTATCAACATAGCTACAATACAAGTGCTATCAGTCTAGATAGCTTGGGACTCATTCAGGGGGCAGTCACATAAGGATAGGAAGAGGAAAAGAGAGGTCTGGCATGGGGACCTATCATTACAGATCTAGCGCTGGAAGAAAGGGGAAGACCTTAAATGGGAAAGGCTGTTTTTTCAGGGCTCTTGCAGTGTCTCAGGGGGTTCAGCTTGCTCTTATGGGCAAGGACCCAGTAGAGAGACCGCAAGTCCTGTAAGGTGAATGGCAAATACTCCAGAGGAAGAAAGTGGCTGGGCGCTGCTGAGCTTAGAATGGGTCCCGGGAACCCCACAAGAGATAGCTGCTTTCATTTCTCCAACAGCTTCGACTTCTCTGGCATTCAATCTTCTTCTCAGCCAGTCCCTCAAGCAAAATCAACCCGCAACGCGCAAGGGAGGAAACTGGTCTTAAAGTCCATCCGCGCTTGGTGAAACCTTCTGGGAACCTGAATCGCTCTCGTCCCAGGATTTCTCCTCCCACCTTTGAAGCGCCACCACCCAAGGAACCCGCAGCCTCCAAAGAGTAAGAAAAGCAAACTGCACAGTCAAGAGGTCCGCTGACAGCTAGGGCTGAGTTTTCGAGCCTCTGCCCTTGCCTTCCACCACGCTGGACCATATTTTCCGGCTCCAAGGAACACCTTAAACTCCTGCTAGGTCCGCTTGCCCCGGGAGTGCCCGGGCGTGATGGAAGGGGTCGCGCCAGCGATTGCTTGCTAGGAGGGGACGCATCCACATTGCTTTATGGTCCATTAACATTATAAACAGACAAGAAGAGTGGAGGATTTTCTCTTCCTCTCATCACTCTGCTGCAGACCCGAGACTGAGAACATATCTTGATGTTGTTGATGTTTGAGACTCATCCCAAAGGCAGAGGTAGGGAAGGCAGCGCTGGAGAAGTGTCCCAAAGAAACTGGACATCTGAACAGTCACTGCCTGCCCCAACCTCTTTCAGAAAGGTTCCAGCTCTGTGCCACGGTGCAACCAATCCCATTACCAGCCTGCTTCTCCACATCTTCGCGGAGAATCCAAAAAGAAAATAGGGGTTCCTCAGAGACCCACAACACTTGTAATCAGAAAGTTCCACCGGGACCCAGCCCCCTGTCCCCCGCCCCTTCCCTAACATAGTTTCCACGCCTGCTTGCTGAGCAGCTCGGCCGGTCGCGGGTGGGGCTCCGGCTCCGCCCCAGGCCGGAGATTCGCGAAGTCACGAGCTTGGACAAGCTTGCCGGGGGCACCTTCGCCCACGGACACGCCCTTTTGGCCGAGGCATGCCCCAGGCGACCCTCTCCCCTGTCTAGCTCAACGCTCAAAGATGCTGCTAAACTGGTCCAGGCCTTCTAATCCTCTGCAACTTTAGAGAATCTTTCAGATCCGCACTTTGCCACCCTGCCCTCTAGGAGAGAGAGAGAGAGAGAGAGAGAGAGAGAGAGAGAGAGAGAGAGAGAGAGAGAGAGAGAGAGAGAGAGAGAGAGAGAGAGAGAGAGAGAGAGAGAGAGAGACTACTCAAATGGCCCCACAGTCCGGGCTTCAGAGACCCTCTTCCTTTCTCCGCCTCCCTTCTCCGCCTCGCCCCCCCCCCCCCCCCCCCCCCCCCCGCGACGCGCACGCCCCCCCGCCCCTTTTCCGTCTAAAAGCGGTCTGGGTCACCAGAGGTGCCAGGAAGATCCAGAACGAAACCACCCGAGGAAAAGAAAACATAAAAAGTGCTACCTTGGCAACCGGGAGCTTTTAGTGGCCAGCTGGTGGGCTGGGAGGGGCGGCCGCTGCCCGCCTGCCGCTAGTACTCTCCTCGACTACGCGTATTCTTAAGCAATAACAACGTAATCCGTATTATCCACCCAAGAATACCCGTCACCGAAGAGAGTCAGAGGGCCAAACTGCCGCTGCCTCTGCCTCTGCCTCTGCTACTGCTGTCNCTGCTGCCGCTGCTGCTGCCGCTGCCGCTGCCGCCGCTACCGCCACCGCCACCGCCAGAAAGAACTCTTGCTGCGGAGCCCGCCCCTGGCTAGGGCTGGGCTGAGCTTGACCAGGACCATAAATCCATAACTCGATTTCCCTAAAGAAGGCTCCAAAGCTGTGCTCTGTTGCTTCCTGCCCTGATCTTCCAAATGGCTGTTCTATTTCCAATTCTGAAAGACAAATCACAGGACCAGCCACTTAACACACAACAGACAAGTGCTTTCTTTCCGCGCAGAGCAGAGAGTACGTGCCAAGGATCTTTGGGAAGTGATAAGTAACCTTCAGTTTACCTGGTGGTCTCCCAGCGCTCTCCTTGGTACTTGCTCTGCTTCATGAGGTCATGAAGCTTTGATTGAGTGTCATGGCAGCGGGCGGACCCTGTAGAAGACATGCATAGTTAAGCACACAAATATTACAAATGTATTTGCCTGGGTGGCTTTAGAAAGAAGTGAGTCTCAAATCAAGATAGGGCCATGCATTGGTGGAATTTTCAACAGTGTGTTTTAGAAATTCATGTTCTCACAGAAAATAAGCAGTCATTCAATGTATTACCTGAAATCAAATACTTATAGATCTGCAAAAATAGGCATCTCCTCCTTGAAGGCCTTAGAGCTATGTACAACATAATGGTTTTTAAAGGGAGGGAAACAGCTTCGAGGCACAAAATAATTAAACCCATTTTCCATACTCTCTGAACTCACTAAGTTGACAAGCTGGTTGAGCTTCTAGGGTTTAAGCGTCATTTAGAACTGCCAGGGTGTTTAATTTCTCAGCCCACCCTTTCAGTACTCACTATGAATACATCACTGTGCAGGGTTGAGAACACCTTGACAGAAAGCCCTTTGAAGCTCTGTCCTCAAGTAAATAATTTTAAGAAGGAAACCCAATAAAAACTCATTCTCAAAGTGACTAATTTTGACATTAAGAGAAAAATCCCCTATTCTTTGGTGATCTACATGGCTCTTACTTGAACAGCTTTGTTTTAAGACTCTACAGTGCATATACCAATAAATGGGGGGGGTATTGTTCACTAAATAAAATGGACCAGTGGAACGCCACCACCCAAGACATGCTGCAGCTCCATTAGAAAGTTCTCAATTTGTTTCTTGCTTTACTTTCAAATACATGAAAGTACATCTGTGTGAGTGGAGGGGAGGAACATGGAAAGATGGCAACAGACATGATTTCTGAAATTATGTAAGTGCAAATAGCTCTTCATCAAGGAGTAATTATGTAACAGTCTCTCCCACCACCACAACTCATCTCTGACTGACCTGTTGTAATTTAAGGTACTTAGGTTGTGGCTGCTCTCATTATTATTTTTTGATATAACACTTCTCCAGGCAGACCAACTCATCCTTTTCCTGATATATTTCTTACAAGTAGAAAAACCAACATGAATTCCAGGTCTTATGATTTAATGTTTGCCTGAAATAACTCAAAAGAAAAATAGTACTTCCCACCGACTGTAGTCTATTTTTGCAGTATCTTTTTAGGTAACTCCATTTACCAAAATATTCAAGCCAGTGAAACAATTAATAAATACTATTTGCTGCCATTACCCAACATAGATAGAAAATGGAGCTTTTCTCTGGTATTACAACCAGTAGAGAAAAAAAAAATCAAGAAAGCTGACAGGTTCCCGTTAGCCTGAACTCCTAGAAACAAAAGCCCTTAGGGAAAGTAATGCAATAGTCTATGAGCAACGTGTGCATTTCCTTCTGAACTCTTTTATTTAAAATCTCAACTGCCTCTGAAAGGAAAACAAAACACATTGTACAGATAGGATTTGATTTACTAAATGGAATGGTTTTCAAGTCAGAAGCATGGTTAAGGCACACATACACACACCTCGCATACACACGTTCTCCTCATGCTGTAGAATCACGGCATAAATGCCCACACAGCTTTTCAATGCTTTCCAAGTTCTTTCCCTTAGTTTATCACGATTCCAGGAAAATCACACACACACACACACACACACACACACACACACACACACACACAAGAACACATACACAAGAACACACACAGAGACCCACACAGACTAGCATGCTTTTAAAAAACATCTGGAACAAGGCAGGCGATATGTTTTCTTCCTAACCAAGCAACAGAGTCAGCCCTTTCCCTACATACCAAATGCTCCACACTTCAGCACCTGGACCAGTGGACAGCTCAGCCCAAGCGGACAGCCCGCAGCACTCCCACCAGAACTGACGCTCCGAGCTCTAACCACAGCTCTTGTGCTTCAGCGGGGCAGCCTGACTTACGAGAACACCATTTCCTACGAGACCACTGCCGCTGGGTGCATATTCAATTCAAACCTCCTTAAGCTGTCGGATTTCCCCCACCCATCCACTCTCCCCACCCCCCTCCACCCTCCACACACACACACACACACACACACACACACACACACACACACAAAAAAAAAAAAAAAAAAAAAAAGGAAAAGGGAAAAAACCCAATACTACCAGGGCGTTTGTTGATCAACTTACACTTTCCTCTCGAATATTTAGGGACCGCTATCGGAGCAATAGCAGCGGAGGCTTAGGTCCGCATTAAGTACCTTTGTTCGTCGACTCCTGCAAGCCATGTTTATTAGAATCTACAATTCCCTCGCGCCCTAATAACTGAAGGTGTGTTTTTCGGGCAAGGGGTGCTTTCAGCACCTTTTGATCTCTCAAGGCTACTGCCACTATGGCAGTGTTCCTCTGTACTTCCCCACCCTGTCCCCCACTCCCCACACCCATCCTAGCTAAACGCTTGGTAATTAAAAACCAAATATACATAAAGCGAGCTACAAAACAATCGGTTTAGGAAATAATGCTGTTTTGTTTTGGAATGCAGCTGAACGATCTCTCTCTCTCTCTCTCTCTCTCTCTCTCTCTCTCTCTCTCTCTCTCTCTCTCTCTCTTCTCCCCTCCCTCCTTAACTCCCTCCTCCCTCCTTCTATCTCTCCTTTCCTCTCAAGTAGAAAGGGGAAAACACGAAGGAGAGGGGAAAAAATCGGGAGGAGGGTGGTAGTGGACTCCTACAATCAATGGCAAAACACTATACACATCGTCACCGAGTAACACTCTCGGTCTCAGACAAAAAGAAACCCATTTACCGATGTAAACATAGTCGCCCTCTCCCACACATCCTACATCCTTTGCGTTTGCTGAGATTTGTCTGCGGTATCGCAGGTATAGCAAAGTAACTGTCACAAATCCGTCTAGAATGAAGTGCTTACCCTCTAAATCCAGGTTGCCGGCTGAACTCCAACTGTGTGCAGAAGCCAGGAGTCATCGGATGGGCGGCGAGGCAGGCTTGGGCAATGGGAGCCGCTGCTCTCTGAGCGCCCAGTTACAGTGTTAACAAGCCCTGGGAAGGGACCTCGTCGCCTCTCGCTGGCTGTGCCCCAGTGCCTTCGCGTGGTGGCGGCTTGCTCATGCTTCGGAGGAGTCCCAGGCGAAAGCCTTCAGCTGATGTGAGCTTCCAGAAAGGCGTGGGGAAGGGGGGAAAATCATCTAATGCAATCAAATCGATCTGATCCACACCATCTGTCGCCTGCCACTATACACAAACGTTAAAATAGGAAAACGGAAAACACTGACAGCCCAAGAGGCTTGGTCTGCAAAGAGTTCATTTTTAGCAAAGCATAATTGGGTATGGTCGGCGTACAGTTACAAAAAGCCACTGTTAACCATCCAGTAGTGGACCCCGAACATGCTAATGGTGGATTAATTGAGGAAGATCTGACGTGTGAGCTTCATGGTCTCTTATTCATGACTTCCCAATGGGAAAGGACCAATGCCTTGTGGGACTATGGTAACATACAGTCAAAAAGCTGCTAAGAAAATGGCTGTGTGTTCACAGCACCTCTCTCTGATAACAAACATATGTCGACTAAAACGGTTTAGTAGAATGGGAGGGGGGGTTGGAGAATAGAATTTTCGTTCCCCTTGTAAGCAACCCCCATATTCTTTCCTTAAAGAAAAGCAAAAAATTATATACAACATCTTTAGCATAGTAGAGAGAAAAAATGATGCCTTTAAAACCTTTTTTTTTATTTTTAATTTTTAAAATCAGCACCAAACTGCCACAGAAAAGGAGCTTATATAGCAGTTCTTAAAAAAAAAAAAAAAAAAAAAAAAAAACTACCATGCTTTTTCTTGCTGCGATCAAAATACATGCAAAGCATATGTTGTATGTAAAAACAACCTTGTAAATACCACTAGCTTTGACTAGGGGTTATTTGTTCCAGGTACCCTCTTTGACTTATTGAAATCAGGATGCCTTTTAGAGAAACATTTTGTATCATTTAAAATTGATGGTGAAGAGTTTTTAAAAATTAAGTTTTATAGTCCCTCCTCCCACCCATACACCTTTTGATGTGTCTCTGATTTAAACCAAACATTTGATGGGAGTGATATGGCAATGTGGGAAAGGGTAGAGATGTCAGGAAGGGGGAAAGGGTATATACTATCAATAATCAATATATTCTACTCTATTTGTAATAGAAAAAATAGGGAAATAAAATATATCACATCCTGTCAATTGTGATATTTAAATGCATACCACTATTCAAAATTAATGTTTTGTGTATGGAGGCAGAACATATTTCAAACAGTGTGTGACTGTCCCTCACCTATTTGCAATTTTCAGATATTTTTAGAGGAACATCATAAGAGAGTTTCTTCTATATACGTGTAGCATTCTTTTATTACCTGTTATAAATAGGCTACACTTCTCTGATTTTCACATCTATTTGAAAACAGATAATCATATTCACTTTATTCTGCTTTTTTAAAAAAATTACATCAATTCTTTAGTAAACAATTAGTATTTAAGGTATCTGAATGTGTCTATTGAAAAACTCTGATAATCTCTTTAAGAAAAAAAAAACTGAATTAGATTAGTCTAAAAATATAGCTTGAAGACAAATCAAACAATTTACCTGATCTTTTGTTTCAATATACATTAATTAAGCACTCTTTCCAACCTACACAACATTCCAGGGTCAAAGTCAGAATTTCAAGTCTAATAGCTCAGCAGCCTTAGTTGTCATTCGCGTCAAGCTATTGCCCCCTGCAGGTCAGGTTGAAACCGCAGGCAGATTTTGGCCAGGTCTTCAGAAAATTTATGATAGTCAAGTTATTCAGGCTCGACCAATATGTAAGTAGACTCAAAATTTCACCTTTGGTTTGCTTTTATTTAAAGTATTGATTTATAAATATCTAGGCATTCATAAAATGAGCACTAAGGAAAATAGAGATTCTAGGTTTTCTTATGAGAACTGAGCTGGGGTAAGCAAACCATTTCCTTTATTCATGGCATGATGGGGGACATTGGTGCGTCCAACACTGTCTGTTCTTCCTTTTTTTTTTATTCATTTCCCAGGGGAATTAGTGCAACCAAAGGAGTGTTAAATGTAAAGTAATTATTTTCCAATAATGAATATGTAGCGCTAGGCTATCTGCTACGTCACCTCGTTATACTCTTGGTAGACTCTGTGGAGGGCGTTCAAATCAAACCCGTTGGGTTCTCTCATCTGTTCACAGGCTAGACACAGTGATATTGCTTTTTCTTGATTATAAGATGAGACAGTATTTCAACTTTCACACTTGTGTATCACCATTCCTTCTTAAAGTCAACTCTTACAAAGGAAGCACCTACTGAGCAGGAAGAAAATTTGGAGTTGACAAAGCAAGACATCAAAATACATCAAGTTTCTACAGCATCAAGGCTTACTAGGAGACTTCAGAAGGAAAAATCCTCATTTGGGGAGTCCAACCGTGTGACACTTGACACTATGTTGTAAAGAGCATGCAATGGTATTTCCTTACCGTGGTGCAAACTCAGGTCTCATTGACAAATCTCACTCAACATGCCACATAGTCTAATCACGCACTATCACTGAGCATCTTACTCAGTCACATGTTGGAGACATAGTTTTCCACATTGTATGGAAGTAGCTACAAAAAAAAATTGTTTTTTGCTTAAGGTATTCTTAAAATGCTTGCCAAAGCCTTAGTGACAGTACTCAGAAGGGTTTTTTTTTTTTCTTCTAAGAATTCTCTCCCCCACCCAGTCTTCTAGAATGGCTATAGGGAATAGGAACTGTAGATAATGTTTCTCTCTTAAATCACGCTAAAAGCAAACCAAATATCAAAAAGGGTTGCATACGTTTCTTTGTTTAGTTTCATCTTTATAATATGTTAGAATTTTAGAAGGCTGCAGTATTTTATATAAAAAAATTATTTACCTACATAATTCATTAGTGCTACTCCATATGAAGAAGGAGTAGCACTAATGACAAGGTTGCTGGGCTGCAGATTGTAGAAACACCAGTTCCTGAAAGTGATGTGTCTAATTGACTTTAAATTGTGTTTAAAGAAGTGAAAACCCATTTTCCTTTCCAAAACTGTATGTCACATATATATCACACATGATTGAGTTGCACAAACACACATCGCTATTCAGTCTCAAATGTTGACTACCACGGTTTGAATGCTTAGCCACAGTTTTCTGTTAGAGCCTGGAAAAGGAAAGTGGTGTCCCTTGACAAGAGAGTAGGGGTTCTTAGTTGTTCCTGTCCTAGACAAAGCTCATGGCCTACAAGTGCTGTGGAAAACAATCCCACTAAGTTTTACTAGCACTGTCCAGTTTTCAAAGAAACAAAAAAGAGTTCTAGAAGTTAGTGCAGTGATAGTGTTCCTGGAATGGTGGGTTATTAAACATAAATCTTCAATTGCCACAAACCATTCAATCCTATTAATATGTTCAATGACTTAACTCAGGTTTTTCCTGGAGAACTAAGAGAAAGAGGGAGAGATGGAGGGAGGGAGGGAGGGGAGAGGGAGGGTGGGAAGAGGGAGAATGGGGACTGGTATTTAAAAGAAAGGTGTCTAAGTGGTGAAAGTTGTAGTAGTAGAAACCGCTGTGTACTTGTATGGGGTGCTTAGAGAGATAGTATTGGAAATGTTAATTTATGCAAATTTTAGGTCGTGGCTACCATCACATCAGAAAATACCTTTCCCCTGGAAAGTCACAATTTTTAAATCTAACTCATATCAACTAAAATCTAAACTTATCTAAACTGAGGCCAATTAAAAACTGATCTCAGAGCAGTTTTAATTGAGGCTCAGAAAAACAGTGGAGGTTTAACTCTCCCCAGTAGGCCTAGAGCATTCCAAAGGGCGGGACTCCAGTGTCTCCCAGCCCCGCTCCAAGGCAGAAGTACCGCGTTTATTTGCCACATGGCCACCACAGCTGGTTAACTCTGTGTGATGGATGAATGCTTCAGGAGAGTAAGGAAGCAAAGTGAACCCCACCCCACCTCACATCAAGGTAAGCAAGCCAAGCAAAGATGTGGTTCATAGGGAGTATCAAAAGACCAGCCCTAGTACTTCCTGGCCGAATAATCTGCTCTGCTCCATTGCAGAAGCGAAAGGTGTGGGGTGCACCCGAGTGGTCGCTTGAGTCCTTCACGATACTAGTGGACGACTTTGCCTTGCTTCCTAAAGCGTTAGGGATTAAGGCTCACCATCGCAACCCCGAAATGACCTGGAACTCCAGGTCGAATCGAAGCAGCATGGGAGGACTTCATAGAGGGATAAGAAGAGGATCGCACTCTTGTGCCCAGCCCCACCCCTCCAGGATGTGTCCTGCAAGAAGCAATCCAGGCGGGCCACTGTATGCATAGCACAGGCTGAAGGACTCCAGTCATTGTCCCGCACCGGGCTTTCCCCTCTCCGAATCCTTATCTTTGCCTGAGTCGCCCCCTCTGTGCCCACCAACTCTGGAGAAGAGCTCCGGGTCCCCCTGCTGGTCAGACGAGACCGGCGCGGCGACCCACTCCAGACTTCCACTGCCTGGCCCCACCCAGACCCAACTGGACCCTCTGCGCCCCCAGCATAGGGTACCAGTTCAAACAAGCAGAAAACCAACCCTACCAAACAAAACTCCTTTTTTTTTTTTTTTTTTTTAAATCAAAACCAAAAATTTCTTGCTCACCTCTTTTACTGCTCAAAGTAAGTGCGAGTTCAGCTTCTCCCTAGGTCCTCAGGGACTCTTTCCTAGACCCTAGATGAGGTATGGGGGTTGGGTGTTCAAGAATCTCTTCCCCTCAATAAAAAATAAGAAGGAAAGAAGTCACAGCTGTTGTTGAAAACACGTTTTGCGAGCATCAAGATTACACACACACACACACACACACACACACACACACACACACATTCCACTCAAGGAAATCCACATTTATACGTTCCGAAGAGCTCTGATGACACGTTTCTGGAAGCTTTTCATCAATGGTTGGAGGAACTAGCTATTAATAGTTCCGAATGTGGATAGTAGGCAATAATCGTCCTGTAAGCCAGAAGGAGGGACGAGGAAAGAGGACTCCCTTTCTTTTTCTCTCCTGCTACCTGTACTGTAGTCTTCCTCAAGGAACGTTGCATGCTCATATACTATGCCTGAAACCTCTCACTCAGAAATGAGGGACTATTCTGTTTTTCTAGGGAATTCATAGGTTCCTTTTGTATGGGTTTTGAAAGTAGTTTAGCCTTGAAAAAGACTGTAGTCTTTGAGCTGTGTTTCTTTCCGGTGTGTGTGTGTGTGTGTGTGTGTGTGTGTGTGTGTGTGAGTGTGTGTGTGTGTTTCTATTCTTGTTAGAGAGCACGTTTTTAGTCAGGTAACTTTGACTTCTAGATGGGGGTAGTATGGTATTGTCATTACTACCAGTAAAGTCTGCTGGTTCTGGATATATATTGTCTGAGAAGGCAGTTATTTTTCCACACGTAGTTTTTGCATTTAAATACTGATTTACCCAGTGATGGACCAGGGCTGTTTTGGTTTTCTTCACACACGGATCTAGGTAAAGAAACTAGAGGATTTAGGGGGTAAACGGGATGCCAATTCATAGCAAGTAAGATCTAAGAATGCCAGGGTGTTTAAGATATTTAGATGGATGCCAGAATCACTGACTTGCTATTAAGGTAGAGGATGAGGCTGATGTGATGAGGGTTCTGGCTGCTGCCAGTTGAGCAATCTTTAAGGAGTTACAGCTCCTCGGGAAGATGAAGCAGAAACAGTCTGGAGTCTGTTGAATGTTTGCTTAGCACTAGATATGTGTGCCTCACCCCTTTTATGTTCTCAGTCTCACTTAATCCCCCCCTCCAGCCCTGGGAACAGAAGTGGAGAATCAGAACTTGAAAAAGTTGACTTGCCTGACTATGGCTTGACATCTGGTGATGCAGGAGTAGACATGCGAGCAACGCATCTTGCTTATTCAACATTGCTCTGAAAACGTATCCTGCTTATGGTACATTGCCCTGACTGACGATACTGAAATGAGTGTTTTAGTCAGAGTCTTTCACAAGGAAAAATATTTATGTTTTATGATAACATAAAAGATTTGAATATCTGCTTTAGCCAGGTGGTGGTGAGGTGGTGGTGGTGGTGCACGCCTTTAATCCCAGCACTCAGTGGGCAGAGGCAGGTTCATCTCTGAGTTCCAGGTCACAGCCTGTTCTATAAAGAGAGACCAAGATAGCCAAAATCATGCAGAGAAATCATGTCTTGAACAACAACAACAATAATATTAATGATAATTTGCTTTGTAAGAGAGTTATCGAGAATTCTCTCATTTTAATAGTTAGAAAACACAGAACTTGGCAATTATACCTAAAACAATGCACAGTCCTTAAAACTAGACCTTCTGATGATAGCTCTTTGGTTCATTCCATGATGCACAAAGTAGATAACACAGGAAAATTATTGGATCATAAAAAGCTCAGACAGATGCCAAATTTCACCTTAATTATATATATCTTCTTGTATAGAAACATTACAAATTTATTTTGGGTGGTAGATTAAGGGAAAAGGACTAGAACAATCATATTGGCTTTACTTGAACTGCAGTTAAGTCAGTTAAAATAGGTTTCAGGAAAGGTAGTATTAGTATAAACTTAGTTTATGCAACCACTCAGAATGTCCAGCCCATCATAGTTTGGTATGTCACAAATGCGTGTCACAAAGTTCATATCAATAAAGCTTATTGCTACTGATCTCCCTTCATAAGTTGCTTCTTTTTAGCTATGAGTGGTTATGATGAGAAACTCAGAGTCAACCTCCGAATGGAAGGCATCCATTTCTCAAAGGGTTGTGAGTGCCATCCATAGTTTTGGTGTATACTTAGGATATACTGAAATACATTCAGAGAACTGGTTTACTCTGTGCTGTACAGTTAACTTAGGTAGAGAATGAATTTGATGGGCTGCTTTTAGGGTCCCATCATACTAGTAGAGCTCACAGAATCAGAGACACCCAGATGAACTGCCCCAAGTCATGGGTTGGACCACGGCCCGTATGCCTCAGCTTTCTCGGCTGTGTGCAAATTATTTGGCCACAGGGCCTACCCTCATGTTGGGGATCTCTGACGTTTCCAAAAGTGTAATTTAGTTGAATATAGCTGTTAATATCAAGTTGGGGGTTTTCTGCCTCTCATCTCTCATTAAACTGTTAGTATCAATATCAGTTTGGAAGCAAAATGTTATGTAATGAATCTGGTTTGTTTGTGTGAAATTATACCATAAATGCTTTCACAGATTTTTTTTAAAGACCTGAAAAGCTTTTTGAAATGATCTAATCTACCCCTTCTGTTTTGTAAAGGGGTGCTGTGGTGTTCTGAGAGATAACACAGAACTTTCAAAGTCACTTCTGTAGTCAGGAAAGAGAGCAGGCCCCAGCTTTTCTGTATTCAAGCACCAAGGCTTCATATTCTCATAGCTTCCTGTCCCTTCTTATTTAACTGTGAGAGATTCACCCCCTCATTCACCCACTGGTTATTGCCATGAACTTGGCAACTGTCCTGGACACTGGAAATTCAACACAGAGAAAAACAAAACAATCCCGGAAAAAAGGCCTTCATTTGTTCAAGCTAAGCTAAGGGCCATTGTTAGTGAGGTTATGTAAAAGGCATTTTACAAAGACATTTCCCTGAAAATAGATCTTATAGTATGTAAGAAAAAAATTTATACAGACATTTTTTCCAAGTTTTCTGGTCAATAAATATGAGAAGCCAAATAATAAAACCAACAATTGGAGATTACTAAGTGGGCGTGCCCAATCGTAGACCGATACAGAGCTCTCTTCGGTGGCCTGTTCATGGGTCAAAGATGATTCGTTCACAGAGGCTTCCTGTAAAGTGAGGGTTAGATGTCCATACGTAAACAGAAACTTCTGTAGGCGGTAGAATAAAGAAACAATAAACATACCAAATTATTCTATATAATGTGTTTGAAAATGCCACCTTTTAAAGACATATGACATTGTCCAAGACGGTGACACAGTAACCCAAGATGAAGCTGGCATAGGGACAGCAGAAGGTCCAGCTTTTCCTGTTTTGTACTAATGTTACTTTCTTCATTGAATAGAACACAGTAGTCACTGTCCCACATAGAGGAATAATGGAGAGATAGGTACAGAAAATTTAATCCTAAGTTTTCAAAACCAAAAAGAGATTTTTTTCCCTCCAGAAAATAGAACGCATTATTACAAACAAAAAGTATACTGGACATTGAAATGAAAAATTACCGAATGATTAGGACATAATAATGTTTTCAAATCAGTGCCTGCCTTTTCCTCCATAAAGATATCAGTCAGTCAGAGCTTGAGTAATGAGGACCAATAGCCAATTGTCATATGTCCATATTTGCCACTAATGAGGGGCAATTTGTTTTGCAGAGTTTTATTGTGCTCTCCTTGACAGATGATCTGAAACTTCCTCTTGGCAACGATACAGAATGGAACTTTTGTTTAATGAATGGGGGTGGGGAGAGACAAGAGAACTGTCTAATATTACAAAAAGAAAAAGTACACTGACTTGTGGAGGTTTCCTTTGTATTCTTTCTTACCAATTTATTCACTACTTATTTTCTGAGTTCCGCTAAAAGAATACTATGACTTCTACATTATAGTTTATAATCACAAATTAATGTAAACTAGAGTTTGGCTATTTTATATTTTAGTCTTTTGTATGTAAACCATGTAATAGACTGGGATAACTGGAAGAGTATTGGGTGACTGTCCCACAGTGGGAGTGACCCAAATCTAATTCCCAGTATGGTGAATTGTAGAAGGAGTGGTGCAGAATTTTCCTTTCATGTTGCCTGGATGCCATGTGGTGTTCTCCACGAAGAAAATGATTGGGTTGGATTCTCAGGAGAGTCACTCTTCTATTTCCTGCCTCCAAGTGTAACCGAATCCAAACCACAAGTACACACAGTGTTGAATTACAGGAAAAAAATGTTATCTGTACTGCCTGCGTTATTGAGATTAGAAGTTATAAGTAAGGAATCCTGAGCATCCTTTATGCCCCTAGGCCAGCTAAAGAATCAATAGCTTGTTCCTTTTTCATGATCACTTTAAAAAGGGGAGCAAATCTTAAATAAAGAAAACATGAGATTGGAGATCATTTTCATCTGCCTTAAGATGAAAGTAAGCTTATGGAACAGTTATATTGATGCCCCCAAGAGAGGTGAGGAAGGTTATCTTTCTGGAGGGGTGAAAGGTCCTTTTGATCCACACAGGATCACCCTTTATAAAAAGACAGACAGACAGATAGAAGAGGGAAAAAAAATCTCATTCAAGGTGAGACTTGAGCAAGGAATGCTTTTAGCCTTCAGATTTATCCATTCTATATTAGATACATAATTATATAGTTTTGTACCTTTAAATTCGCATTTAGCTAGGTGTTAAACTTGAGGAACAATCTGTTTATAGAAAATAAACCCATTCCTATTTGAAAACAAATGGAAAAAAATAATTATTTCTTCTCAAATGTGTACCCTTTTAATTGATCAAATGCATCCAAGAAATTCTGCTGGCAATTTCAGCACTCCGTAGGTGTTGTTGCTGCTCTAAATTCATCTGCAAGAGGAATTGTAAATGGTATTTACCTTTTAATTAAACAAAGCATCTTGCAAATTAAACACATGTTCTTGCACATCAAAATTTAGTTAACATCCTTTTCATTGTTCATCCCTCTGACACTGTGACAGTATCCTGAGTCCACACACAGTATAGAATGATGATGGTCCCCCTCCCCTTCACTCTCCCCACATAGATACTATCATATGCTAGAGTACACCCTGGAACTGACTTCTAATAACAGGGCAGCTTTTCTATCTGAACACTCGTGATATTGTGTAAAATATGGGACCGCATTCATGTGTCCAGATCTGGAAAGCTTTGGGTGCCGATCTGACATATGTCTTATAGTCACACACTGGAGATTTGACAGTGAATGACAGAGCACCTTAGAGGAATAGAAGAAGCTGATCAAGGCAGAAGCGGCAGTTGTGGGTGCAGACTGCTTTCTAGTAACTACACACTCCTTTACATGCAGACCAATAATTTGACATTTATAATTCACTGCAGAGCTGATTTTCTGTCATTTTCTTACTGTCAAGTCCTCCACATTTTGAAATAAATGTCTTTTCTAATTATTACATGAATTTGAACTCCAACATTCAATTTTCCCCCCTTGTCTCTTATAATGGAGTGCTACATTTGGCTGAAGTCTGATTTGTAAGACCATTTAAGAAATGTGATCATTAATACATATATTAATATATCCTCACAAACCATACCTGGGAATCCCATTTTCCTATTGCACTGAGCCTTACATATGACTACATGTTTTAAATCCCATCCATCAGCACTGTTTCTAAGAAAATAAGGTTTTTACTGGCAGACCTAAACTGAGATAATTAGGATATAGTCTTACTGAAAATAAAGTCAGAACAAGGTTTTCCAATAGGCAGAACTTTATTTAATGATTGTCACTCACTTATATGGGTGCTCATTAATTTCTTTTATTTCTATTTATTTGTGGTTTATATAATTGGAATAAAGTCATTTGCCTAGAACATTGCCAAGTGAGAGAAACATCTGAGAGTAACTGATAGATGAGGCCTGAGGTGGGCTCAGTTCCTTCTGTAGCAGTATGGCTCTGCTCCTGAGATTCCATGCTTTTTTAAAGTGAGGAATTATTTTCGCTGCAAATGTTAAGTTTTAAGGTTCAGGCAGTGAGCATGTTGAACAGAGAGAGCCGTGGAAGCAATTAATATGAGGGACAGAAATGATTGGTAATGGACTTGGGTGGAGTGGAGAGAGTAGCCCTATAGTCAAGGGAAAAGGAGCTGTAGCTCAAAGGAAGAAGTTTTACATGACAGGAATAAATAATGAAAGTACATATTTCTCAAATATAAGTTTGATGTTCTAAGGCAGAATTTTATGTCTCAGATGTGTATCATTGCATATTTGTGGAATGATGCTGTTTAGTGATTAAAATAACGCTGCATAAAGAATAACATTAGAAGCCCTGAATTGGTTGAAAGGAATGAATAGAGCATGAATGAGCAGAGAGGCAACCAAGACCTACTTCAGCCACAGTTATGTTCTCAGACTCAATTAGGACTGAAGATAAGGAACTCTGAGTCATCACAGCTGTCCACTGTTTGTACACCAACACAACTTCTGTCTATTTTAGACATCACATAATTCAACTGGATACAATTTCCCAACTACAAAGAAAATCTAGAAAACCTACATCAGTCAACGAGTTTCAGAAATCTCAAGCACACACTTTTTCCTGTGTAAAATATGCCTGAGATGTAGACATGGGACTTTTCCATTTTCAAAAAAAAAAAAACCCAAACAAATGAATAAACCATCAGCAACAAAAACACCTAATAAACAAACAAAACACCCAACTTTTAAAAAGTTTGATGTAGATCCTTGTACCTCTTGGCTTTTACAAGGTCTATGCAAGATAACATTTTTGACTTAACTCTTCATAGTGTTTTCTGACGCATAATTTGTATTTGTATGCATGTGTGTGTGTGTGTGTGTGTGTGTGTGTGTGTGCATGCGCGCACGCGTGCACAGATATGTGAATGAGGAGATAATGAGTAGATGCCATGTCTTCCTCTACTGATCTCCACAATACTTTTTGGGAAAGTCTCTCAGTGAACATAAAGCTGACTGATGTAGCATGACAGGGAAGTCACAGGAATCCTCTGGTCATGGCCTCTCCCTTTTGTGCCAGGATTACAGGTGCATACTGCCCTGCCTAACTCTTAGAGGAATGCGAGAGATGCAGAACTAGATTCTAATGCTTGCACAGCAAGCATTTTACAGGGTCGCCCTGACCCCAGTCCATAATCATTTTCATGAGTCTCTGTTTCTAGAGTGGTTACTGCCTTATGTATAATACATCCCTAAGATAATATACTCATTTCTAAGAAAAAGTCACATCTTATATGAGTGCTAATAAAATGGTTAGTGTTTCTTTAGCTCTTGGCAAGTTCTAGTCACTGGACTAAGCATTGTCAATGTCTTATCATCTTGTATATTAATCTCGAGAGGACAGTTCTCTTGGGTTACTAAAATTTGGGGTGTTTTAATCACTTGTTTGAAGTCAGCAGTCACCTAGCCAAATGTGGAGCATGTTTTAAAATTTTTCTTTGATTCATAAAGCAAGGCTTTGTCTTACAGTGCTAATTGTGACTCCTCCCCCAATCCCCTTTTCCATATTTCAGACCTGGTACTTAGTAACTTACAGGCAAAAAAATAAAGTAAATAAAAAGAAGGAAAACATCTTTAACATCAAACTGAAATCACAAATTAAATAAAGGACTTTGATGAGGAAGACACTTCTGGATTTAGGCTAAGGGAATTTCTGTAGGTAAGTTCAGTCTTCAGAAAACTGCTGGGTGAGCCAAGTGTGACTTCATTGCGTCTCCTTCTGTTATTGCATGCACTGTACTTCAAGTCTCTTTCCCATTCCTCGAGAACTCGTGGAAGGGATAGATCCTGCATAAATTTGAATGGAACTAGAAGAGTCTGGGCAACCCAACCAAAGTCAAAATCTATAAGAACTAGCTTGATTGGTTCATTCATTCATCTATTCATCCATTCCCTCATACACACATAAATTGCTTTTAGAGCATAGTGATGTGATGTGAACGACAGAGAGATGTCTTTAAATTTATTTAATTCAAGCATAGGCAACTGGACATGCTCTAATCAAGACCTGCATGCTATATTATAAGTGGAATTACAATGCTATGCTCTGGGTCAATTACTAACGACTCTATCCCTCACTCCTTTCCCCACACTCTTATTTCTGCTTCATACATTTTTCTTCCTGACTCTGTAAAATATATAGAATCAACGACAAAGTCCTTTTTTGACAAGTTTGATTTTAAATTGATAACACTATTTTCTAGGTTTTGAGTAATGTCTAGTTGACACATTAGGAGACTCAAAACAGTTATTGAATGAATGAATGCATATGACCAAACTAAGTCCAGAAACCGAGTTTCTTTGGTTCCAATCGAGTTTTTGTTGTCACAGTTCATAAGAGGAATAAAGAAACACCTCAACTTTTGTGTATAGGAACCTTGACTGTCTTTCAGTACACAACTGTTATTTCTGTCTATATCAAATAAAGCCTAAACTAAAAGCAATTCAGCCAAAAGAAATCATTTAGAAGGTTGTCCTCAAATTGAAATGATGTAAACACAACAACTAAATGTACAAAACTCCGCAGAAGACACAGAAACTCACATTTACTTCCAATAAGGCCATGATTATTAATGTAGCACTCTGTCTATATTCCGGAGAGTGAAAATAAAAGCAGCAAAGTGGAAGTGTTTGGCAGGTACACTCGGATTTCTCCAAGAGATATGAGAAACCTTTAACCGAGCTGATTTCGTATCCAAATGTGTAGCAGAAAAACATGGGCAACTCGGCTGTCATCTGTCTCTATGATTAATGAATGCTGTACCAAAACATCTGGCTATTCAGAAATACATAATTCATTCATTCAGCATTCATTTATATATTTTGTGTGATTATAACATTGGGCTGATTTTTCTATAATCATATAAGGTACTGCCACACAAATGCTCTAGAGGACTTCAGAGTTCCCACTGAAGACAACTGTTTTAAGTAAGAGAAAAGCTATTAATTCTGAACAGGAATGGAGGAGGTTTTAAAGACGACCCTATGCTGCCATGGTGCCTGTTTGAGAACTCAATAGTAGATGTTCACAACCAAGGCGTTATGAGACACCTAGTACAGAACTGAGACTGCATCCTTGTAAATGCCATATATCAATCACTTTGACCATCACTATCCTGATACAAAAGCATTTGACTCCTCATTGTTCAAAGCCACATTTCCAGACTCCTGATGTAGTAGTCCTGGCTCAGCAGAGCAAGGGATCAGTATACAGTTTCTGATGAGCTCATTGGTACTTCTTGCTGACCATTGTCTTCTGCAACCTCCCACGCACTCTCAGAGACCCCTGTGTTTTGTTTCATAGTTTTAGTTCTTCGTTTTTCTGCCTATAAGACATTCCCCAGCATACTCCAGTAAAGTTCTTTAAGTATTTCCCCACCCTGAGCACCCCTGGACAATGATTTCTCAACTCTCATTTATATCATCGAGCACCTTTTACCTCTTTTGTAGCTGCTGAGTGCATTACAACTGTTGTCCACATTATGGATGGTTTGCACACTCCTTCAGTGAACACATGCAGAAAAAACGAGGTGCATATTTTTTTTAAAAAAAGCATATTTTCCTTACTATTTGATGCTAGCACTGACTATTTGGCTTAATTTTGGCTCGTTCAAAACAGTCATCTCAAATTTAAAATTTAAAGATTTACAGCTTTGAAGTTAAAACCCCAACTTCCACGTACGTATGAGTTATTGAGTGGGAAGCAAAACCTCAGCAGCCCTTTCAGGGGAATATTATGCAACTATGAAAATAATAGCATTTTGAAAGGAATTAGGAAATGAATTACATAAGCAATTTTCATTCTTTTATTTCATTTAAGTGAGTTTTGATTTTAGGTAATAGCCTCTAAAGATGTTTTAGAAATCCACTATGAGGATCATTTACTCTTAATTTTGCTTCATTAATGGTGCATTCTCAAAGCATTTTCTTCATCTCCTTTTTTGCTTTTTTTTCTGTTTAGATGGAGGTAAGAGTTTGTATGAATGTGTGTGCGTGTATGTGACTTTGTATATGTGTGTGTGTTTCTTTGAATGTATATGTGTGTGCATGCGTGTCTTTGTTTGTGTGTATCTTTGTACTTATAGGTGTGCATGCCCAGGTGCACATGACTCTGTGTGTGTGTGTGTGTGTGTGTGTGTATTTGTGTATTTATGTCACATATTCTTTTCCAAGGCCCAGCAAATTTTGTTGTGGTTTCACAGTCTCAAATATAAAGAGTACTAGCTTTATTAAAATTTATTTGGTTCTGTTTTACCAGAGAGGCCTTTAATAAGGGACTCGGGCATTTTTGCTTTTCTGGAATTATTTTGTTCATTTGTAACTTCATAAATATTTCTACTTCACCATTTTGTTCATGTTTTTATGTCACCAAATCACAAATAAGTCAGAATGTCTGCATTTCCTTTCTACGTAGCCACAGCCCTCTGATTTTTACTTCTGCATTTCCTTTGCACGGACACACAAGTGTTTCCTTGCAACCCACTTTGCCATTTATCCCATTCTCCCTTAAACATCTTGCCTGTTAGTCTTTGTTTCTGGGATAAATATGAGTTTCACCTTAATGTCATTCTTTATGACTGTCTATGTGCTTTTATTTCAAAGTTTCTGCCTTGTGATCTAAGTTTGCTTTTTAATCTGTAAATTCTTATGTAAAAGAGCTAAATTCATTTTGTTCTGTTTTTCGTAGTTTATTAATTAGAATGTAAGCAGATATATTTTGATTACATTATTCAATTTTTGTGTAATTTTTAATGTTGTTTGACATATCTGAAAATACTTTTTTTTAAAAGATTTATTTATTTATTATATGTAAGTACACTGTAGCTGTCTTCAGACACTCCAGAAGAGGGAGTCAGATCTTGTTAAGGATGGTTGAGAGCCACCATGTGGTTGCTGAGATTTGAACTCTGCACCATTGGAAGAGCAGTCGGGTGCTCTTACCCACTGAGCCATCTCCCCAGCGCCCTGAAAATACTTTTACAGGTGTTTGTTTTTTAGATTATAATGAACTATATGAAGACAAAAAAATGTGTCTTAGGAGTTGTTTGGCTTGCTAGGACGATGGCATTTCTTTCTTTTGAAATGGAAACATTGGTTTTTATTAATTGCCTGGATTTCTTATTCTCATAGGTGGTGGGGTTACCTTTGGGTGTTTTGATGTTCTTTTCTCTCTGATGAACTTTATACTGCCATTTCTTGTTTCCTTAGTTCTCCAATGGGCACACCTACTCAAATACCTTCTGTCTCTTTGTTCTGGACAGGGTGTCTTGGGAGTGATAGGCTTCTGGTGCTCTGAACTGAAGAATAAGCCTGCAGTGTTCTTCATTTTATCTCTGTCCTGTTGTTTTTCTATCACAGAGTCCTCTGATGGACCAGGCCTAAGTCTTGTTCTTGGACATCCTCCTGCAGTGATGTGCAGCTCATCTTAGGGGTCAATTACCTTTCATCCTTCAGTGAATCCTCCTTCTCTGTCTTTATGGTCAGAGTCTCTGATTGATGGGGTTCAGGAATCGCCTGTGTTGCGTTTGGGTCTTTACTTCAAATTTTACACAGATTTGAAACTTGCCCTTTACTTGGCCATTCTGTAGACCTGGCTAAAAGCGTCTTTCTTACCACAATGTTGGTCTATACACTCCTTTGGACATAGTGTAGGGAAATTAAGCCATATGTGGTTATGTTAATATATGGGATCTCAGGCTGCACTAGTGGTTGTTATTTGAAACATTCTTGAATAAGAGGTGATACTGAATTCATGAAGCAAATCTTGTCACAAACTCTCTTGACATGTCTGATTTACCTGATTGCATATGTGAAGTATTATAAGAGAAGCATCACAGAAATATGAGCCTAGAAACACGTTTTGCTAATTGCGTACTTTTGTGTTGAAACTGCCCTAGAAACCAGTGTACATTAATTTATTCACCCTGCTTATAACTAGGTAGTAAGATTGCATGTAGTTTTCTTGTATAATAAGTCATATCACAAAAGAAAAATAAAAGCAATTCTAGTTTAGAAAGTTAAGAGTTTTCACACTTTAATTAAATTCATCCTAGGCTTTAAATTTCTCTCCTAACCCCCCCCCAATATATTTTCGACTGATCTTACATTATATTCTAAATGAATTTAGACTATGTTAATTAAGTCTCTTGTAACTATAATTAAATGAATTATTCATGCATATATATACACATTTACATGTGTATTCAGGAATATTTGTATAAAAAGGCAAATATCTATTGAGGAGCTGGTCAAGGAGCAGTGATAGGAGGCACAGAGAGTGTGATTTGGGATGGAGTGCTTCATTCCGCATAGCATGATCATCAGGGCTGGCGGCTGCCACACCATTCTGCAGAAGCAGTGGGCACCCTTACAAACACTTCTGTGTCTGTAACATTGTTCCCAAGTCATTCTGTTCCAAGCAATGTTTTTGAAATGGAGTAGGGTGGGGAGTGGAAATGGGGGAGTAAGGGGATGGAAGAGTTGGGGTGGGTGGGGATGGGTTGGTTGCAGATAGATGGTGACATATTACAAAATTTTTAACAATAAGATATTTAATATGCTTGGATGAACGCAACAAGTATGACTATTTGCTGGAAATATCATTGTGTAAGTTGTCTAAAAGAAAATGAAGACTACAGAATCCAGGTGATTTAAACTTTGGTTTAAAAAGGATAGAATTTTGAGGAGAAAATGTTACAATGAAACAAAATTCAATTATGCACAATTACAGGCATTGAATCTCTCTAACAACCAAAGCCTTGTTTTTATTCTTTTTAGAATTTTAATTCATTCTATTCTGGAATTCTACTTTCCCTCCATGTTAATTAATTTTCTATTGGTTGGTAAAACAGCAAGACCAAGGCAATGAACAAAAGGTATGGTTTATGGTGGGTTTACAGTTCCAGAGAGTTAGAGTACCTGAAGATTTGTGAAGGTAGCAGGCTGCAGGCACTTGGAGCAGCAGCTGAGAGCTCACATCACAAAATGCAAACAGGAACCAATAAGCTAACTGAGAAGACCTTGTGGCTTTTAAAGTCTAAAAGCCTACCCTCATTGATGTTTCTCTCCAGCACAACCTTCAAAGCTACTTCAAATAGAGCCTACCAACAAGAGATCATGTGTTCAACTGTCTTAGACTTGTGGGGGACCTCTCATTCAAAACACCCCACCTCGGGGAAAAGCCTAGAAGATAAGGGCACAGGGGAAAAATTCCTAAACAGAACAGCAATGGCTTGTGCTGTAAAATCAAGAATTGACAAATGGGACCTCATAAAATTGCAAAGCTTCTGTAAGGCAAAAGACACTGTCAANAAGACAAAAAGGCCACCAACAGATTGGGAAAGGATTTTTACCAATCCTAAATCTGATAGAGGACTAATATCCAATATATACAAAGAGCTCAAGAAGCTGGATTCTAGAAATTCAAATAACCCCATTAAAAATGGGGTACAGAGCTAAACAAAGACTTGTCACTGGGGAATACCGAATGGCTGAGAAACACCCGAAAAAATGTCCAACATCCTTAATCATCAGGGAAATGCAAATCAAAACAAGCTTGAGATTCCATCACACACCAGTCAGAATGGCTAAGATTAAAAATTCAGGTGACAGCAGATGCTGGCGAGGTTGTGGAGAAAGAGGAACACTCCTCCATTGCTGGTGGNGTTGCAATCTTGTACAACCACTTTGGAAATCAGTCTGGCAGTTCCTCAGAAAATTGGACATAGTACTACTGGAGGATCCAGCAATACCTCTCCTGGGCGTATACCCAGAAGTTGCTCCAACTGGTAATAAGGACACATGCTCCACTATGTTCATAGCAGCCTTATTTATAATAGCCAGAAGCTGAAAAGAACCTAGATGTCCCTCAACAGAGGAATGGATACAGAATATGTGGTACATTTACAAAATAGAGTACTACTCAGCTATTAAAAACAATGACTTTATGAAATTCTTAGGCAAATAGATAGATCTGGAGGATATCACCCTTAGTGAGGTAACCCAATCACAAAAGAAGTCACTAAATATGCACTCACTGATAAGTGGACATTAGTCCAGAAACATAGAATACCCAAGCTACAATTTGCAAAACACATAAAACCAAGAAGAAGGAAGACCAACGTGTGGATACTTCATTCCTCCTTAGAATAGGGAACAAAATACCCATGAAAGGAGTTACAGAGACAAAGTTTGGAGCTAAGACAAAAGGATGGACTATCCAGAGACTACCCCANCCGGGNATCNATCCCATCATCAGCCACCAAACCCAGANACTATTGCACATGCCAGCAAGATTTTGCTGAAGGGACCCTGATATAGTGGTCTCTTGTGAGGCTATGCCGGTGCCTGGCAAACACAGAAGTGGATGCTCACAGTCAGCTATTGGATGGAACACAGGGCCCCCAATGGAGGAGCTAGAGAAAATACCCAAGGAGCTGAAGGGGGATGCAACCCTGTAGGTGGAACAACAATATGAACTAACCAGTACCCCCAGAGCTTGTGTCTCTAGCTACATATGTAGCAGAAGATGGCCTAATCAGCCATCATTGGCAAGAGAGGCCCCTTGGTCTTGCAAACTTTATATGCCCAGAACAGGGGAATGCCAGGGCCACTAAGTGGGAGTGGGTGGGTAGGGGAGTAGGGCAGGGGGAGGGTATAGGGAACTTTTGGGATAGCATTTGAAATGTAAATAAAGAAAATATCTAATAAAAATAATAAAAAAAATACCACCCCACCTCTGAATTGGAAAATTCCATTTTATACTGAAGGATGATGGGTTTTTTTTCTGACCGAAGTGGGGTCATCTCCATTCAAGGAGAGGGCTAGTTTAGCACTTTGGGTTACCAATTGGCTATCCAGTGACATTATTACAACTTCATTTAAAAATATTAAAGTATATAGATAAAATGCCCAGCAGTGGGGAGAGGGAACTTATAGAATCCCCCTCCAGGAGAAAGACAGGGCAACAAATGGAACGATGATGTTGCCATCCCACACTCAAAAACTCTGACCCTGAATGGTTCCTGTCTAAAAGAACTGCATGGACATGATGGAGAAGAGACTGAGGGAAAGGAGATCTAGTGACAGGCCCAAATTGGGACCCATGTCAAGGGAGGCTCCAAGGGCTTACACTATTAATGATGCTATGGTGTGCTTATAAACAGGAGTCCTAGCATGACTGCCCTCTGAAAGGCCTAACAAGCTACTGACGGAGACAGTGACAGAAACTTACATTCAACCAATGGACTGAAGTTGGGGACCCTTGTGGTTGAACTAGGGAAAGGTTGAAAGAAGTTGAGGAGAAAGGCGACCTTGTAAGAGGACCAATAGTCACAACTTACCTGGACCACTGAGATCTCTCAGACACTGTGTCACTAACCAGGTAGCATACATTAGCTGGTCCGAGCCCCCACCCCCCAATCCTGGTACATATACAGAAGAGGACTGCCTGGTCTGTCATCAGTTGGAGAAGATGCACCTAACCCTTTGGAGACTTGAGGTCCTTGGTAGTGGGGAGTTGTGGGGGTGTAGAGACATCCTCTTGGAGACAAGAAAGGAGGAACGGAATGAGGAAACTGTTGGAGGACAAAGCGGGAGGGGGATAACGACTGGTCTGTAAAGAAAAGATTACAAATAACAATTTACTTTAAAAAGTGTATGAGGAGAATGATGTATGCATAGTAGATAAGAGCACACAGTGAGTGAACAAGTACAAGAGCCATTCTTAACAAAGACACTCCAAGAAAAAGCACGTCTCCTTGTGCAGTTTACGAAATACCATGGACTTCGACATGCTTCCCTACCCATCACTTCCAATCCATGGCAGAAGGCATGGTGGTAGGGAGTACAAAAGTTTTGTTTATCCTAGTCCTTATTATTACTTTATTTTATTGAGGGCCTATTAGTTTCCAACAGGAAGGGACAGTCATGTATCTCACGTTGTAAAATACCAATGGGTATATTATAAACATTATGAAATGTTAATTAAGATGTCTGCCTGTGATTAGGCTGAAATGGCCTGCACATTTTAAATTCAAATTGACCTTTTACATCTAGGGAAAACACACGTCGCTTTGCAATGATAAATTTTATTGCAAACGCTCTATGAATATACAACATCTAAATGTATGGCTTGAAAGCTTCTGGATCATTACACTTTTGCCAAAACAGAAAATAGCTCTTCAAAATTATTTAGAGGATTCAACTGTCTTGACTCTACTGGGGCCACTGATGGCTCCAATGTTCAGAGTTTGCAATAAACATTATTGTTTTCTGTTAAGGACTACAAATACATTAATTCACATGGTTTTGGACTATGGTCAATGTTGTGACTATAAATATTTTATATAATAGCAATTTCATAAAAGTGACAATTTCAGTGAGTTCATATTACCAAAAGAGTGACATAAGGACAGAATATGGTTAAAGAATAATTTCAGAAACAACTAGAATATTACATTTGGAGCTAAGGTATTTAGGGAAAAAGAGCTTTTTGTTTCCACTCAAAACACTAATAATTGCCAGCATTTTATGGATTACATTTGGGAGCTTTTTTGGAAATTTTAGTTGAATAATTCAGGTGTGATATTAGCCAGGTTAAGCATAAAATATTAGAAAACAGAGACCACAGCATTTTTGCAGAGCTGGAAAAAATTACTCTAGTCTAATTTTTCAGAAGTGACCATAAGTGACAACAGATATTAACAGATGATGGGTATGCCACAGGTCTGTAATTGTCAGAAACCTGAAAAACTGAGTAGCCCTTTCCCCATGACGAATGGCTGTTGCATATCTCTGCAGCTACTCTGGTGCACATAAGCTCCGTGAATGGACCCCTCATTCTCTGCCACCCATATTCTTATTCTTCTTTCTTTATGCCTCACAAATCCATGGGATATTGAAACAAAAACTCAAGAACCAGCTGACATAGATATAGGATAAGTAATTTTTAGAATTAACATTTCACAGTTGGCAGAATTAGAATGGGTGAGCTGGAAGCCCCACTGTTATTACATCAGACAAAGGAGGGACTACAGAGAGCCTTTCATCTTGTATTTTTTTATTCAAATGATATACTCATTTCTTAGATTGTTAAATATTATGAAGTTATATTTTTGAATGTCATTATTCTATTAAATTTTTTTTTCAAGCATAGAGCTATAGTTCAGCACTTAAGGACACTGGATGCTCTTTCTGAGGACATAGGTTTAATTTTTGGCACCCATATGGCAACTCAAAACCATTTGTAACAGCAGTTTCAGGGGATCAAACACTTTCTCTGGCGTCTAAGGGTATCAAGCACATATACCATATACCAAATGCACCCCAAAAAGAAGCACATCTCCTTGTGCAGTTTACAAAATGCCATACACTACAACATGCTTCCCAACCCATCACTTCAATCCATGGCAGAAGGCATGGAGGTAGAGAGTACAGAAGTTTTGTTTATCCAAATTACTATTGTTACTCCATTTTATTGAGGGCCTATTAGTTTCCAACAGGAAGGCGCAGTCATGTGGTATATGGGCATACATGCAAACAAAGTACATAAAATAAAACAATGTTTTAAGAATTTTAACTTATAAATATAGTTTTGTAAATTATTAGAACCATAGAAAATATAGCTACCTCATGCAAAATAAGAACTTGCAAGATTTTTTCTTATTATTTTATTTTATTAGATATTTTCTTTATTTACATTTCAAATGCTACCCCGAAAGTTCCCCCATACCCTCCCCCCGCCTCTGCTCCCCTACCCACCCACTCCCACTTCTTGGCCTTGGCATTCCCCTGTGCTAGGTCATATAAAGTTTGTAAGACCAAGGGGCCTCTCTTCCTAATGATGGCTGATTAGGCCATCTTCTGCTACATATGTAGCTAGAGACACAAGCTCAGGGGTACTGGTTAGTTCATATTGTTGTTCCACCTACAGGGTTGCATCCCCCTTCAGCTCCTTGGGTACTTTCTCTAGCTCCTCCATTGGGGGCCCTGTGTTCCATCCAATAGCTGACTGTGAGCATCCACTTCTATGTTTGCCAGGCACTGACATAGCCTCACAAGAGGCCACTATATCAGGGTCCCTTCAGCAGAATCTTGCTGGCATGTGCAATAGTGTATTGGTTTGGTGGCTGATGATGGGATGGATTCCCGGGTGGGGTAGTCTCTGGATAAGAGCTTGCAAGATTTAATTTTTATTGGTTAATACTATTTTTATTCCTATTCACTCGCCATGTATGTTATCAGTGTAAATTTTTAGCATTGTCATGTTTTCTCTGAAAAATAAATATTAAGTCAGGACCTGAGAGTTTTGAGATATTTTTGTACCTATGTCATTTCTAGCAACTGAGCATCTCTAGAGAGGCAACTAAATTGAGACTGGTTTGTGAAAGAGGTTTCTAACTCTCTTTGACCTATGAAAGGGAAGTTGAGATTTGCCATCTAAATGGCCAATAAGAAAACTCCTGAAGCACAGATTGCTTTATAGTCCTCATGTTGTAACTAATCTGATCCAGTTTATGTCACTTCAGCTGGGAGTGCCTTTCCACAAGTATCTTCATTTTCACTTCTTCCTGAAGTGTAGACACTCTCCTCCCGGCTGATCTCGGAGCACCTTCAATCACTAGGAAGATCATCAGCCCAGTTTAGTACACCAATGAGCACATTATTTTTTAGAACATGACTCCTATTTCTATGCCTTTGAAATACACGCACAAATAAGACAAGGTAGGTCAGCTTGACAAATGTTGACTTTGACTGGAGAGAATTTATGTCTACTGCCTTGGCTGAGATAAATTAGACTTAATCACACTTACGATCGTCATTAATTCTCTCCCTAAATGTCCAAGTGATAACAAATCAGTTATAAACTGTATCCACTCTAGAGTAAGCTGCTTTCTTTCAGGCCTATTGTGCTGCTAAAGGAAGAGATTTTTCAAGTAGTGTTTTTGAATAAACAAGAGATCTTAAGGGGATAAAGATGTGTATGAAATTCACAGAACTAGACAAAACAAGACACATGTTAGAAAATTATCGCCAGATCTAGACAATGGAAGATTTATTTGATTCAGTAACTAAATTCATCAAACAAATCATCTAATAGATTAATTTGTAGCAATCTAACATAGATTATAGTTTCTTCAGAGAGTGGGGAAATGTTTACATTTAAACTGTTTTCTAATGATTGATCTAACTACACTTTAATTCTTCCCCAACACTTGAGTGACTCAGGCATCAGAATTGCCATGAATTTGAGTCCAGATTAAACCATATAATTAATTCTAGGCTAGCTGGGACCATTGTTAAGACTTTGTCTCAAAACAAGAAAGAAAGAAAGAAAGAAAGAAAGAGAGAGAGAGAGAGAGAGAGAGAGAGAGAGAGATAGAGAGAGAGAGAGAGAGAGGAAGCAAGCAATATGTAACAAAGCATAAACCAACAGACAAACAAACCAAAAACCAAAACAAATGAAAAATACCAGTATAACACCACCAGGAAAGCTTTTATTTTCTGGAGACTATTAGCCAGACCTTGATTATTATTAACAGCTTCAAAGAAGACCTTAGTTTTAAGTGATCTGCAAAAATGAAAGAAAAGCAAAACAGTCTTAACAGCAAATGAAGAGCAAACAGTCTTCATTGGGTGCTAGATCCTGAGCCCTATGATGAGTCTTGATTCCTCAGACATTTCCTCAGGAATGCTCAGGAAACAGCAGGGAGGCAGAGAAACCCATCTCTGGAGTTTTCAGGCAAGGCAAACTTTGAATAGGAAAGATGAGTGAACTACATAGGGTGTCCCAGTATAATTTCTACAAGAAGAGAAAATTACACAACGGCGGAACAGGACGGAGTGCCCAGGGTGGTTGATATTTCTAACTGAGCAGTTGCAACTTTGTTGAGCCAATGAGGAGCTCCAGTTATTACGGGCTCATATATTCACTCTCCTTGCTAGCCCCAATTTTAAATATTATTCATTCGTTTATCTCTCTTTGCCTTCTAGTTTGGTGCTGAGCCTCTTCTCAGGGTTAGTAAAACTTTTTCTGCTGGAATAAAGCATTCACTTTTCAGCTCATATTGTGGCCCTTCTTCTCAAAGCCAATACAGCCCCAGTTCCAGCTCAATTCCTGCTTCTACCTTGGTGTGCACTTCCTCCCTTCCTCCCCGTGTTCAGAGTCCAGGTGTCAATGACCAAAGTCATCTAAATGTTTGCTTCTTTCTTGATACTCTTTTTTTTCCCCCTCAAGCCAACACAATTATAACAGGAAGAATGAGGGCATAATAGGAATGCTAAGATTACTATAATCTTAAAACCCAGGAGATTAAAAAATGCGACTTATAGTGAGTTTTTGGTCAGTCTGAACTGCAGAGTGAGTCCCAGGTCAGTATGGTCTACAATGGAAGATACTGACCAGCCTGGGCTACAGTGTGAGCTGCTATCTCAAGGAAACAAACCCAAACAAAATAGGATTAATTAAATCACCTTCACTAACAAATACCAAAACAACAACAAAAACAACAACAACAACAACAAAACAGCAACAAAAAATACACAACAAACAGAAAAAAAAAAACCTATGTGTCACTTCTCTGCTATGACTGCTTTATAATTGTCCATGTAAAACTAAAAGAATAGCTGTTAATTTTGTCATAGATAGTCACAGAAAAAGAGATGACCAATAAGAGATGTACTGCAGGCCCATATTCAGGCTTCAATTTTTGGAAAGTGGAAAAGAGTTATTTTTTACACAACTCCTCTATTCTCAGCATCCTGAGTTCTGAAGGAAACATCGAGAGTCACACATCCCTAATCAACACTGTAATGTTCGTTACTTCTTATTTCAGGGCTAGCTTGGATAATATGAAATAAAATACAGCTAATGTAGATTTAGAATTCTAAAACAATAGAGTTCAGTATATGGTCCCTTTCAGATTATATCATTCAACAACCCCATAACAATGGCTTTATTAGTTTTATCTTACAGGAGTGGAGGGGTCAGGCTGGAAAAAATTCTACACAATGTCATGTTTAGACAGTGTCATTTAATAGACATTCTATGACTTGTCTACAAGAGTTGGCTCTTAGATTGTAAAAGCAAGGGATAATTGAATTAAACCGTTTGAACAAAACCTTTACCAAAACATACCCTCCTTTTAATTGGGGGGAAGTACTATTAGTTAAACGTTGTTAAAACATTATATATTTTAAAATATTTTAAAACATTTATTATAAAATGTAATACGTTTACAATGTGTCTTAAGAGTATCTACCCCTTTTCTTCCTTTCCAGCTTTGTCTGCCTCAGTGCACTCCCCAGCAGCTGCGTGCCCTCTTTAGTTTTACATTTTATAACCCATTGAATCCAGTCAATGCTCCCCCTATACTTTTGGGTGTAAAATCATCCACTATAGCATGGGTGGCCTATCTATGGCTAACTCCCAAGGAAAAGAGACTCAACCTCAGGTCACTGCCATCAACTGCCATTATCTCCTCACATAGTGTGGGGTCTCAGGAGCCCTTCCTCCGCTACACTGGAATTTTTAACTGTCTTAATCTTGCACAGGAGCCACAGCTGCTGTGAGCTCACGTGTGCAAAAGCCTTGTCACTGCCATAGGGCAGCATTGTAGGACTTTGCCCCATTCTTCTGCTCTTACATCCCTTTTGTCCTGTCTTCTGAGATGTTTCCCAAGTCTTAGGGGGGGACTTGATGAATGTGTTCTCTTTACTACTGAACACTCAAAGTTGTTTGTTATTGGGATAGTCATGAGCCTTTGCGTGTGCCACTACCTATGCTATAAGGAGATTTTTCACTAAGGCAGAGTGCAATCCAAACCTACAGACATAAACATCAGTATTTAGAAGGTTGTTTGACCAATTTGCAAAACAGCATCAAGAGTTTCTGTCAGTGGACACATAACGTTCCCCTTTGATCACATTTTCGGTATCTGGCATAAATTCCTGTCTGTGGAGCAAACCTCAAATCCAATCAAAAAAAGTTGTTGTTTTCTTCAATAAACAATTTACCACTATTAAGAGAGTAGCCATATCTTACATGGGAGGTGAGTGTTACCATATTCAGAATCTAGTGCTGGCAAGACCATTGATATCTATCTCTCCCAGAAGTGTGTGCACTACTTTTGTATCAGGGAGAAATTTTTTTTGGTAAGTTCAATTGATTTCTACACCCAAAATTTGTGACATCTTTAGCAATAGAGATTTAGCATCTAGTCAGGATGGGCAAACAATAGCAGCACCAGGATGGTACTGCAGTTTGGCATTCTTATTGTATATCACTGACAAATAATTCTTAGTGAGGTAACCTGTGCCTGGTATATACATTCCCACGTTAGAACCCATATCTTCTGGAGACAGCGTTGTTCAAATTTCAGAAGAAATGTAAATAAAAATCAGTGAGAAGTCAAGTTTCATTTTTGATTGTATTTAAATATTTTGGAAACTGACATCCGTATACTGTTTCAGGTGCAGAGGATTTTAAAGAAAGTCACCAATCATATAACCCCTTATGTTAATTAATGTGCCTCTAATATTCTGTGTGCTTGTCTTTACATGTAAATATTATTTTTGGTAAATAATACACATTGACACAGAAACAACACATATGAGTAAAGAATTATTAACCTAAATTAAATATAAAGATTGTTTTTACAAAAATCTAAAATATGCTCTCCTTAAATAAGAAAAACAGAATGATGATTTTTAACATGTAGAACATGAGCAATAATGTTGCTTTAAGAAAAGTACTCATGCTATTGCCAAAATAGAACTTGTGCCTGTGATGTTGCAGTTACCATGGTTACTACAAATTTGTTACTTAATAGCAAAGCAAAGAGATTCATAAACATGCTAATTATATCTGATACATTTTCAAACTGTTTTATATGAATATGCATATAGTTTACATAAAAATGAATGTCCTCTCTGCAATAATTTCTCAAGTTGGCGAAGGTTTCCTGTGTTCTCCATGATGTAGTATATGATCTTTTTGACACAGGAAAAAAAAAGAAAATTTGCAGAATATTTTGATTTACTGGTTAGCCAACTGTTGTGAAAGCAAATAAGGTAGTAATTTCTAGGTGCTAAATATGATAATATCTAGTCTGTGAAAAAATTTCAAGTTTGTGATTAATAAAACTCTTCTTACTCTAGTACTCAATTTAAGGAAATATTAAGGAAAATAAAAGTTTGTGAAAGAGAAATGAATACAATGCTGAAGTGCTGAAGTCTTTTCTTTTTAAACATTAATTAGCATGCTGTGAATTAGCTTATGAGGTGTACAAATGATTTCCCAACTGAGGCATAAGTGTCTGAGAAAATTCAAGGCATAGAGAAGACAAAACCAAACCAGAGGATTCTCTTCTTGTTTCTGCTGCAAAACAAAGCTCCAGCATAAGAAGATCTCCAAATCCTAATATGGACTGAGTGGGCCTGGGAGCCGGTTCATATTATCCATTGAGTGCTACAGCAAAATGCAAAACAGGCACAGGAAAGAGCCTATGGCCTTCCTGAAAGACGGGCTTGAGGTTTTTATGATGGTCACAGTCTCAAATAGTTTTATAATTTTTTCCAATAACATTTTTTCTTGGATATTTTCTTTATTTACATTTCAAATGTTATCCCTGTTCCTGGTTTCTGAAAAACACTCTCCCCCATACCCTCCTCCTCCCCTGCTTCTCACCCCACCAACTCCCTCTTCTTGGTCCTGGAATTCCCCAACAATGGGGTATAGAGTGTTCACAGGACCAAGGGATATCCAATATATAAAAAGAACTGAAGAAGTTAGACTCTAGAGAAACAAATCACCCTATTAAAAATGGGGTACAGAGCTAAACAAAGAAATCTCAAATGAGGAATAACGAATGGCTGAGAAGCACCTAAAAAACTGTTCAACATCCTTAGTCATCAGGGAAATCAAAATCAAAAGAATACTGAGATTCTACCTCACACTAGTCAGAATGGCTAAGATCAAAAACTCAGATGACAGCAAATGCTGATGAGGATGTTGAGAAAGAGGAACACTCCTCCATTGCTGGTGGGATTGCAAGCTGGTACAACCACTATGGAAATCAGTTTGGCAGTTCCTCAGAAAATTAGGCATAATATTATGGAAGACCCAGCAATACCACTCATGGACATATACCCAGAAGATGCTCCAACTTGTAATAAGGACATATGCTCCACTATGTTCATAGCAGCCTTATTTATAATAGCCAGAAGCTGGAAACAACCCAGATGTCCCTCAACAGAGGAATGGATACAGAAAGTGTGGTACATTTACAAAATGGAGTACTACTCAGCTATTAAAAGCAATGACTTTATGAAATTTGTAGGCAAATAGATGGATCTAGAGAATATCATTCTGAGTGAGGTAACCCAGCCACAAAATAACACACATGGTATGCATTCACTGATAAGTGGATATTAGCCCAGAATCTTGGAACACCCAAGATACAATTCACAAACCACATGAAACTCAAGAAGAAGGAAGACCAAAATGTGGATACTTTGAACCTTCTTAGAAGCGGGAACAAAACACTCATGGAAGGAGTTAGAGAGACAAAGTGTGGAGTAGAGACTGAAGGAATGACTATCCAGAGACTGCCCCACCTGATGATCCATCCCATACACAATCACTAAACTCAGATATATTGTGGATGACAACAAGTGCTTGCTGACAGGACCATAATATAGTTGTCTCCTGAGAGACTCTACCAGTGCCTGACCAATACAGAAGTGGATGCTCAAACCGTTTTCTGATGAGTGGGGCTTATGTGTGTCTCTCCAGAGTTGCATCAGGCAGGGGCTTTGCCCTAATCTTGTGATTGAGCATGCTCCTTTTGAAATTAATAGCCCACTTATGCTTTCATCGACATTCACTTTTTGTCCTTCTAATGCATAAACTTAAGCAAGACTACCTGTTAGGTGCCCAGAAACCAAGTAATATTTAGTAACAGACATGATATGAGCACTCAGCTACTTACTGATATGAGCTGTGTTTTTCATGTTTATAACCAAAGCATACAGATCTTGCTGACTGTATTTCAGATGTTTGAACATGTCAGGGGTAGTGACTGAAAAATCTGTTCAGGAGCTCACTGTCACTGATTAATATCAGTCGTTACAAGATAAAACATTGTGGCATCATAATTCTCTTTGATGCAGAGTAATCTCTGATCGGTTACCATCAACAGATTATAATATATACTTAGTTTGATAAACAATACTCTTTTTACTGGTGTCAGAGAAGGAGAGAGTAGGTTGCAGGTTAAATTGTAAACAGTTCCAATAGTTAGTATCTTATTTTAAATAGTAATAATAAATAATAATTAATAATAACATCAATAATAATAACAATAATAAAAGATTGAATACACTATAACCAGAAGGACAAGGCTACTGGACAGTGTTAAAGTATCACGACTTCTATGTGTGAACAATGAATTATCAATTATTCTCTCTTTAAAATGCAAGCAAAGGTTGAATTAAGAACAACAGCAACAACAAAAAACCTGATAAATGCAAAGTCTTGAGATAGATTTTCATTGGAGATCACCATAGCACTGAGGTATCAATGAGAGGCATTCATTTACCAAAAGGACATGTAGGTAAAAAAATAAAGTATTGAATACTTGGTATAAAAATATTTGACAATCTAAGAAGTGTAAAAACCAATCTTTTCCTGTTTTTAAGACATAATCTCAACTCTTATCAAAAGGGACGTGCACGGTGAATGTCAGCTTTATTAAATTATTATTAGTGAAAGTTCTTGGAGCATGATACGATTTAATGATATACTTCACATATCTTTTGCCTGCTTAAAAAAAAAAAATCCATCCTTGGAGATCCAGCCCCGAGGCTGCCACACCCTTAGTGTATTCCAGTGCATTATTTTGTGAACTTCGGTGTCCCTCCTTGATGCTGGGTGCACAGTCCTAGCACACATACTGCTCTTTCTTGAGGTGATGCACATTTTTATGACTTTATGAGACTGTCAGTTCCAGGGGTCAGGAACATGTTCCTGGCATCAGTGTCCCATACATTGCTAGGTAGTCAGTGAATATTAGTTGCTTATATCCTGAAAGCATGTATAAGAAGACCATATGGCACAAAAAGCAAACTGGGTGAATAAAATAGAGGTGGGATTTAACAACTTGGAGAAGTGATCAGTAAACAAATTCCAAACCCAGTGCTGTTGTTATTCATTTCTATCTCATGCTTTGGAGCCTTAAAACTTGCAAAACATTTCCCAGCCCTGAACTCACTGGAGAACTGCCTGGGTCCTTCACTCTCCCTCCTTGTGCACATAATTCCATCCAGTTGAATCCTGTGTCTTGATCTTCACATTGTTTTGTGCAATAATGAGATAGTGTATTATCATACTTTCTTCTCCCCACCTCCCATCCCTATCTTCCTCTCACTTCTTCCCTGGCTTTCATTTTTCTTCCTCTTCATTTTTAAAATCATCACCTTCATTTTCTTTTTGTGCTGCCAGGGAACAAAAAAAAGAGCTTCCAATATGCTAGGTAGCACTCTATACTGAGTGACACTCCAACCAATATCATGCCTTCTTATTTAGAGCCAAGCATGGTTGCTCAGAGGGGTTAAGGGCTTGCCCAGGGTTCTAGAGCCACCAAGCAAATTGTAAATGATTTGGGTAACAGGATTCATAGATAAATGGTATTTTCTGTAATTCCACAAGCCATTCTTGAGGCTAATCACAAGCATTTTGGTTATTAAGACCATGTTATATTCAAAATTCTTGGTTTACAAGTAGACAACCATAAAAGGGATCAACTAAACAATGAGTGTATGGTAGGACTGGATGTTGTGTGCCCCAAATGTATTATCTTTAACCAAAAATTATTTAAGAATCTCATGTCATGGAAACACACTAAAAATTAGAGTAGTATTTTCAGTCTGTAAGTTTTTAGACTCCTCAAGTTAAGATGTATTGTTGTTACTGGAGATATTTTAGCAACAATTTTGTCTCCAATAGTGAAGTATTTAGAAGGTTCTCTGAGTTTATCTTCAGGGATAGATTGGTACATGCAAACTTGTACTTACACCTGGTCATGCTGTATTATTCAGGTCTTTACAGAAATCAATCCCTCTCCCCCAACTGAGAGATTCTATTATAAAGTTTCTTTGGATGATTGTTCTGAGAAACATAAGAGGCTCAGTCTTCCTGATGTTGGGGACACTCTGGCTTTTCCAAAAGTTGATGGGGAGTAGTTCAAAATCAGGGCTTCAACTAGTTTGGTTGAATACTTGCTGTCAGTTTTAATGATTTATAAGTGTGAATTTTATATCCAGGGTAGCTTATGAGAATGTCCGCTGAAATACCCCTGTCTTCATGAAGACATGACGGGCAGAGGAGGAAGAGATACATTCAATTTCACACTCAAGACTTGGCTCCTTGATTATCTTCTTGTTAATATTTTTTTATTTAAATTTGCACATCTCTCAGTAGTTGTACCATTTGTCTATTGCTGTGCAACAAGCCATTCAGTTCAATAGTAGTCTGTGCAAGCTGTAGCTACTGCTGTCAGGCTTTGTTAGTGATGGATTATATTATGATTTTTTTCACTTATCTAGAAGCATAGCCACTCCACCAATATACACGATGGCTACTTCTCCAGCTCAGTCAACATGTCCATAAGAAAACAACCAATTATTGGCATTATGAAGGAATTTCAAAAACTTGAATACGGGTAACCCTGTAAGAAGATGGAGAAGAGATCTGGAGAGGAATTGAGAGCATACAGTATAAAGATGACAAAGATTACTAACCATACCATTTGTAAAAATCTTTAATCAATAACAACAGCATCAAAAAAGAACTACAAACACTTCAATGAAAGCTTAAGTGGTAGAGTAGGAATGGAGTAGGAGAAAATAATGTAACTTATGTTGCTATTACTTGGGGCTTCTTTGCACCTAACACTTAAGATTTCTTATAAGATCTACGATGTTATTATTAGTTATCCTTCTTAAGAATTTTGCTGATCATAAATGAAATATTCCACTCATTGTTTCTGGAAAAAACCCATAGGGGCTTAAAATAGTTAACTTTTCTTAATGTTTTATAGCTGCAGAATTTTTCTTAATTTTGTCTCACATGGGATCCTTTGTGTGCTTTGCTTGGTATTTTATTGAGTTAGTATGAATGATGTAATAGGGACTAATATTTGCCAAGGGAACCTCCACTTGTTTTCCACATGTTGGCAGGGTTCTACCCACTGATTTGTACAAAAGCTAAAGTTAGCTGGTATACAAAGTGATACTTGGTTTAGAAGGGGATGCAATTCAATAGACCATGCAAGGCTTAAGCATCCTACTTGTTACAATGGTCACATTCTACTCTATTGAACAAAGCCTATGCAAAGGAATAGACACATTGACTCTGCCTCTTTCTGTCTCTTCGTAGAAAAAAAATCACAATGTCACTGAGAGAAGTGACCCTCAATTTTCAGCACTGTACACTAGTTATTCTCATTCCCTTCAAGCATCTGCATTTATGTAGTATAACACCTTGTTAAGTTACACAGGCAAGATTCTGTCTTAGTGCAAGGGGAAAAAACTGGTGTATATGAGTGAGACAAGTTGTCCTAACTCAGAAAAGTGACAATATTGATATCCTATCTTTTAGTACATGTTGATGGACTAGATTGACAATTTTTAAAATATATATATATATATTTCTTATTTCTCTCAGAAAGAGGCTGGAGGTAAAGCTGATTCTTTCACAAGTGCTGTGTTGTGGTTTCTGTTAAATGAAGATCTATAATTGATCCGTGTGCCAACGATACCTGCCTCGGACTGTTTTCTGCTATTTTGTTTTCAATTTGATATGTAAAATCATTCACCAAAAAAGCATTGCCAGCCCTTTCATAGAAAATCAATGATCAGCTAAAGAGAAAAAGACTGTTTTTAATGGAATATTGGAAAAAATGTGGAAATGACTACATCGCTCAGCCAGGAGGAGAGTGTAGTGTGTGTAGAGATATTTTGTAAGTTGCCTACCTCCTTTAGTGTCCTCTTGTTATTTAACTATGTACTTTGGAGATGTCAGAGCACAAATCCAAGCAAGAGCAACCAAACATTTAAGCATAGTGCACATATATTCTTTATAGATAACATGTTATTTAATTGTTTTTTGGTCATTTTACAAATGAGTTTTTGTAAATATATTGGATATATTGTATATTATATACAATACATATAATTTTTTGTATATATTGGATATTAGCCCTCTATCTAATTTAGGATTGGTAAAGATCTTTCCCCAATTTGTTGGTTGCCTTTTTGTCTTATTGACAGTGTCCTTTGCCTTACAGTAGCTTTACAATTTTATGAGGTCCCATTTGTCGATTTTTAATCTTACAGCACAAGCCATTGGTGTTCTGTTCAGGAATTTTTCCCCAGTGCCCATATATTCGAGGCCCTTCCCTACTTTCTCCTCTATAAGTTTCAGCACATCTGGTTTTGTGTGGAGGTCCTTGATCCACATGGACTTGATCTTTGTACAAGGAGATAAGAATGGATTGATTTGCATTTTTCTACATGCTAACCTCCAATTGAGCCAGGACCATTTGTTGAAAATGCTTTCTTTTTTCCACTGGATGATTAGGGCTAATATCCAATGTATACAAAGAACTCAAGAAGTTATACTTCAGAGAACCAAATAATCCTATTCAAAGATGGGATACAGAGCAAAACAAATAAATCTCAACTGAGAAATACCACATGGCTGAGAATCACCTAAAAAAAAAAATGTTCAACATCCTTAATTATCAGGAAAATGCAAATCAAAACAAACCTGAGATTCCACCTCATACCAGTCAGAATGGCTAAGATCAAAAACACAGGTGACAGCAGATGCTGGTGAGGATGTGGAAAATGAGGAACACTCCTTCATTGCTGGTGGGATTTGCTTGCAGCTGGTACAACCACTCTGGAAATCAGTTTGGCAGTTCCTCAGAAAATTGGACATAATACTACCTGAGAAACCAGCAATACAACTCCAGGGCATATACCCAGAAGATGCTCCAACTTGTAATAAGGACACATACTCCACTATGTTCATTTATTTATAATAGCCAGAAACTGGAAAGAACCCAGATGTCTCTCAACAGAGGAATGGATACAGAANATGTGGTACATTTACAAAATAGAGTACTACTCAGCTATTAAAAACAATGACTTTATGAAATTCGTAGGCAAATGGATGGATCTAGAGAATATTATTCTGAGTGAGGTAACCCAGTCACAAAAGAATATACATGGTATGCACTCACTGATAAGTGGATATTAGCCCAGAATTCAGAACACCCAAGACACAATTCACAAACCACATGAAAATCAAGAAGGAAGACTAAAGTGTGGATACTTCAATCATTCTTAGAAGGGGGAACAAAACACTCATGGAAGGAGTTACAGAGACAAAGTGTGTAGCAGAGACTGAAGGAGTGACCATCCAGGGACTGCCTCATCTGGTGGTCTATCCCATATACACTCACCACACCCAGACACTACTGTGAATGCCAACAAGTATTTGCCATCAGCAGCCTGATACAGCTGTCTCCTTAGAGGCTCTGTCATTGCCTGACAAATGCATAAGTGGATGCTCATTGGGGAGCACAGGGTCCCCAATGAAGGATCTAGAGAAAGGACTCAAGGAGCTGAAGGGTTTTGCTGCCCCATAGGAGGAACAACAATATGAACTAACCAGTACCCCCAGAGCTCCTAGGGACTAAACCACCAACCAAAGAATACACATGGCTCCAGGTGCATATGTAGTAGAGGAGGGCCTAGGTGGTCATCAATGGAAGGAGAGGTTCTTGGTCCTGTGAAGGCTCAATGCCCTGGTGTAGGGGAATGACAGGAACAGGAAGTAGGAGTCAGTGTGTTGGTGAGCAGGGAAAGGAGAGAGGGGATAAGGGGTTTTTGGAGAGGAAACCAGGAAAGGGGATAACATTTGAAATATAAATAAAGAAAATATCTAATAAAAAATGAAAATAAGAGAAAGTTCTCTTGGTAAATCATAGTACACATTAGCACACACATGTAGTGTTGAATCACTTATTTTTTTCCTGAGTTTTCCCACCCAAGACTTATGCTTGTCTTTAAGTGGTTGCATAACAGTGTTTCATACACCACCAGTTATTTCCACTAGTTCTTCATTGAAGTCTCTTGAACTGTATCCAAAATTTTGCCATTACTAGTAATTTTGTAGTGATATACTAGTATATCTTATCTGTACAGAGTGATAGTACACTCCAGTCTGTTCTCAGAATGGAACCATAAGGAAAGTATTAGTAATGTTGATGGCTATTGATAAATTGCTCTCCATATGCATGTTACATTTGAATTCCAAGTATTGAGAAATAGCCACACATTGCTCCTCAGCCTTTTGTCTAAGATCAAGTGTAGAGAAATTGCCATACTACTTTATTCACAATTTCTTATTGCAGTGTGCACTTTCTTTCTCTGTGTATTAAAGGATTTTTTTTTTATTACAGGTCACTTGTTTCTGACAGCTATTAGCATTTTATTCCCACTTTCTGCCTTTATATTAGTATTTGGCTTTTATACTTTTTAAGTCTTATAGATTTATAGAAATAAAAAATATCAGTTCCCCATCCCTATTTAACTCTTAAATACTTGAGTTATAATTAGAGAATTTACTTTAAGGTTCTTGTATTTTATTTGAGACAAAGTTTATCTATGTTGCCCAGGCTACTCTCAAATTCTCTGCTCTCCAGCATTTTCCTCCTAAGCACATACCCTGCACCTGGATTCCTCTAAGTGTATAGAAAAAAATTGTTCATATTTTCTTCTAGTATGTTTATGCTTTACATCTATTATCCACATGAACACTCTCTAGTAAAGTAAGAATTTATGTTTTGATCACTAGAAACTTTTAGAGAACCATTTAAAAATTCATCTTGTCTCCTTGATTTGAGATAGAACTTTATACTAGAAAAGGCAGACATTTCTATTTGAATCTGTTGTGTATTCGGTACAGTTTGTTCATTTATTCACATGCTGACACTTTCAAGTGTTTTACATGCTAGAGCAGTGATAGACTATTTAACACCTGAAATGTGGCGAGAGAGCTGAGCATAGTGGCATTCAACTTTGTTGTCAGCACTAGAGAAGTGGGGGCAGAGAGACCACATGTTGGAGCACAATTTGGGCCACATAGGGAGAAGATATGGCAAACACAGTGTTATTAAAAACTGTCATCAGTATGACAGAAAATGTGCTAGGGGCTGAACATCCACACTGGTTATTACATACTTACTTTATATAAAGAAGTTTATGGGCTCATATAAAGAAGATATTGCTCAGTGACAGAATACTTGCCTTAAATGTATGGGGCCCTCGGTTCAATTTACCATGGGAAGAAATTTTAAATGTCTTATTGGTAACTTTCATATGTTGAAATGAAAACAGTGAATGGTGAATAAAATACTTTAAATAATAATATAGTCTAAGATTATCTGTAAATTTTTATTAATTATTTTATTTATTTACATTTCAAATGTTCTCCCCCTTCCCAGTCTCCCCTCTACAAACCCACCATCACCTTCCCTCCTCCCCTTTGCCTCTAAGAGAGTGCTCCCACATCCACCCACCCACCCACCCACTCCTGCCTCATCCCTCTAGCATTCCCCTTTGCTGGGGCTACAAGCCTCCACAGAACCAAGCACTTCCTCTCCCACTGTTGCTAGATAAGGCAATCCTCTGCTACATATGTAGCAGGAGCCATGAACCCACTCATGTATACACTTTGGTTAGTGGTTTTAGTTTGTAAATTGTAACTAGAAGATGTTTTAACATTGTGTATGTGGTTCTCATGATCATACTTATTTTAAATGTTCAGTGAGTAGGATTGACCTTACCTCATGCATGCTTATTAATCCCTCTTAATATTTTCTTTCTCTTCTTAGTTTTTGTTTTTAGTTTTTTGGTTTTTTGTTTTGCTTTTTTTAGAGACAGGGTTTCACTGTGTAGCCCTGGCTGTCCTGGAACTCATTCTGTAGACCAGGCTGGCCTCAAACTCAGAAATCTGCCTGCCTCTGCCTCCCAAGTGCTGGGATTAAAGGCATGCACCACCACTGTCCAGCAATGTTTTCTATATAAGCTTAGAATTAACTAGTATATGTTAAAGAACTTAATATTTTAATTATTCTATTGAATTTAATTTATGAATTAGAGTAAAGAAAGTTTATAATTTTTTCTTAAGAAAATATTTTATTCATTATCCTAGGTTTATAAAGGCATTGTCTCAAGAAATGCTTTTCATTAACTAATGGTGCATTTATAGTTTTGTAATATTGAGTCTTCCTATCCAACAATAAAATAAGACCTTCTATTTATGTTGTCTTCCTTAGGTTTACCTTGAAGAAATTTTATGCTTACATTGTTTAGTACAGTTCTACTAATTTTATTCTAAGATACTTTCTATTTACAATGTTGCTAGAAATGCTCCTTTTTTTTAGTATTTTAAATTTATCATTTCTATACATGGAAATTATCAATATCTATGAATTAATCATATTTTTTGCAAGCTTAATTAATACCTAATAATTTTCCTTACACCCTATCCTTATAAAGTGAGTCTATTTCCTCAACTGACTATTTTTTTTCATTTTACCTGCGGAAACTTTAGTAATGTTTCACTTTAAAATTAATTGAGTTAGACAGATCATCTTAGCTAGCTTCTTGCAGAGCCTCATATTCAGTCCTAATACTGGTGATGACCATAATTTTGTGTGTTCCATGTGTCTGATCATTTCTCGAAGATAAAAACAATGAAGAGTTAGGTTATATCAACAATCTCATACTGACACATAGATGCGGAATGCTTGCTAATTATATGACTGAATGGAGGAAGGGAAGAATGAAGAATGGACGAAAGTCTTGTCAGAAGCCAAAATTGTATGGCATTTGGAGTTGCAGAAAGTATGTGATAAAGTTCCCATTGCCTTCAATCTGGTTGGCTGAACATTAAAAGTTCTCAATATCAGACGTGATTAATGTACTGTTCTTTGAAAGATTAATTTGACATTTTTCTGTTGAAACAGATTAGGAATACATTAGATGCAATTTTGCAGTGATGAGAACATTGACAAGCGGTGGTATATTCAAATCACCTGGTGATCCTGGGAAACTCTCCAGTTCCCAAGCTGTGGCCCAGAATGATTAAATTCACTTGATTGGGAAGAAATCTAGTATTCATACTTTTATAGAGAGTTTCATACCTTCCCATGGGTTTAACTCTTAACAAAGTAGCATCATTGGGATGTCTAAAATACATTCTTCCTAAGAATGACTACCAGTAGATAGATTTTTCAGTTCTAGAGCGGAGAATTTCCTCCTATATTGCTAAGGAAATGGTAAAGCAGGAGAAAGTGATTTAAGAATAGTTTTTTCAGTAATATTAATTTTAATATTAAATGAAATTTTGGGGGGTGTTGAAAAGTGCTTGAGTTTGTGTGAGAATTCTGCCTTGCTCAGATTCATGTTCATCTCCTTTTAAATCTTTTTCTTGTTGCTTCAGCTTCTTGGAGTGTCCTGTCATTCTCATTCTCTCTCTCTCTCTCTCTCTCTCTCTCTCTCTCTCTCTCACACACACACACACACACACACACACATGCAAGCACATGCATACACACATGTATACATGCACACATAATCATAATCACACACATACATGTACTCTCTCACATATCTATGGATCATACACAAACACATGTATATATATCTGAAATCATATGTTAATGACTGTCTTTGAAATTTTGAAACTCTCATGTTAAGCTACTTTCATTGCCCCTGTTTCTGAAATTTCAGCTTTCTAGATTATATGCCTCCTCTTCTCCTAGTGACGTTTATTGTGCTGGAAATTTACCCAGTCTCATCTTCTTACCACAGATTCATTCTGTATTAGAAAATATCTACGCATACCATGGCCTAAGGACTGAGTTTACATGTAAGAATGGCATGATATACTCTACTTTGATTGCAATCTGGAATACTCTACTGAAAAGTTGGAGGAAAAGTAAAAACACCAGTAATAGAAGCCTAATGTAAAGTTTTTAGAATGGTTGTAAACTTAAAGGAAACATGAAAAGAAAAGAGTTGATAGGTTATTGCATTCAGTGAATGAATACGACCATGCCACACCATACCCAGTATTAAACATATTAGTGAAGCTGTGTGTTGCTCAACCTTATTGTTCATAGTCCAGATTAAAATGCAAGTGAATCTTGTAAAGATTTTGGGAGAACATGTACTAGTAGGTTGAAGGATTAGAAGAAGCAAGTGATTGTAGTTTAAATGAAGAATATGTACCCATATTTTCAGGTTGTGATAATGAATGTTAATCATCAACTTGACAGAATCTAGAACCACTTTGAAGATGAGCTTTTGGGGCATTATCTAGATATTCTTCCATGAGATGGAAAGACCTGTACACTGATGGGATGATGCCACACTCTGGGAATCTTAGACTGGTTAAGCGAGAGACAGAATGACCCAGCTCTCTGCTTGCTGATTGTGAACTAGTTTGGCACCAGTTCTTGTCACTTGGACACACCAAGATGGATCATACCAGAATCTTGAAGTCAAAACAAACTTCATTTCCCTTAAGTTTCTTTTGCTGGGCCTTTTGCCACAGTAATAGCTAAACAATTAAGGTGCAAACTCAGTAAAGAAGCCACAAACATTAAAGAAGAAAGAGGGCATGGTTAACGTCCTTAGATTTCTCTGCAGATGATAGGAAGAGAAAATACAGGAGTACATGGGGACAGCGACCAGGCTGGCTTGGGGGATGTGGGGGAGTGTCTTTCTCACTAGGGTGTCATTTGTATGGGATGATTCATGGAGAGGCACTACTCAGGCAGACTTTACCAGTCACTACTCCCATCCTACATACACTACTGGCATTCTCTTCTATTACTGAGATGGAGAATAAAAGGAATAGGCAATCTGGCAATGTTTGACAATAGTAAAGTTCATCTACAGTTCCTGTTTGTTGCATGTGTATGCATTCTGGGAACATTGAGACACATTAAATTTTTTGGAATTCATTTTGAGCATACAAAGTGTACTTATTTTAACCTTATTTAAATATCTGCATTCCTTGACTGTCTGACAGGGACAAAGCACTATAAAAGAGTAGCTGGTTAGATTAAAAGACCTTATCCCTGGATTTTGCAGACCAGAGAGCAAGATTGCACATTTGTCTGACAAATACCTATTTATGTCAGCTAACATCATTTTTGTTATCACCATCTGTGTTTCATATATTTTTAACAATATGAAGAGAGATATGTATGTGAATGTGAATTTACAAGTGATATCATCATTAATATCTAAATAGTAAAATGAGTTTTGTAAGTCCAAAAACTTTTGAGAACAAAGTTAAACAGCTACTGCAGTGGTATTTCATGTCCTTGGTAATATCGATATTCCAGAGAAGATTCTGCAGGAAAATGAAGAAAATTATGCTAAATTAAAGATAATTTAAGTGATAGCTCCGGGGCTAAAAACACCCCAGATTTCAATGTGTAAGGAAACCATTACATAATATTGTAGCTATTTATTGAGGATATAGTTTGTGGCATATTATTTTTAGATTGTTAATTGTCAAATAACCCCATGCCAAGATGTATTTTCTGCAACCAATGTGTGATGAAATTGCATGGTTTACTTAGTAATTTCATGACTTAACTACTGAAGAGGTGTTATAGAGGCTATTGCTCAGCAGAACTGGTTGCTTTTACATGTGCCTATATGATTTAAAAAAAAAAAAAACAAGTATTTTTCTAAACTTTCCTAAGCTACATCTTCAAGTCATATAATCAGAGAATTCATCTCCCTTCTACATAACAAGGTAGTCAGATGGTCTGTTTCCCTATTTTCTGTTTTGTTTTGTTTTGTTTTTTGTTTACTTCAATGAAGCATCCTAAGAATTTGTAACAATCATAAAATATGTGTCCAATAAATACATTTGGAATGGGTGAACTATTTGTGAGATTCAATTCTTCCAAAACTCTGTGTATGTTTTTGAGCATGAAATGTCCCACACAGGCTTGTGTGTTTGTAGATTTGTTCCACATCTTATGAAGCTTGGGGGTGGGGTGGGGGGAGAAGGCAAAGCCCTTAGGAGATAGAGCCACAGTGGAGACAGTGGGACATTGAGAACAGGGTTTCTGGTTTTCTTGATCAAGCCAACGTCCTGTTTGCACCATTCCTCTTGCTGAGTACAGAGTCAATGTGACCACCTTCCTCCTGCTCCTGCCACCATATCTTCAAAACGAACTGTACCTACTCCATAATTATAAACCAAAAGAATGACACATCAATTGCTTCCTACCAAAGATTCCATCATAGGAACAACAAAAGTAGCAGTATGGCTGTGAATATAACTCTTGACACCACATTTTCACAAAAAGAGTATAGTAAAGCAGAGTTTAACTGCTTAACTTGGGACTACAGAGACGGTTCAGTAGTTAAACCATCTGTCATGAAGCATAATGTTCAGATCTATAACACCTACATTTTTTTTTTTTAGAAAAGGGCATAATTGCACTTACCTGTAGCTCTAGTGCTCTAAAGTCAGAGAGAGATCCCTGAAGATCACTGACCATCCAGATTAGACAGGAAGTTAATGTTAGGTTCAATGAAAGACCATGTTCCAAAAGATAAGATGAAAAATGATACAGGAAGATGCCTACTCTCCACCTCTCATGTACTTGTTCATATATGTACAAAACATGCCCATGCCTACATTTCTAAAGTTACATGATTCCCCCAAAATCACTGTAACCAACAAAGTCTGTGATCAAACTCAGGCCTACCAAAATCTAAATCTGACAAATACTTTTAAAAGTATTTTGACATTACTTAGAGTGGAAAAAATCATAACAATGAAACTATGTCACAGGAAGGGACTTTAATAAATAAAAGTGACTGTTATAGACCTAAAAATAGAATTGTAGGAACTATGTGGCAATATGAGAAAAATCTCTCTTGCTTTAATAAAGCTCACATCTAGAGTATGATTATAAATAATTAATAAATTAAAATTGAGGAAGCTGGAGGTTTCAAGAGTATGCAGTTTGACACACTAAAAAACAAACAAACAAACAAAAAACAAACAGCCTGGTAGTGCACACTGAGCCTGTGAACTCATAAAATGTAGAACAAAAGCTTGTCTTTGTTGACAAGACTTGATATAAACAAAATTGCAAAGAAACTATAAATCATAACACCAAAGTACAAGAGTTATGGCGAAAGATACAAAACTGTAAGGGACTCAATAAACCATCAAAATTCAAAACACAACTCCCGGGATGCTTTTGAGTATATTATTATCACTTGGAGACAGTGCCAGGTTTTGTATGTTAGTGTCTATCCTTTGTACTAGTGCCATGAGAACTGCAATAAAAGTCCAGTATTATCCTTGAGAGTCTGCACTGTCCTCTCCATCACTGGCCACTCCTTTTGTTCTTTTGCATATTAGTCAGAAACTAGAAGATTTCCTGAGTTAGACTTGAGGCAGACACCAATGTGTGGTTTTTACCAACATCCCAAACTGTCTGATAGCATTTCTACGTGTTCTCCAGAAAAGGTGAGGTGGTTAGTTTGCCAATATGACTCAATGTTAAGTCACCTGAGAAAAGCCTCTCTATGAGTGACTGCCAAGTCAGATTGAGCTGTGAGCATGTTGGGGAGGGGGAAATTCTTACAACTTCCTTAACTGATGTGAGAAGACCCAGTATAAACAACACTAATCTATGATTTAGGGCCATGGATGGTATAAGAATAGAGCCAAAAGCATGAATATATACATTTTTTTCTTTCCATGTTTGATTGTTGATATGAGTAGTTGCTTCAGCTGCCTGCCTTGACTTCCCTGCTATGATGGGGCCGTAAGCTGAGTGTGTGAGCTGAAATAAAGCCATATACCACTCAAGTTGCTTTTAGTTATGGTATGTTATCACAGCTACAGAAATGAAACTAGGACAAGAAATGAGAAGATTCGGGTGTTAGTCATGGATGAGCGCCATCGCCACTCTTCCCACTTGCAGTCCACTGTCACCCAGTTACAGTCTGGGCTAGTTAAGCTTACATCATTGTAATAGGGCACCTGCTGGGCATGATTTATAAGGAGGCAAGATTTGCTTTGGTTTTAGGGTTTTGGGTATATGGTTAGCTAGTTCTGTTGTTGTGTGCCTGTAATGGAGCAGAACATCATGGTAACAGAAGTATGTAGCTACTACCTTGTGGCACCCAAGAATGAGAGGGAGAGAGAAAGAGAGAGAGAGAGAGAGAGAGAGAGAGAGAGAGAGAGAGAGAGAGAGAGAGAGAGAGAATATGAGAGAGAGAGAATATGAGAGAGAGAATATGAGAGAGACTATGAGAGAGAATGCCTGAGTCATCAAGCTTTCTTTCATTTCTTTTGTTCTACACAGGTATCTTTACTATTAATGTTGCCTCCCACATCCAGTGCAGATCCCCCTCATTGCTATTCCTCAGGTCAGTGGTGCCTGGAAACGCCCTCACAGAAATACTTAGCTGTGTGTTATACTAGCCCCTCCATGTGCCGCTCAGTCATAACAAATCGATGATGAAAAATAGCCTTTGGGTGTTTTTAATATCTTCAAATATTAAGTGACACACTTTCCTTTACAAGACAGATAGAATATCCACACAGCATTATAGATGACATAACTCATGAGATCACTGTCATCTCAAGATTTACCTCATGGAACTGTTATTTTCTAGATCCTATCCAACGCAAAGAACTTTGCATTGAAACATGCTTTCTCTGGGTCCCCCATTCACAGAATCCTTTAAGCAGAAAAGGGGAAGTGAAGTGGGAAGAGGGATGTAATGGAGGATTGGGAGCAGAGGCAGGAGAGACTTCAATCAGGCTGTAAAGTGAACAAGTTAATGGAAAAATACTAGTTTTATCATCCTTTGCTTTATGAACCCAGACTCACTTGTCAAGATTTAAAACACACAATCTCATGTTCTGGGCTTTCCATTCCTTGACTCTCCAGGTGGAGTTAATCATTTTAAGTTCTCTGTTCCCACCGTATAATTCATTGTTCTTTCTTGCAATGGAATTTTCTCATTAACTAGCTCTAGTCCTGTATTTTTAGCCCTGGAAGGGCAGCTTTTAGTCATCCTAGCACTGCTGCCCAATACAAGGATTTGTAGGAGTACTAGCACTGAGCACAGCTCACTACAGTATGTTGTTATCAGTGAAAGACAAAAGAGGTAGACCATGCAAATGAACTGGGAAGAGAGACAAGAGCTGGACAAGCTCTGAAGGCATTGCATTCATTCTCTGTTCTAAAGGGCCCTGCCTCCAAGATGTTTTATTGAAGTATGATTTTAATAAAGTCTAGAGCCATCTGACTGTCCTCCGAATGCTCTCTGTAACTGTAGGGCTATATCTAAATTAAAGCTAATGGTCAAACAAAGATATTTTTCTACTGTTAATTCTGGCAAGAAGACCCATTAGCAAATTTATGCATTAGAGGCTGTTTATAAGTTATTGAGAAAAATAATCATATATTCCCTGCAGCAACCTCCTCTATCTTAAAACGTATGACTGGTCTATTCAGTGAATAAGACTCTCAGGATGTAATTGAAAGCAGCTTTGTTTTGTTTCTTACTATACTAACACAATTTATTCAATAGGGAGATGTTAGTCCTCTAACCCTGCCTGCAAATTCACACACTTATGACCCTGTGTGGAAAGTCACACAATCCAAAGTTCTATTTATTTTGGGGTAATAAAGTCTTATTTGCTATGTTAGTTAGGATTTCTATTTTTTTTTTGTTGATATTTTCTTTATTTACATTTCAAATGCTATCCCGAAAGTTCCCCATACCCTCCCCCCTCCCCTGCTCCCCTACCCACCCACTTCCACTTCTTGGCTCTGGCCTTCCACTGTGCTGGGTCATATACAGTTTGCAAGACCAAGGGGCCTCTCTTCCCAATGATGGCCAATTAGGCCATCTTCTGCTACATATGCAGCTAGAGACACAAGCTCAGGGGTACTGGTTAGTTCATATTGTTGTTCCACCTACAGGGTTGCATCCCCCTTCAGCTCCTTGGGTACTTTCTCTAGCTCCTCCATTGGGGGCCCTGTGCTCCATCCAATAGCTGACTGTGAGCATCCACTTCAGTGTTTGCCAGGCACTGGCATAGCCTCACAAGAGGCCTCTATATCAGGGTCCCTTCAGCAGAATCTTGCTGGCATGTGCATTAGTATCTGGGTTTGGTGGCTGATGATGGAATGGATCCCTGGATGGGGTAGTCTCTAGATAGTCCATCCTTTCATCTTAGCTCTAAATTTTGTCTCTGTACTTATATCCTTTCATGGGTATTTTGTTCCTTATTCTAAGGAGGAATGAAGTATCCACACGATGGTCTTCCTTCTTGGTTTTCTTGTGTTTTGCAAAATGTATCTTGGGTATTCTAAGTTTCTGGGCTAATATCCACTTATCAGTGAGTGCATATCTAGTGACTTCTTTTGTGATTGGGTTACCTCACTCAGGATGATATCCTCCAGATACATCCATTTGCCCATGTTCATGAGCATCTCTTTCAGGAAGAGGTTCAGGAAGTTTTGTTGAAGATATTTGCTGGCCCTTTAAGTTGAAAATCTTCATTCTCATTTACTCNTANTNTCCGAAGGTTTGGTCTTCTCATTGTGTCCTGTATTTCCTGGATGTTTTGAGTTAGGATCTTTTTGCATTTTGCATTTTCTTTGATTGTTGTGCCCATGTTCTCTATGGAATCTTCTGCAGCTGAGATTCTCTCTTCTGTCTCCTGTATTCTGTTGCTGATGCTCACATCTATGGTTCCTGATTTCTTTCCTAGGGTTTCTATCTCCAGAGTTGTCACATTTTGGGATTTCTTTATTGATTCTATTTCCCTTTTTAGGACTTGGATGGTTTTGTTCAATTCCATCACCTGTTTGTTTCTGTTCTCCTCTCTCTCTTTAAGGACTTCTACCTCTTTAGAAGTATTCTCCTGTTTTTCTTTAAGGACTTGTACTTCTTTAGCAGCGTTCTCCTGCATTTCTTTAATAATGCCCTTCATAAAGTCCTCTACCAGCGTCATGAGGTATGCTTTTAAATCTGATTCTTGCTTTTCGGGTGAGTTGGTGGTCAGATTACTCTCTGTAGGGAAGCTCTCCTCTATCAGGGAAGGTGCACAGAGGCCTGGCGTTCAGATCTGCTCCTTGCTGAAGATGTAGGCCCCAAACAGGGCCTGTCCCAGAAGATGTGTTGCCTCTGCAGTTTATTCACTCACCTGCACAGACTAGCCACGGAGGGACCCTGGACACAATATGACTCTCTCACCTGCTCTGGCAGACAGAGCCCTCACAGGTGGCCACCTTTCCTCTGGAGAGGAAGGTGCCCAAATTTCTGGAGCCCGAAACAGGGTCTGTCCCAGAATTTTGGTTGCTTCTGTCTGTCCCAAATCTGTGTAGCTTCTGAGGTCCACACTCTCGCCAGTACAGACTGGAGCCTAGGTGAATTGGAGCAAAGATGGCTCTCCTGCCAGCTCAGGCCTTGAGACTCCTCCCAGGTGGACACCTTGGGTGGGAAAGGTGCCAGATGACTGGAGCCAGATAAGGAGTCTGAACCAGCAGCTGTGTCACTTCTGCAGGCAGCCCTCTCCCTGGCCATGCACAGGAGCAAAGATGGCTCTCTTACCAGCTCTAGAGTTTCTATTCTTATGTTAACATGATGACTAAAAGAAACATGGGGAGAGAGTGGTTTAAATCAGCTTATGGGCTGTAGTTTATCATCTAGGGAAGGAAGTCAGGGCAGCAACTCAAGGCAGGAATCTGGAGGCAGGAACTAATACAAAGGTCATAGCAGAATACTGATTACTGGCTTGCTCCTCATGGCTTGCTAAGCATGCTTTCTTACAGCACCCTGGACCACTTGCCTAGGAATGGCACCACCCACAGTGCAGTGGGCCCCTGCACATCAATCACTAATAAGAAAATGCATTACAGGCTTAGCCATAGGTCAATCCAGGAGAGGCATTGTCTTAGTTGAGGTTCCTTCTTCCCGAATCACTCTTTCCTATATCAAGTTGACATAAAACTAAACAGAACACTTGGCTTAACAGGAGTCTAGTGTCACATTAAGAGTGTCAGTCTATTTTCCCCTGTTTACTGACCTTAGAAAACCATTTATTTTCAATGAGCAAAAAATAATGATAAGTGATGAAGTCAAACATGACGCTCTGATGTAGAATAATAGAAAGATTTGACCAAACTTAGCATACCAGTCGCCTCACCAATACATGATGGTGTGTATGTATAATGTGAACATCAAAAATCTATAATAGAAATTATGAAATATGAGACATATGGTTACAAGCAGTACAGCAGGTTACAGAAACTTAACTTAAACCTTGTACACTTTCTTACCTAGGTCTATTCTTTCCCTTCTCCACTTTCCATCAGTCTGCATTCCATCCAGTGTTTCTGCAACTGACTCTTAGAGTCTGTATATAAGTGAGAACATATCTCTTTTCATGTGCCTGGCTTATGTCATGTAGTACATTATCTTTTAGCTTTATACAATTTGACACACCATAGAGGACTTCCTCCTCTGAGAAGAATATGTTCATTCTTTGGACATCTTTACTGGAAACCACTGACCCTGCTTCCCAGGACATGGGTCATTGGACACTTGGGCAATGCATTTTATTGTCACTGTTCTAATTAATCTACATCACTTGGAGTCAACTTGGCCTTCCAAGTTGTCACTAGTTTCTGTCTAGCATGTACCATAGCTACAAACCTCTTGGTCTTACAACCAGCAGAGAAAGGCTCATGTGGTGTGCCCATGCCATCTGTTTGATAATCTGTGTCTCATGTTAAGACTCTTTCCATTAGATTCTGCAAGCATGTATCAGACACAGACCCACTTGTCCTTCAATTTTCAGGTGACACATAGCAATCACATTGTTGTTCCTCTCTATAAGCTTAAATTAGTCTACAAAGAGAATGTCTCCACTCATCCTTTAGGAAGGAGGCTACATTAGTGCCTGTCCCTATAAAATAATGTTCCTCACACATCCTTTTTTTTTTTTTTTTATAGGTTTAGAAACTTGATAAATCTTGCATTCCTAGTGTGAATGTAGAGTTTTGAATCCTATAGCATTTTCAAGTACTCTTTATCAGAAGCTCTATCAAGATTCTTAGCAATGACATAGCAGTACCTTTAGAAGATGCTCATTATGGTATCTCAGTGTCTAAATGGAAATTTCATATTTAAAAATCCCCTCACTGAAATAAACAGGCAATTTAGAAATGTGAACGTATTATCATTCAGTGACAAGTATTAGCAGTACTTTGATGTGAATTTAAAAACAAGAACATATACAGAGGTCCTAAAGTCACACGTGAATTAATCATTCTTTAGGCTTTTAATATTGGTCTTGCTGTGTGATACACCGACTGACAGAAAAGCTGCCTTGTAGATCTTTAAAAACTTTCAAAAATATAAAGCTTGGAAATGTTTTGGATTCTGCCTATATGCATGTGTGTTCATTTAAAAGTGAAAATGTAGCTCACTATGAGTGTTTGATGCAAGAGCTGAGTTGTGATCAAGGTTAGAGGAACTCATCTAGGGCCTGTAAAGTGCTAGCCTATGATACTGTTCCTAAAAGGAAGACATGGATGGACATAGTAGAAAAGGACTTGCTTGTCTCTGACTTTCATACATTGATTTCATTGTCATTTTACATCAGAAGGGATAAAGCAGCAGATACAGGATGAACAAATTAGAGCTCTCATGTATGACAAGATGACAGAGCAAAAATAAAAGAGCCACATTTAAAATTTATGTCACTGATAGCTCCTTCATGCATCCAATAATATTGTATTATGTATCTTAAATGGCACAATACAATATATTCTGTAAAAATAAACTGGCAGCTGTTTTGTTCTCTTATCTTTTCTTTGTATGTTTTTCCTGTATCATACTCAGGCAAATATGGGCCATGTGTCTGAATTACTTTTCTGCTGTTGTGATAGAATTCCCTGATGACAAACTTAAAAAAGAGTTTGCTTAGGATCATGATTTCAAGTACAGTCCCTCATGGAAGGAAATTCATACATGGAGTCGCAGAGCATGGGTATTGGTTACATTGGATCTGGAGATAAGAAGAAAATAAGCAATGAATACTTGTACTTAGCACATGTTTTCCTTTATATACAGTCCAGGATCCAAGCCTAGGGAATAGTACCACCAAAAGTGGGTCAGTGTTCCCTATTCTGCTAATGAATCAAGATAACGTCCCACAGATAGGCCTATAGGCTCATCTCTCAGATGACTCTAGATCTCATCAAATTGAAAACCAAGATGGGAAGGCACCTTGTATTTGATTATTTCTCTTATTTCTAGTCCATGCCTCCCTTTTGGGATTTCTATGATTTTATGCTCCCTTTTTATAACCAGCTTCACTTCAGCAATACTGATCTGGGCAGTAGATAACCAAAAATAGTGTGATTGAAATAATTTTGTCATTTGAGTGACTGGAAACAAGTTCAACCCTGTTAGATTGTCAATATCTGCATGTTTTAAAAAGGAGGCTTAGTGTTTTGAATTAGTCTATGCAGACACAATTATGCTTTCCTCTCAGGAACTGGTATCCAAAGTTTTGTTTCCACATTTGTCAACGAGTTTTGAGCCTTTGAGTGGCATAGGAACTGTAGTGAGTGTTTTGCGGAGTCTAGGGATAATGTTTTGAGACAGGTTGTTGCCATCTGAGAAATATCAGCTCTGCCTTCAGAGACAACTACTTAGTTATGACCTCAATAAAACCATAAAGAAAACTAGTATCTAAAGGTTTCATAGATCTAGTATGGGAAGTTAAAAAATCAGTATTGGAAGATGGCAGCTCGGGAGAAACATGGAGAATTTTAAGACTTAGACAGTTGTTAAGTGGAGAGCTGAAATACAACACGGGGGAGGAAACATTACATTACACTTCAGGGTTATGAGTCTTTCAGTCATGATTCTGTAAGTCCTCCTACTCACACCATGAGATCCTTCTTTCCTTCCCACAACTATCTTTGTTCTCTACAGAAACCAGAGGCTGTCAAAGGTTAGCCCTAAAGAGAAGGGACTAAACCAAGCACATCCCAGCTGTGTTCTGCAGCAGTGACAGCCAGTGTCTAAGGAGGGGGCTGATGAGTGTGCTGGTGCATGTGTGTTGGGAGTTAGTGCTCATGTTTCACATATTTTTCTCATCTCAGGTAGTAGGTAATTTGGTGTGCACTACAAGGAGAAAGGCAACACTGAATAATGCATACATACAGAGTGCTTGGGATCGCTACCTAATGAACTCTAAGCTAAATAACCGTTGCTACCCTAAGTGAGCACGGCTATGCCAGAGCCTTTTCCAAATAAATGCTGATGTGGAGCATTAGGTAGGAAAATGGCTTGACAAATTCAATACAGATGGTGTATTAGTAGAGGGTAGCTGTGCTTATAAGAAAAAGAGGGGGAGAGGAAAGGGGGAAAGAGACAGGCATCAATGTGAAGATAATCAGAGGCTGAGTGAACTTGCTTCTAAAAAAAAATAAGGAGACACTGAGACCATGTTCATTGTTTAAGACCAACAAGTTGTAAGCCCCTGCAACCGCACACGGAGGACGTACTCCATATACAACAAGGTTGCAGTGTCTGCTCAGGCAGCTGTGGGAAGAGTGCTGTAAACACAACACAGATCCTAATCATCTCTCTCAGCTAGGCTCTGCAGTACTGCCTGAAGAAAGAAAGCTCTCATTTGTAAAAATACCCACGATGTTTTCATATGGCCAGACATCTGCTCTTGGCTAAGAGCAGCATGAAAGGGGATTTATTTTCTGGTGGAGTTTTGTCCTTCTGCAGAGGCAGATCTTTGGAATTAATTGGCCATCTCCACAGAATGGCCTACATTCATATCTTCAAATTAATCTAATTAGAGCCTGTTCCTTGGGTTAAAATTGCCAGTCAACTCTTGTGGAAGCCTAATAGCAGTCTTTCCCTTCCATTGAATGTTGGGCACAACAAAGGCAAACAGAAAGTACCAGCCAGGTATTTGGGGGACATAAAGACCACTTGATATAAGAAGTCAGTACTCTGTGTGGTCATGTATACATCAAGTATGAAAGCTGCTCTCATTCGTATATCTATACATCTATATCTATATGTTTTTTCTTAATTATTTCTTTTATAGTTTGGGGTTATAATATAATGACATTATTTTCCACTTCTCTCTCCTCCTTCCAAACATTCCCATATATCCATCTTTGCTCAATTCATGGGCAGTTCTCATTTAATTGCTGTAACATATGTAACTTGTATGCTGTAACTTGTATATATGTAACACATACATACATGTGGATTTTGATTGGTTGTGTTGTTCTATAAAGTTTCTATGTCTGCTGCAAAGAGAACATTCCTTGATGAGAGGTTAAGGACAACAGTTATGTGTGTTTGTGTGTGTATTTAGAATGTAGTCAGGGATATGTTGGTTTAGTAAAGTGGTTTAGTGAAATGAATAGTAGTTGTAGAGTCCAACCCCAATGGGTACATCTGGAAAACAGGTCCCATAGACATGGCTCAAGAATTGTTGATAAGGGGGTAGGAAGACTGAAAAAGACAGGGTTCCAGGGATCTTGCTATGGAATTGTTTCTCCTGGGTCTCCAGTATCAGGCATGATTTTCTTCTTGTTGACTGGGTTGTAAGTCCAATTAGAGAGTTGTTGGCTACCACCAAAGTATGAGTGCCACCACTCACCTGTAGGTTACTGTGCCATGCTTTTCGTTGTTGTGGTTCACAGGTGGTGTGGTTCCTTCTGGTATAAGGAAGGCTAGTTCTTAAGAAAAAAGTTTTGAAGATGAAGCCCTTTAAGCATAGGGAGGTTAGGAAATAGTTCACAATTCCTCAGCCTGTGCATTATGCAACTGAAAATGCCAGCATATTCCTTTTGGACCTTCCTTCCTTCCTTCCTTCCTTCCTTCCTTCCTTCCTTCCTTCCTTCCTTCCTTCCTTCCTTCCTTCCCTCCCTCCCTCCCTTCCTTCTTCACTCCCTCCCTCTCTTCCTTCCTTCCTTTCTTTTTTCCAATGCAATAATTTTTATTGATTCTAATAATTCACCCCAATCACACCCACTTCCCAGTCTCCCCAGAGCCCCCCATCCTCTAGCTTCACCCCCTCAAAAGCCTAAAAACCACATTTCTTTTGTTTTTTTTTTAACTTTTTATCCTTCATCCTGATTGCAATTACCCTCCCCCAGTTCATTCCCATTCCCACCCTCCCTCTCTCCAAGAACCACCCCCTTCTCTTCCTCCCCTCAGACAATAGCAGGCCTCCAGGGACAGTAACCAAAGGCAGCATGACAAGCTATAGTAAGACCAGGCACATATCATCACATCAAGGACAGACAGGGCAACTCAGTAGAAGGAAAAGGGACCTACAAGTATACAAAAAAGTCAGGGACAGCCCCTGCTCCATTGTTAGGAGTCCCACAAGAACACCAAGCTACTCAGCCAATTAACATATATGCAGAGGACCCAGTTCACATCTTTACAGGCTCCCTGATCTCTGTGGATCTCCAATGAGTTCTAGTCAGTTGACTGATTCTGTGACCCACTTTCTCATGGTGTTCCTGATCCTTCTGGTTCCTCAGTCCTACCTCCCTATCCTCTACAGGACTCCCTGGGCTCAGCCCTGGGCAGAGGCTGTGTGACTCTGCCTCTGCTCCCATTAGCTGTTGGATAAAGTGTCTTTGGTCTCCCTGATGACAAACATGCTAAGTTCTGGACCCAGCACATTCAGCAAGTGGGTCAAGCTGTAGGTTGATGTTTTTTGAGTGTGTTAGTGTCCTAATACATCCACTTGAGGCATTGCCTGAAAAGCCACATTTCATTACTTGAAGAAATATAAGATTTCATAAGGAAAGTGTACTGAAATCCTATTCTGTTCCATGGGCAGTGAGTAGATAGGAGAACCAAATAGGCTTATTAAGTATCTTAACAAATGGTTATTAATTTGACCATTTTTGTGGATTGCATGTAACATCTCAATGTTTATTTCCCAGGGACACTGCAATTCTATTTTTTTTTTAAATTGAAAACAGATTTTTAAAATATGTTTTCTCACATAATATATACTGATTGCTATTCCCCTCCCTATATTAAAGGAGCTCAGGGTTTTACAGATAAACCCTGTTTTGTCATAAACACAGTCACAGCAGCACCATATTTTGTTGTGTTTTTTAATATCTACAATCAGTTCATGCTGCCTTTCTGAATATGAATCATAGATTCTCCAGTGAAATAATCTCTTCTTGGAGTAACCCCTTCTTATATTTGAACAGCAAAGGAGCAGAAAAAAATTCTTTCAGAATGATTTTTATTAGTCGGGTCAATGTTAAAATACTACGGTTGCTTAATAAATAGCAGGTCATACTGTGCAGTACACTATGGGCTCACCATGATTTCACAGTCGACATGCACACATCAACAACTTGAGTGGTGTTGACAGTCGGCCTCAAAGCAGGGTAAATGGAACCAATCTTAGGCCAAGAAATCAGTGGAGGTGTTCATGTGGGGGTACTAATCAGATTTGGAGACTGACCTTCTAGTGTTTTCAGTATAGTGTTTTTCTTCTTCTTCTCTTTTAAATCTATAGAACTTTATTAAAAGTGGGAAGAATTGAAACTTTACAATAAGCGCATGAGGGCTATTAAGTGACCTGTCTGCTTATATTAACTGAGGAATTTATTATAAGAAAACAAAACCCTAGGCAAAATTAGCATTATGCCTACTTTCTGCCCTCTCTGGAGAACACCAGACATTTGATAGATTTAAAAATGCTTTGAAATTAAAACAACTTGCTTGTAGAGCTACGTAATGTTTGTAATTATAGAGTAAGAAGGCATCCTGGGCCCCTAAGGAGTAGAAGATCTCCAGACCTGTGCCGTCACAGCGTTTGTGATGACCCGAGGAGTCGCATAGAATTTATCTGTTCCTCATCTGGAAAATGTGATGGAGGAGTCCAGACTTTTTTTCTGCCTAAGGATATTATGACTTTCATACAAAATAATTGACAGCTACTATCAGTGAGAAGCACACATAGCTATTACCAACTATTGCCATAGAAGAATATTACTAATATTCTTGATATTAATATCATAGGTAAATGTGTTAAAATGGACATTCAATTGAATATATGTCAGAGGGAAAGCTGGGCAATGAAGTATCATGCTGGAGATGTTAGAATGGATGCTACCTCTTGTTATTAACAGAAAATGCATAAGCACACGTACACAAACTAGCCATACTACCCAACATGCCCCACTGCTTCCTAAGGAACATTTCCTTTCACTCCTTAAGAAATCTTTTATTCTTTCCTGTCATTTAGTCACCAGATACTTGCCCGGCCAACTCACTATTTTCCTCTTAATTGCCCCTAGTGACAAATTCATTGGTTCTAGAAGTGTCCAGTGATACCCAGGGTGGGGCTTCAGACTTTCAGAGGTAATAATAGCTTAATGGCTTGAATGTCAGTGCACGGTATTCAAAGGACTCCAACTACAGCCCTTTTGGGGTGCCATGAAGACTACTGTAGAAGGAAAATGTGCTTTGAAAATTTTTTGGGGAAAGCATTTTTGTTGGGTTTCTAGAGTATATCTCATGCAGTTCTAGGCTCAAGAGAACAATGAGGTCCAGAGAGAGGAAAGGTGGATTATCACATCTCTGCTCCTCTGTTTAGTAATTGAAAGGATTGATTTTACTAAAGGATTCAGAGTCCTAGTTACCTCATCTGTATAAAAGCTTAATGATATAAATTTATTTAGTCTATGAGGTTCTTTGCCACCTGAGAGAGATGGCCCCCAAGAAGTGTTTATATGTATTGGGAATGACAGAAAATAAAAATGCTTTATTAATATAGAATTAAGAAACTATATCTCTTATCACTGTTCATGAGTCATCGGTGTAGAAGGAAGATTACCAGATGATCAGTTGCTCCATAGAAGTCTGGTTCTATGAAAGCTCCAATCACGCTGCTCTTCCTTAAGAAAGCAAATACAATAGCATCCACATATTAATTACATACATCATTTTGTATATTTGAACTGATTATGCCAAACCCAGTGCAATTATTGTTTATGTAAGTAGTTTGCAAATATTTCAGGGAAAAATGACAAGAAAATATTCTGTACATGCATAGTACTGATACAACCTTTGAAGGCCTATGTGTTTAGTAGGTAAATGATGCTTAAATATTCAGAAAGAAGCTGAGGGCCTGTGAAAGGTCAGACATTTGTATTACTGCCCATCACTTCGTGCATCTCACTGTACCATTATGCTCTGCATTAGGTAAATTCCATTTTTACATTTTAGAACCTGCTGGAAGTCAAATATTTTCAATTCATATTTGTTAGATGTCAGGAACGTGGAACTCATTCACACAGATGTGACTGTACTATGTTATGATGGGATTAAAATGGCAAAGTAATAAGGAACAAAATACCCATGAAAGGATATAAGCACAGAAACAAAATTTAGGGCTAAGATGAAAAGATNGACTATCCAGAGACTACCCCATCCAGGGATCCATTCCATCATCAGCCATCAAACCTAGATACTAATGCAAATGCCAGCAAGATTCTGCTGAAGGGACCCTGATATAGCGGCCTCTTGTGAGGCTATGCCAGTGCCTGGCAAACACTGAAGTGGATGCTCACAGTCAGCTATTGGATGAAGCACAGGGCCCCCAATGGAGGAGCTAGAGAAAGTACCCAAGGAGCTGAAGGGGGATGCAACCCTGTAGGTGGAACAACAATATGAACTAACCAGTACCCCCTGAGCTCGTGTCTCTAGCTGCATATGTAGCAGAAGATGGCCTAATTGGTCACCATTGGGAAGAGAGGCCCCTTGGTCTTGCAAACTTTATATGTTCCAGTACAGGGGAAGGCCAGGGCCAAGAAGTGGGAGTGGGTGGGTAGGGGAGCAGGGGCAGGGGGAGGGTATGAGGAACTTTCGGGATAGCATTTGAAATGTAAATAAAGAAAATAATAATAAAAAATATGGAGTATAAATAAAAAAATAAAATAAAATGGCAAAGCAAGTGTTTACTACACATGTTTGATGACTTGAGTTTGATACCTGGATCTACTGTCCTCTGCCTTTCACACCCATGACCTAGCATGCATTATGCATGTTTGCACTCAAATACCACCCACCCCACACTAATACCTATAACATGAAGCTAAGCTGAAAAGTCTTGAAGAACTATGCTTAGAAGACTCTTTTGAGAAGAAAGAAAACCACCATTACATCCAAAAAACAATGACAGATACTGAGTAAAAGGCTAAGGGAATTATGTCACTTTCTCAGATCCCATAGCTAGGGAGTGCAGGACTTGAAATTAGCTCTCAGATGTTTTAGTACTAATACACATGTCCTGACCCATTATGCTTTACCATCTTAACAATAAATACATCAAGATTATGTCAGTAGTATTACCTAAATGTCAGCTTCAGTTCATCCATACCACATGTACCACATGTAAAGCCTCTGCAATTCAGGAATTGTGACTCAGGAAGAAATTTCATATTATAATTGAAATATCTGCTCCTCCTTTTGGTTTCCCAACTTTACAGTCGAAAGTTCCTAGCTAATACATTTCTTTGACAAATACAATAATATCTGTATGTTGTTCTACCTGGAAATCTTTAAATTATCTCTTTAGACTTTCAGCAGACAATTTACAAGTGACAGGCAACATATTTCATTATCTTTATGTTTGAAATAACTTTCAAAGGAGAGAAGAGGGGCGTTTGACATGATTGTAATCAATTCTGTCAGAAATATTATTGGATTTACTTGATTTTCTGAACAATCATTTTTCATTGTTATTCCGAGTTTTCTCAGATGTTTTACTGGAGGCTAGCATAAATAGTAAAATATGTTTTCCTAATACATCTGTTGAAAAAATAATGAGGAGATGCTCTTCCTACCAAAGGTGGTTTGGAAAACTGTGATGGTCTCTTTTAATAGCAAAGAGACAAATCCCCAGGTGTCAGCAGGCTCTACCCTCCAGTCCCAATAAGGGCAGTTTGGTGTGTGAGAGCCCACACATCAGCCAGATTTTGTTAGGTTCAAGGGGTTCAGGAAGAAATTACATCCTAGAAGTCTACACTGAAAAATGTAACATACAGAGATGTGAGAAAGTTCAAGTTCCCACAAGTTCTAATCACTCAATATTGCCACTAATTTGAAGAGTCTTGCTCAAATTAGGTGCTTTAGTGGATCAAAAAAATTCCTTTATATGAAGATTCACTTTTCTGCCCAGCTGTTGTTGATATGGTGCCTTGCTCATGGAGAATTAAGGTTGATAAAGGCAGAGCAGGTATCTATATGACAGGCAGCCAGGTATGACCCATGTCTAATAATGGTTTAGAAAATCCCAAGTTAAACTGCATAGCTGATTCTCTCCTTATGCAGGTAAAGGGAACCAACTTTTATCCCCAGACACAGTTCAGGTTGGTGCAGAACTATGTAGACAGTTAAGTAAAATCCTTAAAATTTAGAAATTATCATCACCTGTCCTGAGATGACTCCTACCTTCTTAGAGCGCTTCTTACTTGGTTTCCTAAATAAAGAAACACCCTGCTCATACATGTGAAGAGAAACTGACAGGAGCCTTTGACCTAGATCAAGGAAGGCATAAATTATCCGTATTTTCCATATACAGGGATCTGAATAACTGAGAACCTAATAAAATGATCTCTTACTCAGGTATGAGGTGGAAAACTGACAATACAATCTAGAACTGAGATGTGTCATTTTTGTGTTAGTTCTATACTATAAAGAGAGATGAACACACACTCTGGTTCTAATTTTTTTTCTTATCGGCCCCAAGCTGATCTCCAAGTCCTCTGGTGTATAGTCTATATGAGACTAGTTCATGTGCCTAGAATTTTTGTGCCGTTTATATTTTTATAAAATGGAATATATTCTCAAGGTCACTTAGAGCCGATCCTACGTGAAAATTTGCTTTCATAAGCACAAAAAGGAAACTCTAGCTGTTTTAATCCCTCAACTAATATCGAGTTATTCTATTATTTAAAATGCTTGTGTGGCTTCCGAGAAGAGGTGAATATAGCAGTGTCCTTGCTGTTTCTGCATTCCAAAGAATACAGAAGGGAGCTCAGACTCAAGAAAATATGGGTCCATGCTTACGCATTTGAATCACAGAATTCTGGAGAAGTGATGTTTGTTTCCTTTCAGATATGGCTAGCTAGCTAAATTTATCAAGCATGTACTAAAATTCCTGGGGACAGTCCATAACTAGGTATGAGTTTGAGTGAGCCCTTTAGACACCATTGTGAGAGTACTTCCAAATAGCTTTATGATCTCATGTTCTCTGACTTGTATCAAGTACCAGGTTTTCACTCAGTCATTAAGTAGAGGATCTTATATAGCTCCATGTCAGAAGATTTGGGAGAGCTATACAGCCAGAGGCTGCTTTCAAAAGCCTTGTAAAAATATCAAGGCTCTCAGTTTCCTACACGTGGTGAGGAATAGTACCAAATGCCAAAAAAACTCCAGGCAATAAAGATGGAAAACAAAACTAACCTGAGAAATAGAAAATAATCATTGTCAATGTGTAGTTTTTTTTTTTAAAAAAAGCTTTTTACAAAGGAGGTGGAGAGAGTCTTTTAAAGATTTGGCTTAGCAAAGATTGTGGAGGTTAAATCGGGAACACACACGAGGAAGAAGGACCAAGTAGACACAGAATGAGGTCTTCAAGGCACCTCGAAATAATAGAAATGGGGCCAGGAGGATGGAAAATGACTTGCCCATCAAAGGTAATCTAGCCTTGGTTGTCCTGTGTATCTTTTAGAATTTGCATCCAGATGGAGGAAGTTCTCATGCATGAGGTCCCTAGGCTGCTCTAGATGCCCATGCCTGAGTTTATAACTACCATCCCCTCTTCCCATTAGAAAGCCAAGTCTAGGATGTGCTGTGCAGAAGAAAGGGAATCTGCTCTTCTGACCTCCCTGCTGTAGTCCACCACAGTCAGGTGACCGAGGGCACAGGATTTTATCCTAGGTTTAGTCAGAAAGGATAGAGCACGTTTCTGTAGACTTTTGCCTCAATATTATATTTTCGATGGTTCAGTCGGAGCTGTTACATTTGGCAGCATTCCTTGTTAGCATTTGATAAACAATTATTGCCAAATGTTAGCAAGGAAACCTGCCAAATGTTACAGCTCAGATTTAACTGCGGAGAGGAAAAAAAAAAAAAAAAGCAGTTTGAAAAAGCCTTTTGCTACTGAGCTGTTGTCTGGCATGCCAGCTCTGAAGCTGCAGGGGACCCCGGTTGGGACAAATTGTTGAATATGAAGGTATAAGGCTTTTTGCCAGCAGTTCTGGATTCCCCTCTGAAGTTATGAATTAGTTGACACCTGTTGGTTTCAAAGTAATAAATTTGGGGCAAATAATTTCTGGTGACTACTCTGGTGTCGTGGCTGTATCTACACTCTGTGTGGGTTATACCCTTTCCCTGGCATTTTATGCCTGTGGGTGAAGCTATAGACCATTAGATCATGGAGTCTCAGGAATTATCTATTGGGACTGATGTTTCCAAGCAGCTGTTGCAATTACTATCCCATTTCCCTGAAGACACATGCTGCCATCTTTTACTTCTAATTTTCCATCCTTGGTTTACTAGTAACGGGAACAAAAAGGAAATATGATCCATTCTTTTTGTTTTGTGATAGCTCATTTGCTGGTCCAGTAAATAAGGAATATATTGTTACTAGGTGTAGTGACACACATTGTGATTACTGTCATACAGATATGCAAGTGGAGGACTAGGGGTTTGGGGTCAACCTGAAATACATAGATAACCCTCTCTCAAGAATCAAAACAAAGCAATAGAAGAAAATAAAACCAACCAACCAAACAAACAAAACAAAACAAATGACAACCAAGTGGAAACAAAATCAACCAACCAGCTGAATAAGAACAGCACACATCAGGGTGGGCCTGGATTCTGCTGCACTTCGCAATGTTTTGGATGCTTGATTAAACATGAATAAAAAAATAAAGCCTTGATAAGATTAAACTTGAGGGTTTGTATCCTGGAGGTTGTAGATTTGTTCTTGCCTTATCTTTGTCTTTGCTAGAGTTTGTGTTGATATCTACATTTGCATTTAATTGGTGGGTGGCTTAAATACTGAAGGGCTACAAAAATTGAGACATCTTCAAAGCAAGGAAAGGTAAGAAAAAATGGGAATGGGGACAGGGACTGAAAAATCTATTTAATAAAATTTGAGAGAGAGAAAAAAATGATCTTCATGTTCAGAAACCCATAGCATGAGTATTAAGCATGTTTTTTCTTTTTTCTTTGTTTTTTTTTTCCTCCAGGATTTATTCTCCCAGTGGTATGGTAGAAACCATGTAATAAAAAATGCCAACGTCTTACCTTCCTGAGAAACTTTTCCTAAAGGGCTGGAAAACAGTATCTAATCATGCACTGGCTGATTGGACACACCACTACATGACCTTGAACCTGAAATTTCTGACTCACAAAGCAGGCAGTGGACATTCATTCTGTAGAAAAGACAGTATCTGGAGTAATCGGCCTCTGTGCGTATGGCTGGGTCACTCAGTGTTTGAAGCAGCGATTATGTGCTTCAGGTCAGGCATGTGAATATCAGTCACTGGACTGACTCTTTTCAACCTCCTTGCTATTTTCGAAGTTCCTGTTTTCTAGTTCAAGATTTTGTCTTCCCAATAGAGTTTAAAATCTCCTTAAGTGTCCCCTTATGTCCTTATGTATTTTCGCATGTATGTATGTCTATTAAGTGATTTGTATGTAAATGAGGAAATCACAGGAATATTTCTTCATTTCAGAAGGAAATGCTAGTTTAAGACACATGAGCCATAATGATAAAAGGATACTTTAAATTATTCTCCTGGTCAAAGTGCAAAGACTTATAGAAAAATGTAGTGAGAAACAGGACCTTCTGGTGTTTGCTTTTGACTTATAAGGGGAGATCATCTAGGAAGATTTTGACTCCTGTATTGAACAGAGAGAAGCTTTGAACGCTCCATCCAGGAAAAGGAGCTGGTAGAGGCTCAGCCAAGGCAGTCACACAGTTTAGGAGGAGCAGCTGAAATGTCTATTTAAACCAAACCCAAAGCACTTTTCCTGAGTTTCAAAGTTCAAAGTGTAAGCTTATAGAAAACATAATTCATAGTTAATTTGGGTTGGGAATTACTGTATACATTTAACTTAAGAGCAATCTTTGAAAAAGCAAAAAGAGCCGGGCATGGTGGCGAACACCTTTAATCCCAGCACTTGGGAGGCAGAGGCAGG
>NC_034593.1:106904461-106981454 GCF_900095145.1 Mus pahari | reverse complement strand
AGTGAGTTCCAGGACAGCCAGGGCTATACAGAGAAACCCTGTCTCGAAAAACCACAACAAACAAACAAACAAAAACTAAAAACGAGTGACTACATGCTCCAGTTCTGAAAATACAGAATGAAAGAGGTTGCATATGAAGGCATAATGTGAAATTTTGCTACACAGATATTTGAATGGGATAAAGAAACTTGCATGGGTATAAGAAACCTTATGATTATATGCCAATATATCGAATTTTAAAAATTCCTTCAAACTTAGAGGAATTCTGGAAAAGATCAGGATACAAAGATTTGATTAGCTGTAATCAATGCAAAAGGATCTGCTCTAAACATTGTTAGAAGTCTGGATTCTTGTCTGAAGCTGGGAGGAATTTTCCTTCCAGGCGAAAAGATAACCACGCTTTACCAGTTATATCTACTGACCAACACCTTAGAGATATGAATTCCTTAAGAACACAGGTGCCTCTCCCCATCATGGTGAGCTTTACCTGGGGTTCTATATAAGCTAAGGCTATCAGAAGGTAACCTGAGCTAGTAGCTTCATAGTGAGTTTCTAGCATTCAAAAATAAAATAAAATAAAATATAATAATAATAATAATAATAATAATAATAATAATAATAAAGAGCAGGAGTGAGAAGAGCTGGGACAGATTTTTTAAAAGGAAAACTTAGAAAGAGCTCTAGAAAGTTTGAGGCCCCCATGGAAGAATACTAGCATTTCTTTGTGGGTGGGACTTTTTGCATCTCATGGCTGAACATGGATGCAGACTGCTGTAATAATTATCGAGACTTTGTTTATTTTGTTTTTTGTATATCACTTGTGGAGCCAGTAAAAAAAATCCACATGTTCCAGTGATTGCTCCTGTAGTCCAACCAGAAATTTAATTATTTGTCCATTTAGTGAATGGAATTACCTATACTTTGTGAATAGCTCATGATCCACTGTGTGTTCTTATCTTCGTGCCTCAAGGGAGCCATCTCTTGTCTCTTTAACAGAGAGTGCTTTAGGAACTATGGTTTCAGTGGGAAATGTGCTCAGAGGAACACAAATAGGTCAGCAACAAAGCTGATGTAGAAAAACCAATATAAACATGTCTATGTGGCCATAATTCCTGCCCCAATAATTCGGTCGTGATGTTTCTAGATCTGTTTCCACCACACTGCAAGAGACTGAGAACTTAGATCTTTCACAAAACGTTTTCCACTTTGCTGGAGCTGGGCAAACTATCAATAGTGTGTTCCTGAATCATGTGAACACATTGGAAAGCATTTGAATGTCTGTACTTTTCGAAGATGTTCTTCAGTTGTGCTGGTTCTATTCTATATTGATTATTTACAGTTAAGAACCAGTCCATTTTCTTCTGTTGACTAGCATGAGATGGTGCCTATGTCTTTGGATGTATAAAGAGTATGAAGGCTGAAGGTTTGCCTTTGACTTGGCCCTTCTTTGTGAGATTCCAGTGCTCCTCCTTATTCTCATCTTGGGCCACCGTGGCCTCCTCTGCCCAAGTCATTCAACCCCATGTTGCTTCATTTTCTTCTTGACTTGACTGAGAATGGGCTCCTTTCCATTCTTCTTCTGGTCAAGTTATGTATTGCATTCACATCCTCTATCAATATTTCCCAAGGAAGCTTCAGCTCTATTGCTCTTTTTTTCTACTAATGTATTATCACTCGAAGATGTAAATGTTTTGTTTCCCTTGCTGTGAATTTCATAGTGTCAGGATGCTCCTTAGCTTTGCATCCTATGGACTGGCATGATAATTCATATAGAATCTAATGCATGTGCGTTTGAGTGCATAGTTGTTTAACTCTGAGGCCCTAAATCGGGAATGCACTCTGTTCCATGGGAGAGTGGGTGTATGGCACTGCTACATCTGAGTGTCCATGCCAGTGCTTACTGCTTTACTCTCCTGTTCGCTGTTAGTTATTATGGAGGAGCCAGTTCACTCACACTCTCCTCATGCACAACTGTATCCATCCCCTGTTCTATTTTTACTCAATTTGCACTTAAGCTAAATTTCTTCCTTTCTCTGTTCCTAGCAACAGCAACAGACTCTGGCTAATTTAGTCAGAAAATAAAAGGAGTTGTTGAAAGGTGTTGTGGAGCTCACAGATGCAACTGGAAGTCTGGAACTTAGAAAACGGTCAGGAGCAAGGGGAGGCTAGGCAGCTAGAAGCACAGCCAAAACCCTGGGGAAATATCGACATTTAAATGGCAGATGGAAGGAAGGAGTCCAAGAAGGAAACCAAGGAGCCACACAGAGGCGCAGAGAGAGGCATGGTAGTCTCAGAAGCGATGGCAGCAAGGGACTAAAGAGAAAGAGAAACCCTAGCAGTGAGGACAGAATAAAGATCTCACAAGAAAGAGACAGCCTGATGACCATTACACTGAGAGATCTCTGGCTTGTTAAACATGGGAGAGCACCTTTAGTCATGTTGTGACGATAGAAAGTGGCCTGAGTAGCGAGCTAAGACAGTAGGCCGGGCAGACTGAACTTGAGTGGATCTGGGGATAAAAGTTTTAGAAATAGGCGTGTGTGAACAGAGAACTGACATGAGGGAGATTTTCTTATAAATCTATCTCGAGAGACTTGGGCGCTTTCATAAACTGGGGGAAAGGGAAGAATTAGAGAGAAGGGATGGTTGGCTTAAATGTGTTTGAGACGAGCAAGAAGGATGGCTGTCACACTTGTCAGTGGTAGGGATACTACGCCTTCTGAGATTGAAACAGGGATGGGTGGGTAACTGATGTGAATCCACAGGCAGTGTGTAGTTCTAGGACTGCAAACCAGGAGAAATCATGTTTGCTACTCTGGATTTTTTTTCCCAGTGGAATTGAGAAAGAAAGTGGTCCATTGAGAATGAAGTTGTGCCATGAAGGGTCCTTTGGTTGCATGTTTTTGATTGGTTGGTTTTCTGACCTGTAGTCACCTGTTAAGCTGTGGTAGTTATCCAAGTTCACACTGTAAACCACTTAAAGAAAGCTATCCAAATACCTTTCATTCATTCACTTAACTCATCTAATTGGTACCCTACACACTTGTACTTCCTCCAGTAGGTAGGGAACTTTAAGAAAATACAGATGTTAATTCTCATATGCAGCTGGAGCCATAGGTTCCTCAGTGTGTACTCTTTGGTTGGTGGTTTAGTCCCCGAGAGCTCTGGTTGGGTGATATTGTTGTTCTTCCTATGTGAATGCAACCTGCTTCAGCTCCTTCAGTCATTCCCTTAACTCCTCGATTGGGGTCCTCCAGCTCAGTCTGAAGGTTAGCTGCAAGCATCAACCTTTGTATCTGTAAGACGCTGGCAGAGCCTCTCAGGAAACATCCATATCAGACCCCTGTCAGCAAGCACTTCTTAGCATCCGCAATGGTATCTGGGTTTGGTGTTTGCATATGGGGTGGATCCCCAGGTGGGACAGTCTCTGGATGGCCTTTCCTTCAGTCACTGCTCCCTGTGTTTCCTTAGAGAGGAGCAATTCTGGGTTAAAATATTGAGAAGGGTGGGTGGCCCCATCCCTCAATCAGGGGCCGTGCCTAACCTCTATACATGGTCTCTACAGGTTCTTTCTCGCCTTTGTTGGGTATTTCACCTAATGTCTTCCCCATTACGTCCTGAGAGCCTTCTGTTTTCTTGGAATCTGAGACTTTCTGTTGGGTACCCCCAGTTCTCCATCTCCCATTGCTACATACCTCAGTTCATTTCCTGATTCAACAGACATCTCCCTGGTCTCCTCCTACACCTGATCTTGTTCCATGTTTTCCTCACCCTCTTCTGTCTTCCTCCCAAGTCCTGCCCACACTCTACATTCCTTGATTATTTTGTTCCCCCTTCTAAGAAGGACTGAGGCATCCACTCTTTGGTCTTCCTTCTTCTTGACTTTCATATGGTCTGTAAGTTGTATCCTAATATCCACTTATCAGTGAGTACATATCATGCGTGCTCTTTTGTGACTGCGTTATCTCACTCAGGATGATATTTTCTCATTCCATCCATTTGCCTGCAAATTTCATGAAGCCTTTGCTTTTATTGGCTGACTAGTACTCCATTATGTAAATGTACCACATTTTCTGTATCCATTCCTCTGTTGAGGGACATCTGGATTGATTCCAGTTCCTGGGTATTATAAATAAGGCTGCCATGAACATAGTGAAGCATGTATCCTCATTATAGGTTGGAGGTTTTTTTAGGTATATGCCCAGGAGTAAAAAGTCTTGGAAAGAACAGAAATTCAAGGCACATATCTAAACATAGTAAAAGCAATATACAGCAAACCAGTAGCCAACATTAAATAAAATGAAGAGAAACTTGAAGCAATCACATTAAAATCAGGGACTAGGCATGGCTGCCCAATCTCTCCACACCTATTCAATATAGTACATGAAGTTCTGGTCAGAGCAATTAGAAAACAGACAGAGGTCAAAGGGATATAGATTGGAAAGGAAGAAGTCAAAATATCACTATTTGCAGATGATAGTATAGATAGTTATGTGACCCCAAAATTTTACCTGATAACTCTTTCAGCTGATAAACAACTTTAGCAAAGTAGCTGTATATAAAAATAACTCAAATAAATCAGTAGCCTTCATCTTCTCAAAGAATAAACAGGCTGAAAAAGAAATTAGGGAAACAAGACCCTTCACAATACTCACAAATAATATTAAATATCTTGGTGTGACTCTAATCAAACAAGTGAAAGGTCTGTATGACAAGAACTTCAAGTCTCTGATGAAAGAAACTGAAGACCTCAGAAGATGGAAAAATCTCCCATACTAATGGATAGGCAGGATTAGCATAGTAAAAATGCTATAGCACTTTTAGTTGTCTCCCTGTAGCAAAAAATAAACAAATTAAACCAACCAATCAACCAACCAAACAAGTAAAGACAAACAATAATTCTCCTGCCATTACATTTCTTTTTTTCCATTTTCTTTTTAATGTAGGGATTATTTATTTTCCATCCTCTTTTTTAATTTAATTTTTTAAATTTGTTTTTTTTATACTCCATATTCTATTCCCTTCACCCCCCCATTCACCCTATGTCTGCTCCACATCCCACACCTCCTCCCCAGCCCACCCCATCTCCACATGGAAGCACCTACATACACCCCATTCCATCTGACCTCTAAACTCTCTGGGGTCTCCATTCTCTTGAGGGTTAGGTGCATCATCTCTGAATGAACACAGACCCAGCAGTCCTCTGCTGCATGTGTGTTGGGGGCCTCATATTAGTTGGTGTATGCTATCTGTTTGGTGGTCCAGTGTTTGAGAGATCTCAGGGATCCAGATTAATTGAGATTGCTGGTCCTCCTACAGGATCGCCCTTCTCCTCAGCTTCTTTCAGCCTTCCCTAATTCAGCAACAGGGGTCAGCTGCTTCTGTCCATTGGTTGGGTGCAATTATCTACTACATCTGACTCTATCAGCTGCTTGTTGGGTCTTCTCGGGTACGGTCATGAGGTCATGATAGATTCCTTTTTATGAGTGCTCCATAACCTCAGTAATAGTGTCAGGCCTTGGGATCTCCCCTTGAGCTGGATCCCACTTTGGGCCTGTTGCTGGACCTTCTTTTCCTCAGGTTCCTCTCCATTTCCATACCTGTAATTCTTTCAGAGAGGAACAATTATGGGTCAGAGATGTGACTATGGGATGGCAACCCTTACTTGATGCCCTGTCTTCCTGCTGGAGGTGGGCTCTATAATTTCTCTCTCCCTACTGTCAGCCATTTCATCTAAGGTCCCTCCCTTTGAGTCCTGAGAGTCTCTCACCTTCCATCTCTGGTGCACTCTGTGGGGTCCCACCAAACTCCTATTTCCTGAGGTTACCTGTTTTCATTCTTTCTGCTGGCCCTCAGGGTTTCAGTTTTTTTCCTTCACCCAATACCAGATTAGGTTTCCCTTTCCCTCCACTCCCCGCCCCCCACCCCTGTCTACTTTCCCTTTCCTCCCAGGTCCCTCCTTCCCTCCTTCCCTCCCTCCCTCCCTTCCCACTTGTGATTGCTTTCTTCTCTCTCCCAAGTGGGACTGAGGCATCCTCACTTGGGCCCTTCAGCTTGTTGAGCTTTTTGAGTTCTGTGGACTGTATCATGGGTATTCTGGATGTTGTTGTTGTTTTCTTGCTTTTTGTTGTTTGTTTTGTTTGGCTAATATCCACTCATTAGTGAGTACATACCATGCATGTCATTTTGGGTCTGAGTTCCCTCACTCGGGATATTTTCTAGTTCCATCCATTTGCCTGCAAAATTCAGGATGTCCTCATTCTTAATAGCTGAGTAGTATTCCATTGAGTAAATGAACCACATTTTCTGTATCCATTATTCAGTCATGGGACATCCGGGTTGTTTCCATCTCTGGCTATCACAAATAAGGCTGCTATGAACATAGTGGAACACGTGCTTCTATGTCATGGTGGGACATCTTTTGGGTATATTCCGAAGAGTCTGTCATTACATTTCAAATGCTGGAATTAACAGTCATATGATACCACTTCTAGTAATTTATTAATTTAAAATTTTGATCTCTTTAATTTACTCATTGAATTTTGAAATGTAATAGTTTACTTTAAGTGGCCATATAATTGACATATTTATAATTTAGGGAAGACGGAGATAGAAAATGGTGAGCATATTTATAATGCCCCAACTAGAATGTTTACATAAATTCAACATAATGTGTTCTTCAGTTTTCTGCAAGACACTGATATTTCTCTGTGCTCTTTTGAGGAATGTTACATTGCAAATGTTCATATGTCTGTCGAATAGCATGGTCATTTAAAAGCTGAAAAAGTCTAGCATGCAGAAGAGTAAGATCCTAGGTATTTTTTCTCGTGGATCAACAGTTAAGAATGTGCAAAATTGGTTAGAGAAAAAGCCAGGGGCCTAACATCTTCACAGCTCCTTGGGTTGGCAGGGGAAGGCTCAATTCTCTAAATGGCCACACTATTCCAATGACTCACCAAAGCAAGAGAGGTCAGGGCATGACTCTGGCTTCTGATCCAGTTCAGGTATGGCCACAAACTCCCTGCCTTGCCATTTCAAGTATCATAAAATCAGAAAAAGGTTGTGGTCCATGTGCTCCTGTGGGCTGTCCACTGTTACTCAACACCTCTTGGTTAGAATTAGACCAAATTTATGGTTCCAGAGAACTGGAGAGGAAGAAGACTTGGTTTGCTGTAATGCTGTATCAGGCCATTAGTACTCTCTTCGGATTTGGACCAGGGGCATAAGACAGAATGTTTTCTTCATCTTTACATATTTTAGGCCATCTCCAAAAGGAACTTTACATCTACGGAGACAGAAGTAAAAGAATACCAGGAGTCACAGTGAGCTCTTCATTTGCTTAGTCTGACATGTGTTTTATTGCATTGCTTTCCACCTTAATATGAAAGAACAGAATGCCACTGTTCAGCAGATAGGTCTAGGAGTATTGCTCTTCATATTTAGCTGATAAATGTATATGTGTATGTATGTATAATATTTATACATATAGTATATATTGAATATTTTAATGATAGTGCGTAATTTCACGGTACTAGTAAATACTTAGCATCATGACACACACCTTTTTTGATTGCTGATCCTCATGGATGGATTTGGAGAACAGGAGTGGTAAAGAGTAGGTACAAAGAACCTTAAACATTAGCTGGACATTTTCCCTGAAAGCCTTCCTTCCTGTTCCTGGAGTATTTAGTGCCAAGTAGAGGGAAAGACTAGGCCTGGCAGGCTGAGGGACAGTGCATCAGTGAATGTGACTTTCGCAAGATCTTGGTGATTACCCTGTGGGCGACAATCTATCATTGATTCTCCACTCACCCTACAGCCCATTTTGTCATGCTGATACCATTTTCCACAGGGATGATTGTCAGGTTCTTATGGCTTTGGAACTGTCCTGATTGGAGATCAAAGTAATGTATTATACGTACAGGAAAGGCATGAGAGGTGACAAGAAAAGACTGGAGTTTTCAAAAGCAGCAAAAGTCTCCTCGCCTCTGCTATCTTCTGTTTTTCTTTTATGGAACCGTTAATTACCTGCCAAACATCTGAATATAACAGCTGTGCTCTTGAGTACAAAAGAGCTGTGATGATGTGAGGTACCTATATTCTTGCTGTTGTTTTTAAGTAACTCCCTAAAGAGTTAACTTATTAACATGCTTATGCAATGAAGAGTCTAAGACTTACTTAATTTATATCCTGAAACCTGATGAGGAGCCTTCATGATGCTCAGGCTACTGAGTTTACAACACAATGCTTTGAATCTAGAACAGCATATGTTGCTACTCTGGATACATTGCACAAGATATTGGAGCTCAATATCTCCATTTCCTCCCCTAAAAAAAGGTTCATTCTAAAAGTAGCTTTTTGGTGAGCTAAGTCACATGGACCATGGGGGCTGATGCTGTCAGAGAAGAGCTCCTATGAGATGCCACAGTGCAGTATTATACTGCGTAAGATATTATTCTTGAGAAATTGGTTTGTTTGGGGCTGGACAGGTGGCTCAACGGTTAAGAGCAGTGACTGCTCTTCTGAAGGTCCTGAGTTCAAATCCCAGCAACCACATGGTGGCTCACAACCATCCATAATGAGATCTGACGCCATCTTCTGGTGTGTCTGAAGACAGCTACAGTGTACTTATATGTAACAAATAAAAATAATAAAAAAAAGAAATTGATTTGTTTAACAACCATAGACTTTGTCTTTTCTGATGGGAGAGATCTGGAAGACCTTTCTGATGGGAAGGAGTTGTATTGTCCCTGGATTTTGAATTTTTCTTTCAGTTTGAATTTCCTTCTGGGGACTTTCTTTAATTGAATGCTAATATCCTACTGATGGTTGGGGCCACTTCATTGGTAATGTTATTCTAAGTGTAGAGAACAAGAACAAGGGGCTGTGCTAGTACTTTAAATTCCAAGCTGAGCCAAGAGTTTTGCTCTAAGTAGATGTAACTTGGGAAAAGGTATTGAATAAGCTTCTATCATCTGTATCCATGCTCTCCAATGTGAAGGTCACTGTATACTCTGCCTATTGTAATACAACAGCATAGCTGCTCTGGCTAGGGATCATATCCTAAGACTGTCTAGGTCTTTGTGATTTAGCTGGAATGACACATCTCTACTCATAAACAATGAAGGTAACAGTAGTTTGTAGAGGGAAACAGCCATGTTTGAAAGCCAAACTCTAATTGAGGGGCAGACAATCAGAAAAAGATGTGACATAATGAGTCAGAGATAAGATATGCCCAACTCTCATGAAAAAATCACAAGAAAGAGAGGTGACTTAGAAAATCAGGGCAGAAAGATATAAAGAAAGATATAGAGATGGAGATAAAGATATAGATAAATAGACAGGCAGGCAGGCAGGCAGACAGAGGGCAGTTTTGCTGGGACAGTTTTACACAGATACAGACTTCAAAGAGAATTAGCTAGACACAGGAGAAGACAGAACAAGCCAGAGAATGAGGATCCAGCATATTAGAATAGATTGCCATAGTCAGTTTGAGGCCAAGCAGAGCAATTCAGTCAGAGACCTAAAAAGCCAGTTTGAATCAGTCAGCTTGAACGATTAGATTGTACAGCAGCTAGAAGCTTCTAGGTCTAGACCTGAGGATATTTAGAACAGAGACAGAAACACTCTGGGCTCACCCAAGTGGTGTATTCACACAGCTTGGGTATGGCTCTCATCTCATTGCTCCATCTTAGAAAATAAAAGTTACAGTTACAGCCTATTGTACATTATTATTGCAGCTAGTTTGAAGACAAGATATGACATTTCAAATACATGGTATAAAATGTAAAATGACTCATATTTTACATAGTGATTTGTGCAAAGCATAACATTAGGGTATTTAATATGCTAAATAAAACATAGCTGAAAATAAACCCAACTATATCTCTGCTAGATATGGCGTTCAGAAAATTTTGACTCACATATATAATTACTCGTTTCTCTGACTCATGTAATCTATTTGTTGCACAACACTGATATACATAACTTGATTTTGAAAAATGTAGTGTAGCCGGACGTGGTGGCACATGCCTTTAATCCCAGCACTTGGGAGGCAGAGGCAGGCGGATTTCTGAGTTTGAGGCCAGCCTGGTCTACAGAGTGAGTTCCAGGACAGCCAGAACTACACAGAGAAACCCTGTCTCGAAAACAAACAAACAAACAAACAAACAAACAAAAAGAAAAGAAAAATCTAGTGTATATTCCTGCTTTGCTAGCCTCTTTTCTTCCCCATTCTTCTTTCCTTTCAAGATGAGATTGCCATCTCATAAGAAGTAATAGCCATCATAAAGGCACAGCTCAGACTCATATATCACAAATACTAACTGATCAAAACAAAGAACATATCAAGGGGAGCTGTCTGCTATGTAGAACCATTGATAGACATACCAGATTTCTTTCCTAGTATTCAGTGTGTTTCCTTACTGTGGCAATCATTACCACATACATCATAACCCAACAAAACAGCTTGGATGCTTACAGAATAATAAATGGTCATAAAATGTATTCATATAGTAACACTGTCCCTATATACTGCTAAGTGCATTTTGTGTTCTAGGGACACCAGAAATATACATCACTACATTGAATTATCTTAATATGTATTTATTTAGTGTGTCTGTGTGTTGGGGGGGGAGTCAGAAAATAGGTTTATAGTGTTTCTCAGGCCAAGGAAAGAGATTTAGACATATTATTGAGTATTCCTAAACATTTATAGACTGGACTTAGAAGAGTTGTCTTAAATAAAGGCATATTGTATCTGTCGTCAACCTATCTTTGACATGTTCTGTGTCCTGTCCTGTCCTGTCCTGTCCTGTCCTGTCCTGTCCTGTCCTGTCCTGTCCTGTCCTGTCCTGTCCTGTTCCTCCTGTTAGTTTGTTTCCCTGAAGGACCTAAAACTCTCAGCACAGACCTTGGGCCTGTTCATCTGGATTTGGTTTCTGCGTCCTAAGTCCTAAATACTCTTCAATCCACTTCTTTTTTTCTCTTTGAACACCTCTAGAAAGAAGTTATGATAGATTTTATTTCTTGCTTTAAGTTACTTGAGACCAAAAAGGGGCTTCTCCAAAGAACTCAGAATTCATGGCGCTTAGAATAGAATACTTTCTACCATTCATGAAGAAGAGAGATGTTGCTGGGCGTGGTGGCGCACACCTTTAATCCCAGCACTCCGGAGGCAGAGGCAGATGGATTTCTGAGTTCGAGGCCAGCCTGGTCTACAAAGTGAGTTCCAGGACAGCCAGGGCTATAAAGAGAAACCCTGTCTTGAAAAATAAAACAAACAAACAAAAAGAAGAAGAAGAAGAAGAAGAAGAAGAAGAAGAAGAAGAAGAAGAAGAAGAAGAAGAAGAAGAAGAAGAAGAAGAAGAAGAAGAAGAAGAGAGACGTTTTCCAGAAAAGGATACAGCAAGCAGGCTTACTTTGGTGAAATACCTTACCATGGAAAGGCTGAGAAAACTCTATGCTACAAGAGTGTTGGTTTTAAACAGTGACAGTGAGCAGTCTGAGATAGGAAAGTGGATTCTGATGTTTGTGTGTGAGCACTGGGTCCCGGCCTAGCCATGGGACCACTACACACTGTGTGGTCGTGTTCTGGCAAGCATGATTATTAACAGTACCTACTCACAGGGTTAAAGGATTAAAGCAGATGATGCATACAGAGCATTTAGGCCACTGAAGGGCACCATATATACTCAACAAATTCTAGTTTTTATTTCCATACTCTTTCCATGTATTGCCATCCGGCTGCTGTAGCCCAACAGCAAGGCATTGCTTTTATTTCTCATTCCTCGCTAATGGGTCATGTGGTTTGTTTTTCAACTCAGTAAAGCTGTCTGAGATTTTGATGGGAAATGTGTTAAAATCTCTGTGGTCCTCAGAATTATGCAAGGCCCCTTGGCAGCAGCATCATATCAAGCACGCAAAGACACAGTGCACTCCTGGGTGTTCTCTCTTCACAATGCAGAACGCTGTAGCTCCAGATCCTCTTGGATGGCTGGTGTGGGGAAAGAGTTTCTCTTCTCTCATGTGGACAGGAGGCACGCATCTGGTTATTTTGTTTTCCTCTGGCATTTCTGATTTTTGCTGGCCAGAAGTGATTTGAAGCTCCAAAAAGATATATGGTCATTTTCTTATAAGGCAATGATTGATTATTTTATTGCACAATTTCAATTTGTATACCTGACATATATAAAATCATATGGTGGTACAAAATTTGTCCCCAAAGTATACGAAATCAGAACTATTATTCCATCCTAGGATTTGGTGCTAATAAACGAACTATGCAGGCTTTGTTCAGGTAGTTTGCAGCATTGCTGAGTGCCTTGATGGAATTACAGGCTTATCCATTTACAGTTGGGGGCATATGATTTCTTTTATGTTATATAATACCCTATAATGTAATGAGTATCATTAATAAAGTGACAAAATAAAACTTGAATTACCACTTCAGGATGTGCTTTATTCAACCAGTAATACACTTTTTGGCCCTTTGTAGTTTCTCTCCTTTGAATTCATGGCTTACTGCATTCAAACTGTGATATTAACACACCAACCAAGCATACCCTGTTGTGCCATAAAGCCCTGGTACTGCAGTGTCAAAGGGGGGGAAAACAAACATTATTCTAAACCAGAACCTGGAGAATGGTAGTGTGAAGCTTTAAAAGAAGATATGACTCTCATGAATAAGCAAATTTATTTACTACCCGAAAGCAACATTTCTATTTTTATGTCTGAGAAGGTAGAAATTCTATTTCCAGAGAAACAGTCTATAAATTGTATGTTTCAAAAAAATGAAGCAACAAGATAAAGTAATAGATTAGTCAGTGTTAGATATTAAAAGGGTTCAGAGAAAGTTCTGAGAGTACTGAACAATATGGTAGGCATAAAACAATAACAAAACCCAATTTTCTTTTCCTTAGTGCCTCTTGGTAAGGCTGGTTGATGAGTCCAGGATTTCTTGAAGTCAGTGCCTGTTGGTTCCCAGGGTAGTTCAGCAATTTTTAAAGTATATCGGATGCAGAAGGGATGTGATTGTGGTATCAGGACGTCAGGTACAGAGAGGTTTTCCTGTAGGTTTAGTTAAGCTTCAAGTGTGTTTCTGCAAAGCAACAATAAAGGAAAAAAATACTCAGAACCTCAGAAATGTGTTTTCAGATCTAATGAAAAGCTGAACACTATCATGCAAGGTTATAATGAGAATTCTTAGTGTCCAGGGACAGGAAGGATTATTTAAGTATAAAGTTTTCTATATTTTTTTTATTTATTAATCATTTTGTTTACATTCCAAATGTTATTCCCCTTCTTGGTCTCCCCTCCATCAATTCCCCAGCCTAGCCCCTCCTTTCGTTTCTAAGAGGGTGCTCCCCAACCCACACACCCATTCCCACCTCTCACTTCTAGGATTTTCTCTGGGCATCAATCCTCCACAGGACCTATTTCAAGAAGAGGTTTCATATTGAATGTCTAGGAAGAGATGAAAGGTTTAGAGCATTCTGTGAAGAGGCGCACAAAATATCTATGATCGAAATTCCATTTTCCTGAAGTTTCTATTTGGCATAGCAAATGTAAAATAAAAATAAAGTGTAAATTAACAAAATAAAAAAACTAACCTATGTCTTCCTGACTACTTCTGACATCATTTCTGGCCAACTGCAGGACACTGTTCTATAGCTAACTGGATAAGCGTGGCTTAGAGCAGTGATATGAATGAAGCAATTGAAAAGTGCGAAGAAGTAAATGAATTAGAGTCATTCATCTGAGAAACATAGATTAACATTAGGTCAAGCATTAGTGACAGTTTCTGCTCTCCAGATTGCTTTGCATCAATTTTGCATAATTAGAAAGAAATTTTATCTGTAATATTGTTAAACCCAGACATAGATTTTTTTTCAAGGAATATGCAAAATGGGGCACCAAGACACAGTTATAAATCATCAGGCATCTTTGGAATTCTGATTGATGCATGTTCATTGACAAAAAGATCTAGTATGAATATAGTGGTGGCGCTATCCATCACGGACCTTGAAATTTGAGTTATAGAACTGTCTAAGTGTTTAAATCCACATATTATTATCCTAGCACCTCTAGGACAAAGTGGTGAAGAAACTTCAAGAGAAAACAAAAGAGAATTTTTCAAAGAGCTATTATTATAGAATCAATGATTGATCTGTTGACTGGCTGGCTTGTCTTTCCTTGGTCTCTGAGCTAGCAGTGTATTCTCATCCGAATTCCTTTGTGGTTGCATGTCTTTAAATTGGCTGTATCCAATTGTCACACATCTCTAGAATATGTCTTACCTTGAATTGCATCAACTAGCCCAAATGAGGAACTTACCCCGTATTTATTCTCATTGGCACTCTATGCAAATTAACCCCAAAATAAATCTTTTGTTAGTTGCTATGTAATTCACATGCTAGAAAGTTTGGGAGGTCCCAAAGCTAAACTATTATTTTTTTAAATTTGTTATGGTAATGTACACTGTGGATATTTCTACAGTATTTCTCTCTTTAAAGGCATACATGTTTTCAGATATAAGCTCTGTAGTTAACCATGGCCTCTGTACTGGCTAGTTTTGTGTCAACTTGACACAGCTGGAGTTATCACAGAGAAAGGGCCTTCAGTTGGGGAAATGACTCCATGAGATCCAGCTGTGGGGCATTTTCTCAATTAGTGATCAAGGGGGAGAGGCCCCTTGTGGGTGGTACCATCTCTGGGCTGGTAGTCTTGGATTCTATAAGAGAGCAGGCTGAGCAAACCAGGGGAAGCAAGCCAGCAAAGTACATCCCTCCATGGTTTCTGCATCAGCTTCTGCTTTCTGACCTGCTTGAGTTCCAGTCCTGCATCCTTTGGTGATCAACAGCAGTATGGAAATGTAAGCTGAATAAACCCTTTCCTCCCCGACTTGCTTCTTGGTCATGTTTGTGCAGGAATAGAAACCCTGACTAAGATAGCCTCATACATTTTCAGAATATGTGACCAATTATATGTGAGTAAACTTACACAACACAAATCTCACAATATTGAATACAAATACTTTTTTCTGATACTTTAGCCATCTGACATTCAATATTTTGGGCCACACTTGGATAGAAGACGGTAAGTCACCCTCAGTTCAAGGCTTTCTCATATCAGAGGCAAATTGCAAACACAGGTTATAATCAAGGCTGGTGCTTGAACCAGACTGCTTTATCTAAAGTTCTCTGGGAAATCTCAGACTCATGTGGAAGTCGAGACTGATCTTGGAGCTATTACAAGTTTGGAGAAATAGTCTGTCCATATTACCCTGTTACAGACTCATTCTGATTTAGGTAGGCTGAGTTTGTTGACTAAGATGCCCTAACTAGACTGGGGTAAATGACCAGTAATGGGATCTTTTATTGACTTTTTTTTCCCCCCTAATACAGGGTCTCTCACTCTATAGCTTCATCTCTTCTAGAACTCATTATGTGGCCCCAACTAGACCAGGACTTGAACTCATTGTAATTCTCCTGCCTTGGGAAATGGAATTCTGGGGCCACAGGCATATCCTATCACCATTGTTTTGATAACTATCATTTACTTCTGCTGCAACCCCGAACTCCGACCGGCAGAGACGGGGGGGGGGGGCAGTGACAGGAAAGCCAAGGTATGTTTCAAGCAGCTTCCGTCTTTATCACCAGCTCATTCAGTTTCTTTTTATTTTTCTCTCCGTCCTCTGATCTTATCCCTCCCCCCTCTCCTGGATCCAATCAGCATCCAGCACACTCTGAACACGAGGCAGGGCTCACAGTGATAGGCCAGTGACTCATCAGGCGGATAGCACAGGATCGTACAAGTGCGCGGGCTCAGGTTCTTGGTAAGTAGGGATCACCGGGCTTGGCAATGAGCCAGGGCGCCATCTAGGCTGCTGTGGCCACACCCACTTCCCACATACTTCTATACAGAAAAGCTTATTGAGAACCTTTAGCCTTCTCAGCAGTTCTAGTCAACAAGCTAACATTGGGATGTGAATATTCATACATGTGTGTCTTCTTACTTTATTGTAATTCACACTCTTTCCTCAATTCCTCTCCCCTCTCCCCTGCTCTACTTGGGCTGATTCTTCTGTACCTATCCCGCTTTTGATTTTATGTCACATATATTCCATTACCTACCTTATCCCCTTTATAGCTCCATTTTCTAGTTTAATAGCCTATACACAACTCTACCCTGTTATATATCAATATTATATATGCATTATATGCAATTTAAAATCTGGGGTACCCATATAATAGGAATTTTGGAATATTTGTTATGGTTCATCTTTTTTATAATTAATATAATGTCTTTATGCTGACTATAATTATATATATATATATATATATATATATATATATATATATATATATTTCTGTACTGCCACTACAAGCCAACTTGGGTGACCATAGTGGTTTTTCAGTCATCCTGAAGGGATCATGTATGTTTTGCTAAACACATTGAATATTGGGCATTTAAAATAAATGAGTTTAAATATATTAACTGGTGTATGATTACATACTCATAATTACTTGTTCTTTTGTGCTCTTTTCAAAGACTTTGCAAAATAAATATATACATAAAACTGATCATTTCAATTATAAGTTTCTTCTATCTGTGAAAAGCAAAATATCTCAACCTAAAACATGGTTTGGGGGATCGTAGTTTTATTTGTTCAGAAATGTAGCCAGTCTCTCTTCTTTCTTTAGGCTATCATTTAAAATGTTACAAAAATGAAGTATTATGTAAGTGTCCCAATGATTAAAAATCTTGCTTCTCAGAATGTCTTTAAAGTTGGCAAACATTTAGCAGTTGGTCTTGTCTCTTGGGTCTGATAAGACACTGTGTACAGGGATTATAATAGAATACAAAATACAAACTGCTTGCTTATTTTTTGGAAAGAGAACCACATGTGTGGGGTGGGGCACAGAAAGGAGGACAGGTTCAGTATTGGAAGCTCCCACTAGACAACTGTCCAGAGGCCATCTGCTTGCTTTAAGGCAAGAGATGCCATTTCCCTTCTGAACCTGAGAATCCAGTGGTACCTCTCCCGCTCCTAGAGGCTCTCCCCTACCTTTTCATTTATATATCAACAAGTACACAGTAACCTTTAAACATTTCCTCAAAATAAGGAGAACTGAAGTTTATATTGCCCACTTGATACACTCAATTTATTATTATTATTACTAAGTTAGACTACTCCTGACATTTTTATATTATCCCCATTATCTACAGTAGGAGTTTAAAAACAATTATCTACTCCCCAGGTACTGTATTTATGATAAAACCTAATTTTTAAAAATATAAAGCAAAGTCCAGTGTCAATTCTAATACCCCTAAAGCCTGTGAAAGTTTTACCAAAGGATGTGCTGATGGTACGCTCCCAACATCCCTCTTCCTTCAGTTTTCTGTGGATGCAACCCTTCATCTGAAGAGAACTTGGCGCAAACCAGTGGAAGTCTTCACGAGTTTAGTATTTCTGTCCACAAGGAACAGCACCTGAGGGGCATACAAAGTCACTCTAGTAAATAATTAAGGATTCTGAGGACCCCCCAATCCCTCAAAGGCTGACTCATCCGTAAGTTGATGCAAAAATGAACCATTACTCAGACTCTGAATCTTTAAGCATAAGCAGAACCCAACATCTCCACAATCCATAATGCACTATTAGCATCGCTAAGATTTTTACAGGCTTCATTTCTGTCTTTAAACGGGAACTTGAGATTTTGTGATACTAATTATAACTTCAAATTTTACGTTTCTCTACATTGTAATCAGGGTGGGTGTGTTATCATAAAAACATTGAATATCTTGGGTATGATCCCACCCCTTGAAGTTCACTGGAGTTTCTGTATCATGTATATATATAAGCAACAACTTCTTTTCTTTCTATGGTGAGCCATTCAGTAATGTGAAACTTTGTCCATGTCAAGCTCTCAAAACTTTGTAGATGAGGGTTTATCTGTAGATGAATGAGAGATGGAAGTATAGCCACTGGTAGAATGAACCCTTCATTTGTGTGGGGAATACACGAACTCATTCATGAAAATATACGAAAAATGGTACCCAGGGAAGCATTTGATACTGAAGAAGACTTGGTATTCTTAAAAGAATACTTGAAAGAAACTTATCTTGTAGGAAACTATTTTTTTTGTTATAAAATATAATTCTTGCTAAGAATTTAATTCAACATTGTGCTGAGTAAGTCTAGTAATAATGGTTGTGATGTTAATTCAATTGTTAACTTGGTGATCTCTAGACTCAACTAGGAGTTGGGAATCTGGGCATGTCTATTAAGGATTATATTAACTGGGCTATTTTTGTCACCATTCACTTGGCTCGATTCCTAGACTCTCTAATGATGAGAAAATGAATTGGGCACAAACAGTCATTGCTGTCTAACTCCTTCCTGCAGCTGCAATGTGACCAGCTGCTTCAAGCTCCTCCTGTCTGGATTTCCTTGCCATGATAGACTGGACCCTCAAACTATGATCCTCAAAGTTGCTTTTGTCTGTTTATTTTGTTGCAGCAACAGAAAAAAAAAAAGTAACTAAGACATTAAGTATCCTGCAGGGGAAACATAACTCTAAGAAATCAGAGAATGGGAGAAATATGTAATATGTAGGAATGGCAAGTCAAGGAAGTATAAAGAACCATATATATTCTTCATTTTAGAGCTGGAAACGTTAGGCCAGGCTGTACTGGGTCCGCTTCGCAAGAGCATTTGTTGTTGTTTTCTTGCATTCATTGTATACACATCCTGAACACAAGGAGGTAGGATGAGATCCCTGTGGGCTTCTTACTATTTGGACATTTCTTTCAAGATCACAGATGCCTGTTATTTACAATGGATGCTGAATGAAACACCTCCAGTCCAAGCAAGAGAAGAGTGTTGTTCTTCCTTTATGTCCATAATTATGTATAACTTCTTCTTATTTGTGAGCAGTCGGAACTCTGATAGCTTTTCCAGTCCCACAAAACTCCATCTTATTTGGAATCCATGCCTCTTGAAAAAGACAAAATTTATGCCACATCTGAGAGGTTTCTTAAGCAAAAATAATAAGTTGTTCCTTTAGCTCCAGTATTTTCTTAGCTATGTTTAAAGACTTCCACTTATCTAGTAAAATAAATGGGACTCTATCTGTTGATACTTAAAAATATCATCACAAGTCTAGTTGTTATATGGCAGCCATTTGTTAAAATTTATTTTTTAATTTATTATCTACTGTGTATGTAGATGATGTTTATACATGGGTACGTGTACAACAGAGCATGTGTAGAAGTCAGAGAACTATTCTGTGAATTCAATTGATTCCTTGTACACATGGGTTCTGGAGATCAAAGCCAGGTCACCAAGCTTGACCCACAAGCCCCTTTACCCGATGAACCATCTCAACCCCCACCCCACCCCAAATACCTATTTCTTAACTACCTCTTAAACGCCTAGATCCGGATGTTTTCTGGCTCATAGTAGAACATTGTGAGAATGAAGTAGAGATCTGTGCTTTCCTTGAAGGAACGTGAACTGTCTCTGCTTGGGGCAACTACAAAGGCTTTCTAACTTTTCCAGTTACAAACTCATTTCCATCTAAGGTGCCTACTTAGTTGCACTTCCAACAAATACAGTCATACTGTTTTTTTAGTGTGTGCTTTTTGTAGCACACACTACATGGATATAGTGCCCAGTATAACATGAATAATGAATAAATTATTTTTCACTAAGTGAGCACATAAATAAAATTGAAAGTGAGGCTGAAGCATGTAAAATTTCTGAACTGTAGTAGACTACAGCTGAACCAATATTAAAAGTAAATATGACTTTTCCTACCTGTTTCCCCTCTGCACTTCCTACAAAGCTTTAGAGGCTGCAACCTTTTTGCAGGTTGTGATCATGTTAAAGTTTTATCCTCAGAAAACTAGTAACATGGCGGGATTTTCTGTCCTTCTTTTGGACCACTTATTTCACTATTAAGGGGACAAACAAGACAAATACAAAACTGAAAAGCAATATCATTGGAAACATTATATACATATAATTCAAGATCATTGAAATCTGAGCTAAGGTGTTTGGGTATTTGTCTCCATGAATTTATTCCTTTATTCCTTTTACATCCTGATTGTTCCCCCTCCTGGTCCCCCCTCACAGAGTCCCTCCTCCCACCCCTCCCTTTCCTCTGAGATGGTAGGGGCTCCCTCTGGGCATCCCTCGACTCTGGTTCTTCCAATCTCTGCAGGGTTAAGCACATCCTCTTCTACTAGGCCAGACAAGACTGTCCAGTTGGGAAACAGATTCCACAGACAGGCAACAGATCTAGGGAGAGGCCGTGCTCCAGTTGTTGGGAAAATGACATCCAGACCAAACTGAACATCTGCCACATATTTGCCTAGGGCCTAGGTCCAGGTTGTGTATGCTCTTTGGTTGGTGCCTCAGACTCTGAGATCCTCCAAGAGTCCAGGCCAGTAGACTTTGTTGGTCTTCCTGTGGAGTTCCTATACCCTTTAGGCTCCTTAATTCCCCCTCCCACCCCTTCCACAAGACTTCCTTATCACCACCCAATGTTTGGCTGTTGGTCTCTGCAACTGCTTCAGTCACTTGCTGTGTGGAACCTCTCAAATGACAGTTATGGTAAGTTCCTGTCTGATTGCCCTCTGTGGGGTTAGGCCTTCTGGGAGCCAGGAAGAGCTGTAGGTAGGGGAGCAATGAACCAATCCGTGGTTGCATTCAGAAGTGTAGACAGGAAGGAACAGGATTTTGTTTTATTTTATTTAAATTTCAGATTTTGGTATCTCACTGTCTTATAGTGGAGGTTTGGAACCTTTTGTCTCATTTTAAATGTGCACATGTAACAAAATTGAATGTTAATTCCTGTTGTGAATAGAAGATAACATTTCTGTGATATTTTCTATCATTGCTTCCAGCCCCACTTAATCTCGTAGTTTGGCAAAGACATGAAGACCTAATTCTGGCCTCATCTTTTAGGTTCAAGAACTAGCATTCGAACTTTACTGTGTTTCTTTGCAAAGGAGAAAAGAAGTATAGACTTTTCAATAGTCTCTTATAGTTTTTAGCAAAGTTCATAATGCTATTGAACTTTGTCAATTTGATACAACCTAAACTCACCTGTTACTATAATCTCAATGAAAGTGTCTACATTAGGTTGGCTTGTAGCTATGTGGCACAATGGTCTCATTAAAGTTAATATTTATGAGTAGGCCTAGTCCAGTATTGGAGGCACCAATATCTAGGCACTGACTCCAAATGGGTGAGAATAGAGAAATAGAACTGAGCCTACAAAAGTGATCAAGTAAGCATCCATATATTATTCTTGCTCTTGTTTGTGGATGTGATGAGTTGTTTCAAGTACCTGCTGTCTTGACTTCCTACAATAATGTTCTGTAACCTGGAATTAGCAGTGGAAATTAACCTTTGTCCTCTAAATTGATTTTGTTTGAGGTATTTTATCATACCAAAAGAAAGGAAACAAGAACGTATGCATGATCAGAAGTATATTGTTAGCAAGATAGGTTTTATTGTTGTCATTTGATGATCATAGGAATCACAGGTAGGAGTATAAATGAGGTCACATCTTTCTTACTCTTCTGTACACCATGTCACACCTTGTTTTATGACCTCATTCACAGAAGATGGGCTTTTCTAAAGAATTTCTTCTACCTGAAAAACTCATTTTTTGTGAAGTGCTCTTGAAAATAGAAACCTTCAAATCCAAAAGAATGAATTTATAATGGTGGATCTCAGATAGCATGAGTGACCACTGCTAAGTGCAGAAACTAAGTTGAAAAAGTAATCACAGGAAAGATGGTAGGGAATGGGAGCCACGGACAAGACGGAGAGGCATTAGCTGAGACTGAAGGTGGTCACAGGACTGTGATTATTGGTAAGAAGGCAGAATGGGTGGTACCAGGCAAAGGGAGAGGAAAGAAGTTGATTTATGGAATGTTAGGAAACAATTTCTATCACCTACTGGTCAGAGGTTCATAGAGCCAGCCAGAGATTTCTTATAATACTCAGATATAAAAGTTCTAAAACAAAACCTTCAAATTTTACACACACACATACACACACACACACACACACACACACACACACACACACACCTCTGAAAACTGAAATGTGTATATAAACATTCTACTGAATAAAAAGGACAATTTTCTACTTTATAAGTATATATTTATAGCATGTGTTTATGTGATTATCCCAACATGTAACATCTATCTATCTATCTATCTATCTATCTATCTATCTATCTATCTATCTATCTATCTATCTATCTATCCATCCATCTATCTATCTATCTATCTATCTATCTATCTATCTATCTATCTATCTATCTATCTTTCTATCTATCTATATGTCTATCTATCTATCTCATCTATCTATTTATATATGCATCATCTCTCTTGTAACCATATATCCATCCATCTGTCCATCCATCTGTCCATCCATCCATGAAAATCGATAAAAATAACATCTTTATGTGTTTGGTACCAGTTTTGACCTTCCACAGTGCTAGTCAAAGTATGTTAGAGTTTCTAATTTTTATCTTGATAAGCACAGTCTATGTTTTTACTGAAACCCCTGATAAGAGATTCACCAAATGAGAAAATCAGAAAATATGTGTGACTAAACCTAATGAACAGCAGCCGGAGGCAAGGACACTCAATGTAGAACATCAGGGTAGAGAACATAATGAGAAATTATCATGGTGCAGGAAATAAAAAAAAAATTATCTAACATACCAAGGAAAGCAGACTTCTAATAACCATGGGTATGAAAAGTGTGATGCTTATCCTGTAGATGGCAAGCGCATCTGAGAACAGAGATCCAGGATTTAAATTACACCGAATAGTAAAAATTATGTTTTCTTGTGTTTTTCACGTCATGTATTCAGAAAAAAAAATGCGTAGTTGAGGGTTCAAGAACAATGTGTAAAATTTATTTGTTTATTTATTCAGTGTTTGTGCCTCTGTGTGTGTGTGGGTATGTGTACATGCATGTGTGTACGTGCATGCATACACATGAAAAACTACCCTGTGCCTGCATGAGTGTGCAGAACTCAGAAGACAAGTTGTAGGACTAGACTCCCTCTTTCCATCATGTGTACCCTAGGGATTGATTTCAGATTGCCAGGCTTGGTGACAAGTACCTTTATCCACTGTGGCTTCTTGGCAGCTCCTAGAGGAGCTATTTTTCTTGTCCTATCAAATATGTTTCCTCATTAATAGAAAGCAGCAGGAATTGAAGAAAAAAGATATAGGGATTTTTTTTTCTGCTATAAAACAAGAGTCTTCCTATACTTCTGGCTTCCCTAGGGTGGTCCAAGCAACTGTAAGAACCTAATAGTTCCACATTCAGCTCTGTCTAGGATGATAAACATTTTGGAAGATTCAAGTGATATAAGCCTTAAATCTTGATTTAAGTATTTGCCTTCTTACCTTCTTTTTCAACAAATAGTATTACAAGGAACCCAAGTCATTGTTTTATAGAGAGATTTCCGAGGATGTGAGTCAATGCCATCTCGAAGTCAAGCAGAACTCCTACCCATTGTTCATTATGCTTTGCCTAAGATAGGAAGATGCCATAGGATGGTTCCAAGCACAAACAGTAACGTAGCTCTTGCTATTATCAACACACTCTGTATATTTTAAAATACAGATTGTATATTTTAGATATGGTGAATGCAATCAGCATTCCTGGCTAAGAGCAAAAGTCCTAGAGACAAACTCTTGAATCTAAGTGGAACCATTTATGAACTGTAGGATTCTGTTGGTAGAGGCTCACTCTCTCATCTGTAAACCTTTAGAAGTTTATTGAGATAGTCAGCAAAATGACAATATAAAATTCTTAAACCAGTCCACAGTATACAATAATTGCTTAATAAATGTCACTTTGGTCAGACTACTAGCTGTGTACAGAAGACCATATGAAGAAGACTCATGTAGAATCAAAACATAGATGGTTAATAAGACACAAAAATGTGTCTGAGAAGCGCTTGCAATTCTACAATGAAATACACACACACACACACACACACACACACAGAGAGAGAGAGAGAGAGAGAGAGAGAGAGAGAGAGAGAGAGAGAGCAATAGTGAGAGAGAGAGAGAGAGAGCAATAGTGTAGAAATTTTATCTACATATTTTGAAGATCATGCACAGAGTATAAGTTGAGTAGGTACTAAATATGAAAACAACTACAATCAAGTTCCAAGGTAAGATTTTAATGTTATGATTAAAACCCATTATATCTCAGAGACCCTCTGTTTTAGTGAACAGGAGGAGTGGAGTTCAGCCCAGATGGAACTTGAGTACCTTTAAAATCTGCTCCAGGAACATGATGGATGGTCAAGCATTCTGGATATAAGATGTTTTATTTTTAAGCCCTTGCTTTGCTTCTCATTTTCCAATGCACATACATCTCTCAGAAAAAGAAAAAAAAGCAATTCAATAATATCAAATCTCTTGTTGTGCATTTTCATTATAAATAAAAACTTTCACAAAGACACTAGCCACAAAGACTGAGAGGTGATCAATATGTTCAACAATAAATATCCAATATTCAGCAAAAGATGCATAATTTCCCCTGTGGAAATTTTAGCTATAAATAGTCAGTAGACTGTTGCCAGAATAATGCTCCTTTGGCATGTGAAATAATCAAGTAACATTCTTGAAAGATGAATTACAGTCTGGATTTGCATAACTTGGATTCAATGCATTGACACAATATTTGCATTGGAAACATATCTAAAGCTAGCCAATGGAAAGAATACACGATTTTACCAACATGCTTATACATTAATAACATTACTTGGCCATCTGATGTCTCAAAACCCAGGGTGAATTACTTATTTAAAACTCATATAAGCTATCTGTCTTTATCATTCTTTCTCGATGAGCCATAATGGTTCTGGTTGTTTTCAAAATTATATTTGGACAGGATATGACTGCTACATGAGACCTCTCAAACCAATATCATTTCCCTTACTCATAAAATACATTATACTGCTGTGTGCATTGAGCCAAATCATTAATGAAAGAAGCATAACCTAACCTTTGTGCCTCTGATTTGACCAGCAGTTACATGGGAGCAAGCTAACATCTTGGAAATTGCTTAAAAAGTGAAGCTAACACGATTATAAATATTTATGGCAGGTTCACTTATTCAGTGAAACTTCATCCTGCCATCCGAGCCATTTCATTATTCCTAACTATTCTCTAAGAGGTTAACTTTAAAACAGAAAAATAGTATCCAAGGCTTACAGCATTTGTTAAAGCACATTACTGTTCCTAGATCCAGCCCTTCTCTTTGTGTATTGAGAATTGTATGAAAGCTAAAATAACCAGTTAAATCCTGTGAAATGTGCAAATTGGGAAGCACATCAATGAAGCCTTCACAATTTTCAGCTTTGAAAAAAAATATTTGGAAGGCAACCACTGACTTGTGATGACTGACTTGATGGACTGCAGATGTTTCTGTTTCCGTATAGATAGCAGCATGTAGTCCACAATGCTTTACGTCTAATACAGTGTGCAGTTTCTGGACAAGGTAAATTTGGTCTCTGAATCAAATAATGACCCTGATTTCCATACACACATAGAATGAAAGAATTTTTTCTCACAAGTTTCAAAATAATAAAAAGCATGAGTTTGGGAAGAGAGGCCTCTTGATCTTGCAAACTTTATATGCCCCAGTACAGGGGAATGCCAGGGCCAAGAAGGGGGAGAGGATGGGTAGGGGAGCAGGGCGGGGAGGGTATAGGGGACTTTGGGGATAGTATTTGAAATGTAAATGAAGTAAATACCTAATAAAAATTGAAAAAAAAGGAAAAAAAAAGAAAAGGACATCCCCAAAAAATAAAAATTAAAATTAAAAAGCATGAGTAAAGGGTTAACTATTTGCACTTCCAGTTCATTATTATTTTTCCCGTTTTCCCCAAGCAGTCTTAGAAAAAAAAAACAGATATAATATACAAATTTTGCCTTACAGACATGAAAGAATGAATGCAAATTGTTACAGAGAAAGTACCTCTGCTCTGCAAGTCGGGAAGAGGGATGAAATTATAAAAGAGCATCTCAACCCCTGATGGTGGTTGGCACAGTAGCCTGTGATCTCAGTATGAGAAGACACCTACTAGTTGAGGCTCACCTAACCTTGGGCTATAGATGTATTGATTTCGGAGACTGCATTCTTATGGTCATTACTTTTTATTACATGCTGGGAAGGAGAGTATGGATAGGACTCTATCTTGGGCTAGCTTCTTCTATGTCTTCCTTGCTTTTACTCATCTGTGACCTGTTTGCATGCCATTTGATGTGGCTCTCCTTGGTTAGGATAGTGAGAAGAACAAAGGAGTCCGACATAGTCTCAGAGCCTCCTAGGTATACATCTTTGTTGATCTGTTGTTCAGGAAACACGGGCATCAATGCCTGTGAGAATTTTTGAAGAGGAAAACATATTGTGCTTCACTAAGATATATTTCAAAGAAACTTACAAAGCCTTACTCTAGAAAATTCACTATTTCAGGTATTTAATGTAATCTTGAGTGATTTAAGCCTCAATGTTTATCATTTTGCCTGTTATCACTTTGTACTTCAGATGCCATTCTTTGTAATTGAGATTGCCTTAAAGTATACAAATGTGTATTTAGTAACACAGCAGCCATTTACGAGTCCTTCCCAAGGCTTCCAAATGGGATTCTGATATTCAGAGCCCACTCACAAAACAGTCAAGCACCCATCATACACAATTATGGAATTTAGAGTCTATTGGAGGTGATTGACTCATTGGCAAATAGCACATGAGTAAGGTTCTCTCTTCTGCTGGGTGAATTCTTGAAATTCTAAAACAAGGATTCACGAGGAGCAAAGAAACAGACCTACACTAAGCAATGTTTCAGCCCTCAGAGATGTCTGTGTAGTTGCTCCAGCTGTGACCTCCATCTTTGGAGCAGATATAAGCACCACTGTCCCTTGGCTATTTTTTTTTTTGGGGGGGGGGGAAATGCTACTGGCTGAGAAAGAAGAAAATGATAGCAAGAAGAGGACTGATCTCATTTTCTTCTGTGTTTCCCATTATTTCTTCTTGCTAGAGACTATTCTGCATCCATTTGTGAGGCATGTGCTGACAGAACACAAAACAAGATAATGTAATAATGTAATGATGCTACCAGTAGCTCATATCACCACCTTGGATACTTTGATGTATATGACAACAATTACAATGCTTTAAGATGTTTTTGTAAAATAGGTTTTGGGTAAAGATACATAAGATATAGTAATGGGTCAATCTCATTCTTATACACTCAGGCTCTTAAGGTAAGGCTTTAGCAGTTGGTAAAATATGAGAAATTTGAGTCGCTGATTTCACCATAAGAACAAGCAAGGAATATAACTCAGTACAAAAATCCATTAGCATTCTCCTTTTTTTGTTTGTTTTGTTTTTTTTGTTTTTTTGTTTTTTTGTTTGTTTGTTTGTTTGTTTTTCGAGACAGGGTTTCTCTGTATAGCCCTGGCTGTAGACCAAGCTGGCCTCGAACTCAGAAATTCTCCTGCCTCTGACTCCCAAGTGCTGGGATTAAAGGTATGCACCACCACTGCCCAGCGAATTCTCCGTTTTTTAACTCTGCAACCTCTTGAAGTAAATATGACTGGAATGTTACTTCTCACAGAGGACACTAGTGATGCTGCCATTTGTGAGGTGACACCTTGGAGCAAGAATGGCCACTGAAAAGAATCAAAGGGATGAGTGTCATTAGTGTTCATAATCTATCATGAGATTTAGCCAAATAACTGTGATGGTGGCTAAATTTGAGTAATAAATCAAATCACTTGGCATACTTAATGTAATCCCCTATGGATACACCCCAAAGTAGGTCAAGACCCAGAACATTCGATGTATTCATGTGGCTAAGAATAATGTGAAAGTTCCATTACTGACCTTATTTGGCTATGATGTGAAATCACGTGGCACCACGCAACAATAAAGTAAACTGCCAAAAGTGCCTTCAAGTGATGCTGAGAGTCTGCCTTAAATTGCAAAAATGTTGAGTGGAAAGCTGAAAAGCTGCCAATGCCCATCTATGGTTTGTAGGAGATAAGCCATTAGTCGTGGCAAGGTATATTGCTTCCTACATTATCAGGCTGACAAAATGTGAACTCCCAAGACCTGTGTACTGCTTATCATCTACCAGAGATATGCCCTTAAGAAAGAGTCTGCATAAGGTCACTGTCTCAGAAACAGATATGACTTTTGGAAGTTATTCAATATTTGAGAAACAATGGTTTGGGGGTCATAGAGAGGAATGGTTTAGTTAACTAAAAGCCAATTGCCTCCAGCCCCCAACACACACACACACACACACACACACAATGAACTAGTACCTTACAATGACCTTACCACATTCTTTTGCAAATTATTGCATCTAAATGATCAGAATAACTACGATCATATCCACAGGAATCTAATTGGGCTTTATCACACAATGATATATGCCCATGTAGAAAGTGACATGGAAAATCAGTTTCTACATCAAATTGGAAAATTGGCTAAATATATTGATTATTTCAGGGAATACAGACAAAGGAAAGCTGTAAATCAAATCAAGGAGAGCCTGTGTACTGTCAAGAATAAACCAGAAACTGAAAACTCTAAAATAATTAAACCTATGCTTTATTAGCCCTTAGGAAACACTAAGACATAGCTTAATGCTTTAGAGAATAGTTCACTAAAATATTTCATTTATTTTTTGTAACCAATTACTAAAATAAAATAGGATATCAGCTGTAATAACTTTAGTCATGCATATGTCAGATTTTCTTATGATATCACTTGAGATAGCATGTGGGATGATGGATGTGGACATTTTGATAGCTTTGTAATTGGCTGAAAAACAGTATCACAAGAGACTGTGAATCAAACAACAAGGTTAATGTCAAGGGAGATCACAGTGATGCATCAGCAAGCTCTGTCCCCAAGATACTAAGATAGGACACCGTCTAAGGAGTACACCAGTTACCATGGTGATAAGAGAATTTACTGATCACATTTCATCAGGGCTCATTGACCAGTGCAACCCACTGATAGTCTGGTCCACAGGGGCATGGATAAACAACTGTCTATCAATCTTCAAACAGTAGGAACTATATTATCTGGAGAAAATGAGTCAAATTGGAGCCAAGGTATCTTTAAAACAAAAAGGAAAATCATTTTAAAGAATAACTCATTTTTTCATTCAAAAATATTGAATAAATTTCTTCCATAATAAAAAAAAATATGCAACTTTAACTATTTCAGACAGAAGAGTCTATGATTATTAAAAATGAGGCAAAAAGTCCATTCAGTAACTGTAAGTAGGCTGAGGGAATTCATTAGGAAGCATATTTTGATTATGAATCTCATGGGAAATTACAAATGGTAGAAGTGAAAACTGTTGATGTGGGGAAGATAAAAAGTTACTCCAGTGATTTTTGTCTGTCTGGGAATCAATTAAAGAAATGGAACTTTGAACAAAGAAACTTCATAGACACCAATGAGAGGAGATGAGTCCCTTCAGGGGCTGAAATGTTAGCAATACTTAGAGTTAACGACTGCAGTTTCACTGAGAGGCAAGACTATTTAACGTACCAGCTGCTACGTATGATAGTCATTCAAGTTATAGAAATCTTCAGAGTTACAACTTTTCACAATTACGCTAAATTTTGAGTCTTAGGTTAGAAAGTACTAGCCTACTCTGCCCTATGTTTGCATACAGGCAGGGGTTATTCTGGTATGTGTTCCAAGTAGGCTGAGCCCTGTAGAGCATAATGACTCAACGAAACCATGGTGGGCACCTTCTAACTGCCTCTAAGTGTGCCAGAAGGCATGGCCCAGCATGTATCCACTGTGGAAGTACATTGGAGAAGAAAGGAAGGACCGATATGGTTTTGCTTTGAAGGTGGATCAATAGCTAGAGAAAAATCCGGCCTTTCTGAAGGAGGGCTCCGAGTGACTGTACAGTCCTGATCTACACTGCCTCTCCCTAGCCTAGTCTATTTCCTGGTAAAACAGGTCATGTGATATGTTGAATAAATGTCCAGTTCCAACAAGTGAAAGATTGAAAACTGACTGACAGATCACTTGATCTGCAGCAAGTTTAAAAGAATTCATGAGAGAACAGCTATAATTTTGAACTTATGTGTTATTACATGGTACTGACTGTTTTTACAAACATCTATAAACTTTTGAAATCACACAAACTTCAGGTTGTTACTGTTGTAACCCCTGAATTACTGACACTACAGAGACTTCAGTATTGTATACAGTTTGTCTCTGCGTTCCCTGCCCCCCTACTCCCCACCCCGCCCCCAACCCCCTGCCAGCCAGAAGCTCCCATCCTCCCTCCAGCCTGTGGCAAGCACTTATGCAGACAGCTGGTTTCTGTGCTGTGTCCTCCTGCCCTTCCCCTTCCCTGGCCACTCCCCTAGCATTAAAATGGCACTACCCACAAAACTGCCCCTTAATGAGGATGTTCTGAGGGGACAGCACAAATCCTCCCTGGCCCTAGTGTCTCCAAAAACCAATACTTCTCCTTATAATCGGCAGAACTCTCCAGGTGCCTGTCCTTGAGACCTTAGAGAATTAACAAGCTCAAGGGAGGATAGGGCCTCACCTTTAAGTCATGGAGAAAAGGTAATCAGAGGTCAGGTCACAGACATTTATGACTGGCCATAAAATTATTCCCTGAACAGACACCTGTTAACCCCTCCCCCCCTTCCTGCTTCAGTACCATTCCATCAAATGATTACAGCCCTCTACTTTTCTGTGAACATTCAGGGGATTCCTAACTATACTGTATATAAACCCAGTGTTTTCTGGACTCAGGGTCGCTTGGATCAAAGATCCTGAGTCTTTGATCCAAGGGTTGCAATGTCTTTAGAGCACAGTAGAAGGTGATATTAAAGATGGAGGAAGAGCTGAAGTCAGTAGTCACGAGATGAGTTCGAGGCAGGTGATTGGAGTTCGAACTTGAAACGATAAAAGACTCTTTTATGAGTTGCAGCAGACTTCGCAGTTCTTGGGCTCATCTTGGTTTCCCGTGGACTCAGGGCACAACAGTTACTACTCAACTTCACTGGAGAAGCTAAGGATCAGTGAAATGACAGATTATACTGACATGACACTGCTACCGAGTGTTAGTGCTGCAAATTAAAACTCGTATTAGCTGGGCTCTGAAGTTGTCTCTGTTTTTTTTCTACTACACCTGCTCTTTTTGGATGAGAGCAATAATTAGTAAACATAACAGAACTCCTCATGAAGCTCCTAAGGGTTGCAATGTCTTTAGAGCACATAGAAGGTGGTATTGAAGATGGAGGAAGAGCTGAAGTCAAGAAAAGTAAAAGTGAAGGAGGAAGCAGAGGAGAGTGGGGCTGTAGAAACCCTGCCTTGTTTTACAGGATTTCGAATGCATATTTAGATCATTCACCCTGTGCCGTTTGTTTTTCAGACCGTAAGATGAGTTACTCCTGGGCTATCGGCCTGTTGACTTTATTTCACATTACAGGCTTCATGATCTAAGCAAATATTGGGCGAATAAATAGACAAATGAATAATAGTTTAAAAAAAAGCATTCCTTGTAATAAAGTTTTCAAAAGTTTCAGTAGAAGGTTGGGACCTTCTACTGTTTATCAGTTAGTCAGTTGGGACCAAGGTATTTGTGATAGGAACCACGGTCTTCTCAACAACCAACATCTGGAAAACAGAAGACTCTAAGGAACCCCTGATCTATACCAATGTACTCGCTTAGGTTTCTAGATTAGGCAGTTTTCCCCAACTTTCCATTAGATTAAAATTATTAAAATTCACTAGATTACCAACTTTTATTGAACCAAAGATGCTTTCAGCCCTTGAGATGGACTTTAAACCATACATATTCTCACCACAACTACTGTTCATTAACTTGACTTCCTGCTATTCATATGTGATCTCAACAATACAGTTACATGCCCATCACACGAGTTACCCTGTGAAGTACTTCTGATTGAGGATTTCTCTGTAGGGAAGTGTTTAAATGATAGTTTAAAGTTAAGAAACCATCCAATTCTATAAACAGACTTGCATAGGAAGAGAGAAAGGGCATAACAAATAAATTTGTGTTACTTTTAGCCTGCCTGACACAAAGCTCTTCACACACACACATGTCCCTTTGAATTCAGCGTGAGGTCTACATCTGTAGAAAGAGCTCATGCTCTGGATTAGCTTCATTACACAGCTGGACTTGGATAGACGTGGCAGGAGAGCAGCGAGGGCTCTTTCAGGAGTGGGCACAGAAAGATGTAGTGTGCTGAGATGAATTCTCCTTTAAATAAAAACGAAGTCAGATTTTAGAATGAAATTCTCTAGTGCTGTCAAACTGTTTGAAACTGGATTTGGCAGTTGTCCTTTCAAACTGTTATTTCAGAGCACGTGTCCCAGAAGGGACAGCTAAGAATGCTTGTCATATTTGAACTCTTTCCAGAACCATTCAGCAGGATACTGGCAGTCCACTTGTTCGTGTTAATTATTTCTGCCCTGATTGCCTGGCAACACATAACATGGGAAGTATTATATTTTGCTATTTGAGAATGCTTCCAGCAGAATCCAGGGAGAAAATGAAATACAAAGTCAGCTGGAAATGTAACTTAATAAGTTAGGTGTGTATTTTGATTGAAAATTTGTTACAGATGAAGTGGTTTGTAATCCCATGATTGTGTGTGTTAACCACAGTTTCAGAGAGCTTGAGGCTGTCTCAGTGGATATTGGTAGGATGAAACTAATGATAGATCTTAATGGCCAGCACACCACAATCGATGAACATGAATGGTCTCCCTCATAGGCAGAATGGATGCAAATTTTTGTGTGAGCATGTGTTACATATAGGTATGATGTGCAGCTGTTCATGCAGTGTGCCTCTGTGGTGGGGGTGGAAAGAGAGCTTTGAGTGACCAACTTTATAGCACTCTATAATGTCTTTTTTTTTTTTTTTGTGATAATGTTTATGACCTTGAAGTCACGTGGGCACCACCAGTCCCAAGAACCTCCTTGTTTACATCCTGCAAAGTGATGGGCCAATAGGAATACATCTGACTCACACAAGCATATGAACTCAAGCCCAGATCTTTTAATGTGGCCCCTAAGGTCTAAGGCCCTCGTGTTTACTCAGCAAGTGCTGTTCCCCAAAGGGTCATCTTCCTAGCCTATAAAAGCGATGTTCTGTAAAGCCACATTATTTCATCGTGTGGTAATCCCCCTTCCTTTCTTCCCGTCCTCTTTCGTTCCTTCCTTTCCTTCGCTTGCTTGCTTTTCCTTCTTTTAGTATTGTTGAAATCCTGAAACTAAAGCTCAGTCAGGGGAACCCCCAAATTAAATGTGATGCCCAGAGCTTTTTTTAAAAAGTTGGTTATTTTATTTATTTACATTTCAAATGTTGTCTCCTTTTCCAGTTTCCCCTCTGCACAATCCCTATTCCATTCTCCTCTCCTTTGCCTCTAGGAGGGTGCTCACCCACCCACCCACCCACCCACTTGTGCCTCACCACACTCTACACTGGTGTAGCAAGCCTCCACAGGACCAAGGGCCTCCCCTCCCATTGATGCCAGATAAGACCACCCTCTGCTACATATGAATTCAGCAGTATCTATCAACCACGTTAGGAAAGTCTTACAGTACAAGGGAGTGAAGGTTTTGAGCATGCCTTCTTACCAGATCTCCACTGGTAGGTATAGCTTCCTTCAATACCTTAGTGCAGCATCAAAAATCAAGGAATGCACTAGCTCCCTGTGCCAGAGGGAAATGCACAATTCGGAATAGTTTCTGCGATACGATTATCTTTAAAAAAACAATTATCTGACAATTTTTCTCCTTGCTGTGGATTTGAAAGCCACCCCTAAGTGACAGCTTCAAGAATGGTAATGTTTCATTCTGTGCTGCTGCTGGGTAATGGGCGGTGACAATTCAATGGAAATCAATTTCAAAATGAAATGTAAAACGCGGTATTAATACATTGAGAGACAAACACCCTGTTTTGCTGATGAAGGTAAGCACTGAGGTTTTCTATAGGTGAGGACAAGTATTCAGTTTCAATCCTTATTTTAAAAATACTTAGATAGAAACTGAGATCATTGTGAAAAATGGTTGTTTTATCCAACAACTAGGACCTCAAGTGTCCTCTTTAAATTATTTGCTGGAGAATTTTATGCATATATGCAATGAAATATGATCATATTATCCTCCATTCTCCTCTTATCCAACACTTCCCTAACATTCTCATTTCTTCTTTATTTCTCCCTCCATTCCTGGCCTCCTCTCTTTCTTTCTTCTTATAATGAACCTAATCCAATCTGTGCTGCCCACAGGTGCAAGGGTTTGAGAGATCCACTGGCAACTGAGAAACCTACCCCTGGCTACCCTCTCAAAGCAGAATTGTTCTCCCTCCCCTGTCCCCCCTCAGCTATCAACTGACAGTCGTTTCTCAGAAAAGGGCGCAGACTTCAAAATTCAGTTCTTACATGACAACTATCTTATTAACTAAATTATTTAAGACTAAAGAAAAATAAAGGATAAAACAAACCTTCCAAATCACTGAACTTTTCTACAGCTACATTCAGTTCCACATGTGAAAATTCCAGCGAATGAAGGAAAGCGACTACAAAAAGTCAGGGGTGGGGTGAGCACACAGAAGCGGGGGGTCAGGGTGCATCCTTTAGGTTCTTAGGCTCTGATGTCTATTGGACTGACCACCTTTATGGTGATTACATTCTGTCTGAGAGACACTGGTGCCATTAGTATTGTCCAACCAAGCATTCAGTGAAGGAAATGAGGGATTATTGAGACTAATTGGTTTACAATGGAATTATGGCTACAGTCACTATGGTTACAGTCACGGCCATATTTTACAGCTCCTTTTTCTGTTTCTTTTAGTGTCCTATCTGAAAAATTTTTTTTGGATCTCAGAGCTCCATTCTTTCCCTACCATTCAGGACCACTGTTGATATGTATGACTATATGAATGTAGTCTTCATATGCCCTGTGTTGGCTATAAACTCTACTCTATACCTATTTCTCTTTCCTGTCTATAACTTCCTCCTAGTTCTGCATCTTCTTGATTGCTGTCTGTTGATTTTACTATGTCAGGATGAGAGCACAGATGTCCTACACCTTAGAATTAGACAAAGCTTTGAGGTGTCAGGGAAAGAATACTTGTTAGACCTTCTGTGGTGATTTCTTAGTGGACCACATTGACTCTCTTCTGATACTCTATTAAGTTCTAGCTCTCAGGGCTCTTAAAGCTTTAGACTAAAGTTTACACAAAAGTTCATGAAGGAGGTTGACCAATGAATCAGAACTAACAAGGAAAAAAGAAATACCACACTAGGACAGTTTTCCTATCACTTAAAGCAAGAGTCTATGTTCTGGGCTGGAGAGATGGCTCAGCGGTTAAGACCGTTGACTGCTCTTCTGAAGGTCGTGAGTTCAAATCCCAGCAACCACATGGTGGCTCACAACCATCTGTAATGAGATCTGATGCCCTCTTCTGGGGTGTCTGAAGACAGCTACAGTGTACTTACATATAATAAATAAATAAATCTTTAAAAAAAAAATATGAACTAACCAGTATCCCCTGAGCTTGTGTCTCTAGCTGCATATGTAGCAGAAGATGGCCTAATCGGCCATCACTGGGAAAAGAGGCCCTTTGGTCTTGCAAACTTTATATGACCCAGCACAAGGGAAGGCCTGGGCCAAGTAGTGGGAGAGGGTGGGTAGGGGAGCAGGGGCGGGGGGGGGGGNATAGGGAACTTTCGGGATAGCATTTGAAATGTAAATAAAGAAAATAATAATAATAAAAAATTTTTTAAAAAAGAGTCTATGTTCTGTTGTTGTGTTGCTGTTGCTCTTGCTTGTTTATTTGTTTTTTGTTCTTTGTGACAGGATATACTCTGGACTCAAATTCACTACTATGCAGACCAGACAGAGAAGAAGATAAATTCACAGATCTCCTCCTGTCCTAGCCTCCTTCATTTTGAGATTACAGATGTCAATCATCATGCCAGGATGGACAATTTAGAAATTTCTAAAGATCAGTCAGTAATATAAAACACAAAAGAGGTGCTAACTCTACTCCGTAACCAAATATGCCCCAGTATGCTTTGATGGCTAGCCAGTAATGAACATTTTATATTCTTAAATAGTTGAATCCAATGAAATGAAAAATATTTTTAGAGAGGAGATGTGAACATTTGACTGTCCATGAATACAGTTTCAGTATAGCATAGTCATGCCTGTTTGCTTTCAACTCTCTTTGTACCCTAGTAATAGTATCAGGTACCTGAGTCACCATGTGACCTGTTCAATAAAATATTCAGCCTCTACTAGAGAGTCCTTTAGAAAAAATACTAAAACAAAAATTCTACATTTTTACAGAACTTGGTTTTTACAAAACACTCAATAATGGCTAGGTTCAGATAGCCTTTCCCAATACTTCAAACTTCTAATTTCTTTTTTTTCTTTTTGTATTCTTTCTTTCCTACCTGTTTATCTCCCTCAGCACTTCTCTCTCCCGCTCCCTTTTCCTCCCTTTTTCTTTCCTAAATTTCTTTCTTCTCCATTTCTTCTTTTTTCTTTTATTTTACTTCTTTCTATTATTACACAAACTTTACCATTTCTCACAAATACTTGAGCCATTCCATGACTGTGTTCTATTTATAGCATACAACTAATCTTAACATATTTTATTCAAGTCAGTTTCATTTAAAGATTGTGCTGTGAAGTCTATTTTAATATACTCTTAATAACAGTGAAAGCATATGAAGACATTTTGATATTTTCTTAAGTTAAATGTTTCATTTACATTGGATAAATTATGTTATATAAAATCATGATTTACTAATAAATACACTTAAATATTGGTTTAAGGAATAAGAACATATAAAAAGATAAACTGAAATTTACTCATGTACTTAAAGTATTAACTATAGGCCTTTATGAACTGATATTTAGTATTTTTGTGCTTGTGTTTTAAAATATTTCCACATAACTTAATTCATACAGTTTTATACACAGTTAAATATTTTATATAAATGTAGATATTTCATAATACATTAAAGTATATATTTACCTAATTTTATTTTTTAATAGTAAAACAGAACATTTGCAGGTTTCTAATTGCAAACACTTTAATAAAAGTAATACATTTTGTGTATATAATCTTTCTTCCTAAATGTGAAAAGACAAATATAATGGTTATATTTATCTTTAGTGACTTCCTTTCACATTCAATTATTATGTCTTTGTGTGTGTGTGTGTCTTTGTGTGTGTGCATGTGTGCACATGTGTCTTTTTTTTCTGTATGTTTGGATGTCTCCTTGTGAATGTGTTTGTGTGCATGAGTATGTATGTACAATGTATGTCTCTCTCTTAGTGTTTGCACATACATGTATGTTTGTGTGGTTGCACATGTGTTAAGACACATGTGAAAATCAGAGAACAAACTTGTGGGAGTTGATTTTCTCCTCTCTGTCATCAAGCTTTGCTGAAACATTTCACTTATTCTAACTTAACTTTCCATTTTAGTATTAAAGTAATAGAATTGTCTTGAAAAATCAAATTCAACAACCAGTAACATTCTATTTCCCTACTGTTCCATCTCTCTTTTTTTCTGTTTTCTTCTTCCTGTCTTCCCTTCCTTTTCTTCACCATTGACCTTAGTCTTTTTCATCCTTTTTCTTTTCTTATTGTTTTTCTTCTTTGTCATTCTCTTCATCATCATCTATCTTTCCTCCTCTTCCTCCTCTTCCTCTTCTTCCTCATCCTCCTCTTGTTCTGGCTCTTCTTCTTCTGGTTCTCCTCCTCCTCCTCCTCCTCCTCCTCCTCCTCCTCCTTCTTCTTCTTCTTCTTCTTCTTCTTTGGTTCTCCTCCTCCTCCTCCTCCTCCACTCCTTCTCCTTCTGTCCTTCTGTCTTAAGATGTGGGCTAGGCCATTTTGAAAGTCATTTTATAGCTCAGGTCTTCATCAAAAATTCAAACCTCCTGCCTCAGTTTTTCAGGTGATGGGATTACATTCGTGATCTATTATGCTTAGCGTGACCATAAGCTTATTGAAGACAGAAAGCAGGAGTTCACTAATTTTATTCTCAAAATATAAAGACACAGTAAAACCCAGTATTTAGAAAGCAGGTGAATTGAGTCGTGGTGGTGCACATCTTTAATCCCAGGATTTGGGAGGCAGAGGCAGGCAGATTTCTGAGTTCGAGGCCAGCCTGGTCTACAATGTGAGTTCCAGGACAGCCAGGGCTACACAGAGAAACCATGTCTCAAACAATCAAACAAAACAAAACAAAACAAAAAACAAACAGAAAGCAGGTTAATGTAAGGGTGACTGTATTAGCATCTCTAACTTTAGTTGTCGTAAATATTCTCATTATTTCATCCACATGATGTTCATCCTCAATTCCTACTCAGTGCAGAGTTTCAGATGCATCATTTGATCTTATTTTCTTGGAGAAAAATGTTATCTCTCCTACATTAAAATTATATTTTAGCAGTTAGTTCTGCCAGCACCCTAGTGTAGAAAAGATGTGTTCCACGTATGAAAAGATAGCATGAAGCTATAAGATAGCACTAATTTGTGGTGTCTTTTCTATGCCAGTGGAGGTCAAACTTTTTGAGAACATCACTTGTTCACACATTTTTATGAACACAGTGTTATATACAGATATTTGAATAGATGGGTTAATATAGATAGAATGAGGAGGATAAATAGATGTGCATAAATTTAGTTGTGTGTACATTAGTAACGTTTAGTTTGAATAACTTTTACATCTATTGTCCTTAGATAATTATACATAAGTGTACACATAGTGGAATATAGTTACAGGAATTTTCCCTATTTCTAGTAATTATGGACATTCATCATATATAGACAATATAACCCATACTGCTACTAAAATGTGGACATTTACAATGTGGACTTGAGGCTAATAACATATGACTTTTGTGTGGTTGTTTCTGTCCTGGTATATAGTACTTAATATTAAAATACTGTTTACTAGTTTACTAAGTCTTCTATAAGAGGATAAATTGTATTGATAACATGCATTTTACATTTTTATTTGTGAAATTATAACACAATCATATCATTTCTCCCTTCCCACTATCATGATAACTTTTGGAATATACTCTCCCCTGGCTTCCTCTCATATTCAGGGTCTCTTTTTCTTTAACTGTTTTAATATAAATACACACACCTATATACATAAATATGTCCTGCTGAGATTGAATAATACTGCCAGTATGTATATGATCTCTGGACTTAGTTGTCATTGGCTAATTAATTAGGAGCTTCTTTTTGGGAAGACCATTTCTCCAGTTCTCAGCGTTCCCTAGTTGTCTGTGGTTCTTTGTCTAGAGTTGAGATTGTGCCTTTTTTTTTTTTTTTTTTTAAATTTCATAGGTTGGCTTTGCATATCCTTTGAATGGATGAAGCTTCATTATGGAAGTATTTTGTGTTTCCTGCAGTCTGGCTTTTAACATTGTCCCTGAACTGTGACCTTCAAGTCTTGGCTATTTGTAGTTCCCATGTAGAATAATTTTCTTTCTCATTTAAAACATGGACAAAAGTCTAAAGTGTGGTGGTCATTCTTTAACAAACCAGCAGGCTCTGTGTGTTTTCATGTAATCTCTCTACCAGGTCCTCTTTAGTCTAAAACAGAGTTAGCTTGACTCTTTCTGCCTACTCTGATCCATCCAGTGTTCTGTTGCTTGTGAGGACTGGAGCTGCTTTTAGTATCTTGAATATGCTGGTGATAATACCTCATTCTTGGAAGGTAGCTAGCAGGTAGAAGACAGGATGTAGAACTGATAAGGTTTGCCTTACTTGCTAAGATTAGCCACTGTGTGAATACCTAGTCTTAGACAAGTGGTACAGATAGAGCTGGGTGAGGAACAACCAAACATTGGCACGTGTGTTCTGGTGCCAAAGTCGATGGAAAGTTCTATAATAAACTACTGCAGAAATGGCATCTACCCAGATCTCAAAATTCTTGCAATTCTATTAGGGAAAGAGAGAGAGAGAGAGAGAGAGAGAGAGAGAGAGAGAGAGAGAGAGAGAGACCAATGTATCTTCCCCTTTGTCTCTACTCACCTATTATATACTCACCACCAGGCATTGGAAACAATAAAAGGGCACTTCTGAGGAGCAAATCCCACAATGTGTTAGTTCACAACGCAAACATTCGGCTTGCAGCATGTATGCAATACCACACATATCCAGAGGACACAGTAAAAGGTCACAAAACCTATTCTAGTTTACTTCACAGGTTCCAAGAAACAAAACTCACTTTCCTAGAGAAATATCACTATCCTTTTTACACTTGAGACATCTGGGGAACGTGTTGAATAATGGCCGTCTTACAGGTACAAAGATTTCCTCATTTCTGTTGATAAGATACTTAGATAAGAGACTTCCTTTGATAAGAGAACATTGAACTGTCATCAGTAGAGAACATAATTGCATTCATGTTCATACAGTGAATAAATTCTTCCCAATAAACACTGACTGATTCTCATTAAAACAGTAATAAGATTCTGTGCTAACAAATACCATTTTCTCAAGTATGTATTTGCTCCTAGGAGATCAAAATCCCGCTTGTGAGTAAAGCTGCCAGTGACATGTTTAAGACCCATCTTAACAGGGAAAGTTACAAAGCCAAGTAAGTTTAATTGCATGTCACCTCTTGATTTTGACAAAATATAATGGCACAAGTTGCTAGTAAACTTAATTATGTAGATTTATTTTAGCTTAACAAAAAATGTATGCTATATGGAGTAAGGAGTTAGCTATGAGCCAAGTTTTAACTTGATATTCTCTTTTTTTTTTTCTTGCAGTGAAAATGTGCATGAAGGGATGTTTTAAACTAATGAAATTTATCAGTGTGATTATCATCAGAGGCAGATTTATACCAGGAAGTGCCTCGTCTAATCGTTCACAGAGAAACTTAGGAACCTGTGAGCAGAAGCTATCCCAGTTTCCTGCTGGGTTTTGCACCTCTGCCAGAACTCCCCAGTATTTCCGTCATCTTTATCGCCTAACCAATAGCTTACATTTCTCTAAGTGACTCCCATAGAATGGTTCATTGTTCGGGACAGAAACCATTACTAACATTTTTGTGTCATGTGATTATCCTTTTCTACCTCCCCACATCAATATATTCACACTTTCTCACTACCAGTGCCTTTCTTTCACATATAAACAATACAGTTTAAAATCAGGCATAATTTTGACTCTTCTCTGTCTGTTAGTAGCTTTTTACCAGTTGCCACATTTTTATTTTTATTTTTATTTTTATTTTTAATTTTCTAATGTCAGGGCATATGGTCCTTTTGTCTCTTCCACAGGAACACAATTCTCTTTGGCCAAAGACAGTCATCATTGCACACAGCTATTGGTCTTTTCTCCTACAGTCAACCGATTACACATCATTGCAGTTCCTAAGACTTTATTGCTTCATTGCTCAATCTCCCATGTTTGTACATGGTCTGTAAAATGCTCAAACCCTTTACACATGTTTTAAATTCGTTCATGGCTTATTACTTTCCTTTTTATTCTAGCCAAGATGGGCATTGTCTGCTGGCCATGGTATCTAAATGCTTCAGCTTCTAGACTTTGTTGATTGTGATCCTGTTTCTTGTTATTCTTTTTTAGAACTGATCCACGTGACACTGTAACTCCTTCATACAGCTTCTCTAATCCTGTTACTTCCTATTATCTGACCTTTTTGGGTTCGAACACATCTTGGAAACTATGTGCGTACACTTCAGCATTGTACAAGATGTTGTGTTCAGAAAGTTTAACGAATTACAGGTAAAGTTTTTAGTAAGTTTCTTTTCTTTTCAGTTACACTTTGATGCCTTGCAAAAACTGTACTTTTTTTTTTTTTGCAGAGCCATTATCCCTTTTCTTGACTAAGGGCATACTGCTTTCCACTGTTGCTGAAACATTTTCTTTGCATAGGTTTGGTTTTGCTATTTTATATGCTGTGTGACATAAGGAATGGGCATCACAATAATTTTGACACAAAATATATTAATATGTGTTCATTGATCAATAGACTTAATGTGATCTTTAAAATCATATAAAAGTCTAAGTCTAGAGACATGGCTCAGTGGTTAAGAACACTTATTGCTCTCACAGAGAACCCTGGTTCAATTCCCAGCATCTTCATGACAGCTAACACATGGACATAGCTTCAGTTTCAGGGGATTTGATGTCCTTTGGCCTGTGTGAGAACCAGACATATATGTGGAGCACAGGCATACATATAGGCAAAACACCCAGACAAGTAAGAAAAAAATAACAATAATTTAAAAATATAAAATTCTAATGCTATTTTTGCTTTAAGCTAATGATTAAAGGTGAATATAAAATCAGATCTCTTTTGAAGAATTTTCAAAAATTAAGATTTCAGCATTTAACTAAATAAGCTGGCAACAAGAGTAGAATAAGCACAATGGGAAAGATGGAAATTTTCAAAATTTAGATTAAATAAAGTCTAATATCTTCCTGAAAATTCCAACTCAAAAAGAGTTTTCAAACAAGAAAATTATATGTTTTATGAAACCATTAGATTTTCTTTGACATCTCATTTTATTTTATTATTTTTGTTGAATTGAAAAAGGATATTTATATAGGATTCATGTTAGTATTATATTATAAAATAAGAAATTTTATTTTTATTAATTTACGCATTTGATTTCAGGAGTCCAGTTTGTATTCTAAGGCTTACATGGGAAGTGGCCAATGTCTGCCTACCTTGGCATATTTTGAATTATAATAAAATGTATATTTATGTAATCTAGATGCTCTTGTAATCAATGAAATGTTTCCTGATTTTTTTGTGTTCTTTTATTATTAGGGACAAATTAAAGTTTATCTGTAGAATCAGTACCATCCAAATATAATGCCAAGGCCAACACTTGGAAGTGAGGGTAGAAAATGATGCTTCTTGCCCAGTGGGTACCATTTTGCTGGTAAGCAGCAACAACTTGCTGTTAAGAGTTAATGCAAAGTCAATGGGACATGAGTTAAAGTTTTTAAAATGCCATTTACCATCCCAAAAAAAGTCTGCATGAAGCATTACATTTCTCACTTTGTGTAAGTCTTGGAAAGACATGCTATTTCTCTAGTTCCGTCAGTAGTGAAAATGCCTTCACACAGGCCTGTAGCTGATGACATTGTAGTGAAAGCTTTCCAAACACTAATTGGAAATTAAAAATAATCTTGACAACAGCTCAGAGCATCATAGCTATGTTTCCTCACCTTCGACACTCATTATCACTCACCACATACACATATGCTAATGGAGAAAGTGTTTACAATTGTCTTCTGGTGCCATTTCTCTCTCTTTTCATCTTGTTGAGTTATTTTTGGATGGCTAACACCTTGTGATATCAAATTGAGATTTTATTCTCAGCTTATTGTACAAAACTCTCTGGATGTCTCGATTTTATTCCTGATAGAAGAGTGTTCAAGGGGGTAAATGTAGAATGTATTGACTTCTAAGAGATATTAAAAGAAAATATGAATTTCCTTTAGATTTCTGTAATTTATTGAAAATTAACAATAGATATGTGGATTAAATCTCTTACAGTGTGATGAGTAGGAATAATGCACATTTTTGTTGTTATTGGATTCTTAGTGAGACATGGTTGAAAGATATTCGTGAACTATATTTGAGTACAAAATGCCAGGAAGAAGAAAAGTAGTAATTTGTACAAAAAGGGCAGTGTGGAATTTGAAAAACAATGAGCCTTTGTAAGAACCACTCTGCTTGGCTCTTCACTTGCTATGACTTAGGGTTCTATGAGTGGTCCTGTGAACTTTAGATTAAGATAAGTCTGAATTTACACCAGGTTTATAAAAGGAAGTTTACACATGTAAGTGTAGACAACATATGAATACAGAAAATGCCTTGTCCCTACTCTTTGTTCTGTGTTTCTACTTGGGACAAGGACCTCTTTTCTTTGAATGAGTTTAAAATGTTCCCATTCAGCACAGCGATTCTTCACAGAAGGTCACACCGTTGCTTTCCATGTAAAAAAATGCGTGGGGAGGGCTGGGGAAAGGGCTCCATGGATAAACATGTGCAAGCATGAAGACCTCCATTTGGATCTCAGAACTTATGTATAAGCTTGGCTCAGAGGTATACAGACGTATTTCCTGCACTGGGCAATCAGATCCCCACAGCTCCCTGGTCATGAGCCTAGCTGAGCATTGAGCTTCAGTTTCAGTGAGAAAGCTTATATGTACAGAATGATAAAAAGACACCAAGATAGTCAGCATCACACTCTGTCCTCTATGAACAGCTGCCTACACACACATGTACACACTCACACTCACACACACACAGCTCACAACATACAGATAGTTACATACAGATACAAACACAGACACATTCACAGGTACAGACACACATACCTACAGACAAACATACACACAGATAAACAGACACACACACACACATACACACTGACACAGATATAGATACATATACCCACAGATACAGATAAACACAGACACACAGAGATGCAGAGACACAGATACACACAGGTACAGAACATACAAGTACATACATAGACACAGATATAGTCACACACACAGATACAGAGATGCAGAAATACACACACAGATATAGACATACATACACACAGATATACACAGATACAGACAGTTAAACACATGCAGACACAGATACACACACACACACACACACACACACACACACACACACACACACACACACACCCAGAGATATACAGTGAGAGCACACAGAAAGTAATGTATAACGCAGTTTGTCACGTTTTGGTCTTTGATACTTTTTACTTACATCAATTTCCCAACTGTTTGACTCTTTATAGAAATATGATTTGCATGAAAACAGTAGCCACACCAAAGAGACTTGATGCCTTACACTATTAAAAATTTAATACTTGAGAATAAAAATACGCTGAAGATTCACATCTCCTACTACCGATTTGTAACCAAAGTAAGTTTAAATCCTCATATAATAGTGAGCAATGTTCAGAGTATTCCCTCTGTACATGGTATCAAAGCTAAAGAATGGATAATACCTCAAGTTCATAGGAAGGAAACTGACAGTCTAAGCATGGTAAGAAGTATCAGAACTATCTATAAATGCATTTAATAAATAAATGATTATTTATATAATATGTTCCCAAAGTCTAACCAATCAAGGTCACCCTCATACCTTCAAGGATGGCTGCTTGAAAGAGGAATTAACCCCAAGTGTATACTTCTTTTACAACACTGACAAAACACGGCTACCATATACAGCATGCTTCCAGGAAGATGTGGAAAGTGCCTGCCTCTATACCCCAGACAAGCTTTTACAGGCTCTTCAGGTGTCCTTCCAAAGTTCCTATGCCTTTCTTACCCTAGCAGAGAACATATTTATTTTACATTGCAGCTGTTAATTACTATTATCTTTCTTTGATGTTGTGATATTGTTAGCAAATTCTCCTCTGTGCTCTGGGAAATAAGTATGATAATTACACAAATTTACCTAACCAACCTCGGTAACTGCTACCAGAGAGAGATTGATTCACTTTGTATTGAAGCATGACTCTTGGCAAGTCTCTCAAAGGTCAGTGGGTGACTCTACATGCATGGGATTATGGGCAGCACTTATTGTACTCTGTAGATGATGATGATGATGATGATGATGATGATGATGATGATGATATCGTTATAATGGAGAAAGAAGATTTAGTCAGAGGAGGGCAAGGGACGGATTAGGATACATTATGTACTTCTATGAAAGTTTGAAGGAATTAAAAAAAAAAAGCTCTATATTAGTGATGATAGATCATAATATACTGGGAACCAAAAGGATGTTCACAAGGCATGTCCTACACCATGTCAATTGCCTGGTGAGTGTCGAACAGTCAGCCTCAAATCGCCTGCCCCCAAGCACTTGGCAAGGCTGCTTTTGAGTGCTGTATAAAAGATATCTAGAGAAGTCTCCTTAGACTCTCAGGCTAGAAAAAACAAGCAAAGTTTTACTTTAAAAATGACTGCTATGTGTTCTTTCACTTCTACCAGTTTGAAGCAAGAGTGATTTATGAGGATATAGATAAAAGTGAAGCACGTTCAGGTATTATTTGGAGACTTGTAAGATGTGAAATCATCAAAATCTGGATTATGTGGAGCTGAGACACTACTTGGTGAATAAATTCCTCTTACTCTATTTATGAACCTTACACTTTCTTGAGAATTTTTGTAAGAAAAAGAAAGCTCTCCTGTGATTGTTACTTCCTGACAGAAACCGTAATTTTATTCTGTTTTTTCTTTGTTTTTTTTGTTTTTCTGTTTTGTTTTGTTCCGTTTTGTTTTAAGGAGGCAGCTTTCCTTAAGTATTTAGTACCCAAGTCTTGGGCCAACCAAAATTTTATGCATACAAATATCTTTTCATGGTAGAGAAGTGAAATGTGATTTGGAGGCACCAACGCTCAGTAGTTTATAATGGGTGATGTGCACTGAAACAATTGTGCTTGCAAATGTGTTACTAAACGGTTCTGGGTGGTAGGGACACCATGGTGAAATAGTAATGGATTAATTTTAGTCTTTTCCAGTAAACACTAAAATACAGTAGAAGTCAAAGTAATGGCTGCTAATCAGAACCTTAAAATTTACAAAATCATCAAATGAAAAGATCAAAGTGGATGCAAAAAAGGGTTCAAGCCCTCAACCCTACACAAAGAACTTTGGAGGAACTGAGGCAAGCTGAAAGTGGGAGAGGTGGTCATCCTCAGGAAGTGCCACACCAACTGGTTATCCAGCACCAGACCATCAGATGTGAAAACACACACACAAATAGTGTCATGTGGTCTGGACAGGTTACATATCTTTCAGGTTACATATCTTTTTTTTCTCAATTTTTTATTATATATTTTCTTCATTTACATTATAATTATAATTATAATTATAATAATAATTATTATTATTTTCTTTATTTACATTTCAAATGCTATCCTGAAAGTCCCCTATACCCTCCCCCCTGCCCTGCTCCCCTACCTACCCACTCCCACTCCTTGGTCCTGGTGTTCCCCTGTACTGGAACATATAAAGTTTGCAAGGCCAAGGGCCCTCTCTTCCCAATGATGGTCGACTAGGCCATCTTCTGCTACAAATGCAGTAAGAGACATGAGCTCTGGGGGCACTGGTAAGTTTATATTGTTGTTCCACCTATAGGTTTGCAGACCTCTTCAGCTCCTTGGGTACTTTCTCTAGCTCATACACTGGGGAACCTGTGTTCCATCCAATAGATGACTATGACTTCTGTATTTGCCAGGCACTGGCATAGCCTCATCAGAGTCATCTATATCAGGGTCCTTTCAGCAAAATCTTGCTGGCATATGCAATAGTGTCTAGGTTTGGTGTCTGATTATGGGATAGATCCCTGGGTAGGGCAGTCTCTGGATGGTCCAGCCTTTCATCTCAGCTCCAGAATTTGTCTTTGTAACTCCTTCCATGGGTATTTTTGTTCCCTATTCTAAGGAGGAATGAGGTACCCAAGCTTTGGTCTTCCTTCTTGATTTTCTTGTGTTTTGCAAATTGTATCTTTGGTATTCTAAGTTTCTGGGCCAATATCCACTTATCAGTGAGTACATATCAAGTGACTTCTTTTGTGATTGGCTTACCTCACTCAGGATGATATCCTCCAGATACATCCATTTGCTCAAGAATTTCATAAATTCATTGTTTTTAATAGCTGAGTAGTACTCCACTGTGTAAATGTACCACATTTTCTGTATCCGTTCCTCTGTTGAGGGACATCTGGGTTCTTTCCAGCTTCTGGCTATTATAAACAGGTTACATTTCAGAGCATACTATATTATTAGTGAACAAAGAGGTTTAAAATTTCAAAGAGAGTGGAGGAGAAAAATGATGTGATTAAATTATAATTTCAAACAATTAAAAATAAGAAAAATCCATATATTTAAAGACTAAAGATTTAAATAGAAGACCTACAAATAGTAAAACTCAACCCAGATGGTAACATTACTTGGTGTTAAGTAAATAAATAAATTACAACTGGAAACCAGTCCTTATGTATTAAATTATCAAAATTAAAAATCACAAACACACACACACACCACCACCACCATTATTTAGATAATGCTAAATCCCAGTAGTAGAAATAAAACCCAATAATTGTACTTTGGAGAAGAGTGTGTTAACTTCATATTTTCTTACAAAGTTACATATAATCTGACAATACAATCTAGCCGTTACAGTTTTATATACTTAATGTGATTTGAAAGCTCATACCTATATATATTCTTTAATAGTTAATGGTTAAATCATGGCATACCTATTTAACTGAACATGGGTGGAGTTGAAAAAGAAATAAGGTAAATCGAATGACAAAAAGGTATGGGTGAACCTTAGCTATACCCTGCTTAACAACAAAAGTACCAGCCCAAGAAGGGAGCACACCGTAATTTCCTTTGCATAGCATTCTAGGAAGACAAGGCTGACAACTCTAAGCTGCCTCTGGTTTTCAGGAGTTTAAGGGAAAGAGAATTGAAAGACAAATTGTAAGGGAGGCAAAATGATCAGGCATAGTGCTCTGATGGAGAGTACAGAGGTTGTTAATTTTCAAAACCAAAAATTATATGACATAAAGTATAAAAATTATTAAAACAGTCTTACGCTGTGTCTTGACTGCAGGTGATGCACACCTGAATCATGAAGGAGGACTAAAGTAACTGTTCTGAATGGATTTGTTGGTGGTGGTGGTTTTGGTGGTAGAAACCTACAGAAAAATATACTTGATAGTGAAGGTATAAAATCCAGCTCAAAGCGCCACAACTTTAGAGTAACCAGCATGGGTATTCTAACTGAATAAGAATCCATTGAAATCTAAGGACTTTGGGTTATAGATTTTCAAACAGAAAGAGATTGAGCATGTATATTGAATCTGATTGGTTCCTATGATCTATGTGAATTGGAACAGCTGCTTTCCTTTACCCATAACAGATTCTAAGCACAACAAATATGACAGTCCACAAATTTTCTGAGATGTAAACACATTGCTGACTAATTCATGTACTTTAGAGGGCGAAAGTGTTACTTTAAAATAGAATATTCTTGATGAAAGTGTTCACTTTTAAATCTATTTTAAAAATCTCCAATTTTAGCTTATTGCATTTATATTGGGCATAATAATCAATAGAGTTAGGTCAAAGTCTCTCATCTTCTCACTTATTTCCTTTTACTTGTCTATGTATTTCTATCTTTGTTAAGTGAATAACTTTTGCATTTTATTTTATATATCTTTTGTCTTTTTGGCCAATTATTTTTTCAAATAAGTACAACGCATGTACTTAACATATAGTATGTCCAAAATACGTTTCTTTCATAGTTGCTCTGAAACATAAACTTCTCACAAAGAGTATTTTGTCATCATCCATTTGGCTACACTCATAATATATATATATATTTTACTGCACATCATAGCAGTCCAAAGTCAAATGTTTTTTTTTTGCTTTAAGGAATAACTTTCCTCTTCCAGAAATTGCGATAAAAGCTTTAAAGTTTTTAAAACAGCAATCCACACGTTGATAACTTTTTTTACACTACTAATTTTTCTTGTAAACCTAGGTGTCTATATTGTCTATTCTCTTCCATCTAGAGAACTTTATAAAAAAGACTGGATCTGTGGTGCCACATTCTCTTCTGTTTATTTGTAAACCCCCCTTACACATATTTGTAGATTATTTTATGGGATATAGAAATCTGATTTGCTTGCAATCGTTTAAAAAGACTGGACTATCTTTTGGGCATCGTTATTCCTGGTGAGAAGCACCTATTTGGTCTTATTGTCCTTTCATATAAGGCTTTTCTTTCCTGGTTGCTTCTGGAACTTTCTGCTGAGCAGTAGACAAGGACACATCACACAGAGAGTTTTCTTTGAATTTTTCCAGTTTGGGTTTCGTGGGCTTCTCACATTTACACACATGTATCTTCCAGCATATTTGGGAGGGCTTTGGTAAGAATTTCTTAAAATCTGGTTCTATTGCATTTTTGCCCTGCCTTTTCCCTCCTGTTTTAACTCCAATTACATGCATTTATATCAATCATTGACTTTGTGTTTCTGAAATTCTGCTCACCATTATTGTTTTTTTTTTTAAACAAAATTTTCTTCTTTAAAAATCAACAATTATTTCAATGATTCACACTCCATTATTGAACCTGTTCAGTGACTATTTATAGGTAATTGTATGAACAATTTTACAATTTTGTAAGGTTAAGTTGTGTGTGTGCATGAGTGTACGTGTGTGTGTGTGTGTGTGTATGTGTGCGCGCGCATGTGCATGCGTCTGATTCTCTGTATCTGTCTATGAATAAGTGAATGTGCATGGGGTACCAAAAGGAGCCTCAGACTCCGATCCCCCAGAGCTACTGTTACAGGAGATTGTGAGCAGCCTCAGGTGGGTGCTAGAAACCAGATATTGGTCCAGGGTAAGAGCATCCCGTGCTATTAGCCTATGAGACATCTCTTCAGAGCCTGTACTTGCAAGATTTATTTGATTTGATGATGTCTCACGGTTTCTGCTTCTTTATCATTTACTCATATGCTCATCTTTTAAGAAATTAGACATATTTCTGAGATTTGATTGTCATTATTTATGACTTTCAATATCTTAATAATTATTTGGATAATTTTATTCAGTGTATTTCTCTCTGTTCCTTGGTTTGGGAAACATTTTCTCACTTCCTTGTGTATTTAGTAAGTTTTAAACTTGTGGTGGTCACTGTGAAGGAGGCACCTGAGGGGATTTCAAGTATTTCAATTTTCCTTCAAATTGTGTTTTGTTTTGAGCAGCAGGCAGTTATATTTCTTTATGGTATATTTTGATCTTGTCTTATCATGCTTAGTTTGTTGCTTCATTATGCTGTCTGATTGTGTGTGTGTGTGTGTGTGTGTGTGTGTGTGTGTGTGTGCGTTGTGGTTTTGGTCTTTTGTTTGTTTGTTTGGTTAGTTTTTGCATACTCATGCTCATATCTTTTGGGTTTAACTTTGATCCCGAGGCCTCCTTCTGCTCATGTCTTAAGGTTTTTAGGTCTAATTTTGATCCAGGCTTATACTAAGTGGCTGAGCTCAGTGAGATGCCCTCACCTAGGCTTGACTAAAGTATATCTTTTCTAGGCTCTGCATATTTTCCATACTTCAATTTACATATTTGCTTCATGGTATCCATTTTGCTGGAGTTTGCCTTTCCTGTTTAAAACCTTACATAGCCAACCCCTGACCTGGTACTTGGTCAGTAACTAATAATAACCTCAGTTAGACTTCTGATAATAATCATCGCTCCCAACTGTGCAGGTTTCACATTTATAAGGTTTCTCCCTGGAAATTCCAGTGATTTCAACAGCCCCTAAGAATAACCTCTGATGTCTGAGTTCCAGAGGATCGATCTCTGCTCACACGTACAATGGTTCTAATTTGATTACCAATTTTTAATTAGCTGACTTGATGTCATGAAAAAGGAGACGATAGAAGAAACATTTCAAAGCAAACCAATTTTCGAATAAAGCACTGTTTTGTTCTCTTGTTTTCTTTTAATGAAATATTTTATCTGTACACATATGTGTGTATGTTGTGTGTGTCTTCGTGTGCATGTGAATGCACACTGAGGTCAGAAAAGTAGCTAGAGTTACAGATGGCTGCTAGGCACCATATATGGATACTGAGAATCAGAGGAGTCCTCTTAAAGACTACCTAGCATCCTTAGCTGTTGAGCCTTTTCTCCAACCCCTGCTTTATAGATTTAACCTAGTGATGTTCTCATTAATTCTAATGCTGTATATATTTTCTTTGTAAAGACTGCCCTAGGTCAGAAGACTGAATGTACAGACAGACGGCTTATAAATGTCTCTCCAACCACACTTAACTCTTAAATACTTTATGTAATTTAGTTATGCCTCAGACCTCTATTCCTACCTCTGAAGTCAACAGTGAGAATTAATTATTGATGATAATGCGTTGTTTAATGGCAACCAGTGTCTAGTCACAACTAACAATGTCAGACCTCAGGATCGAACATTGACCTTGTCAGTGCCTCCAGGCTGTGACAATGCATGCTGTATTTTGGTAGTGAGCAATGAGATACTTGAAAACATGTTCGTTTAAAAACAAGTATCACTTAGTGGGAACGTTTATTGTGTGGGATCCAACTGAAGTTTTAACATTCAGTTCCCCATCAGTGAAAGAGCAGGACTAGCAAACACACGGTATGCTAGATCTTCACATGAGATTTAGATGTCAAAGGAGGCAGATGAAAGAAAGTCTCTCAAGTAACTATTGTCACAAATGTCTAAGTCACAGGAAAAATGCTTTTCATTCTTTTCTCCCCCTAAATGATGGAAAACTTTACAACTACAGGGCGTGTATTCATTAGAATTTAAAAATATAGGAAATTGCCAACACTAATGCGTCTTTTATTTCTTCTTTTCTGTGGATTCTTTTCAATAGTTAGTTCCTGCAAAGTACATCAAATGAAAAAGCCTAGGAAGAACATGCAAGTATTCATTAGATACCTGGAGGAGTAAATACAAAGGAACATTTTCAATGAATACAGATTAGGAAATGTTACTTTTGTTTTCTTTGCTTCTCTGAGAAACCCACACCACTGAACAAATTTTAAATGTTATTTATCTTTGTGCATCAGCCCCAAACCAAAAATTAAAAAGCCACATATATCCAATATGATTGACAGGTATTATCCGTAATGATAGGTTTACTTTGATTTTTAACTTTTCATTAAAGGATACATCCTTTTCTTGATGCCTTTTGGGACATAGCACTCCATTTTAAATAGCAACTGTGCAAACAATTTTAGTGGAGGGAGATAGATTCTGTGTTTTCATTGTGCTTGGTGTGGTTCCTTTATTCATAAGCAAAGTCTTTGTTTGTATTCCCATGCATAACATCGTCTGACATTCTCAGTCATCTGCCTGCTTCATTCCCCATGTTTTGCTCAACTTTCTAATTATTTTAGAAGAAAGCAAATACCAACCATGGTTTCAAGTGGTAAGTATGAAGAAACAACTCACCACAAAAAGGTGTGTGTGTGTGTGTGTGTCTGTGTGTGTCTGTGTGTTTGTGTTTTATGCATGCCTGTGATGTGAATGTTAGTGTGTGACTGTGGGCACCCATTTGTTGTTATGAAATGTGGAAGTCAGAAAGCAACCTCCTGTGTTAGTTCTCATCTTCCACCCTGTTTAAGACAGAACCCCTGGTTGTTACTGCACCTTGAGCTATGGTAGCTGACCCAAGAGCCTCTGAGGATTCTCCTGTCTATGTATCTGGTGGTAAGGAGTGGAATTGTATTTGTGCACTACCAACCATCCTCAGCTTTATCTGGGAGCTGTGGATCCTCCTTCTTGTACACCAAGCACTTTACCTACTGAGCTGTTAAAGTTTTGCTATTAAAATCCCCCTAACTTAGTTGTCCCTGCTTACCTGCACAGTTTGAATTATCAGTTTCCTTTCTCTGGGAAGGTATCATGAATAAGTAGATGAGGCACACAGACAAAGTATCCATCATGCACTGTGACACAGGATGAGATGGTCAGAAGTGGTGGGTACTTTTTTATGAACATCTTCAGTGTTTCTGAACTTCCTCACAATCATGATCCTGCGCCTTTATTGAAAGAATATGAAAAAATATGTAATTTTGATTGATGAGAAGCATGTCTCTTAGATATTTTAATGCTTACCATGTTTGTTATGGGACATCCATTTGCTATATGGTATAAAAGTAGTCATTAATACAGATGATGACTTTTGAAGTTTGATATAGAAGCAGTATTTACCATTCCAATTCTTGAGTCAATAATCTCTTTAAAAATATACATTTACTGTAGCAAAGTTTCTATATTTAAATATTTAATGTATGTTGAATAAAAATTGAGGTTATTGAAACTTTTTATAAGACAAAGAAGCCAAGCCATAATTTCCAAATGGAAAATTTTATTGCCATTGATTTACACGCTTATAAAGAAGGAAGCAAAAGAACATAATCAGGTGTTTGACTCATCAAAGTTAATCAAAATTTTGATAACAATATCTTCCATACAATTGTTGCCTGCACACTGGATTTATTTAATGTCAAAAAACAAAACAAAACAAAACAAAACAAAAAACAAGACCTGAAAAGGTATCAGAACACTCAGAAGCTGCGTTTCCTAAGGACCGTCCGCTAGTTCTTTGGCTTTGCAAGACAGCTAAAAATAGGATGATGCCCTGGCACCTCTGACTTCGTTTGCTATGATTTACACTTGGCTGAGACAAAGGCCTGGGAGTCACTCAAGGAGTTCCAATGTAAAGTCAGGGGTATCTAACCTGTATTATCCCCATTGATGCTAAAGGTACAGAGATAAGAGCCATTGTCCAAAACCTGCAGTCACCTTAGATTCCAGGAACAGCACAGACTGGCAAGACAGATCATACATTTCTCATTAGATCATAGTGGCTTAATGGAGTCATTTTGTGGAACCAGAGATACAATTTCAATCACAGTCAATCACATCACCTCTTGATCAAGACATCTCAGTATCTTTTGCCCACCTGCCCTGGTTTCTTCTTAATTTAAACCTACAAGTCCTATTAATACCCTGATGATGAAGCTGGATCACTGACTCACTTTTCTGCTCACTTTCCCAACATGTTACATTGATGAAATCTCCTATCTCTCTTTTTCACTATTATCATATATTTAGTTGGAGTATTAGTAAGTTTGACTAAGCCCTGCCTGTTACATCTTCCAGAATTCAATGCTTTGAAAGGAAAACTTCCTTAACAATATTGCCAATAAAACTGATCTCTTTGATTATTATAAACAGTTATTTAAAAGACATAAAAACTATGTCTTGTTTTGAGATTATATATAAACCACCTGTCCTACCCCCTTTCTTCCCTCAAAGCCTTCTTATAGACTCAATTTATTCTTTTTTTAAGTTAATGAGCTCTCTTTGTAAATTCTTGAGATATATATTCATAATACTTGCATGTGTGCATTAAGGATGAGCAATTAGTATTGCATAATTAATTGGTATACTCTTTTCTGGAGAGGACAATTTCTCAGTCCCTCTTAGTTGCCTTTAGTGCTTCGTGTCGAACTGATGTCTCATGGACTTTCCTCTATTGACTTTGCATGTCTCTGCATGTCTATCAAAATGCAGAATTGTGGAGACCAGTACTTGTGCTTAAGTCTACAAAATACTCCAATAACTAATGTTCATGGAATATTGTCAAAGATGAAGCAGAAATATTGTAATAACCATAGGATCAAGAATTTTCTATTAAAGTTTGTCTCTTAGTAATGTCAGAATCTACACCTATAAAATTTTATCTACATGACTTCTGAAACATAAGCTGAACAAAGACAATAGCAATAAGCATGCCAAATGTCATTTTTAGATTTCATAAACTAAAATTATTTCATATAAATACTTGACTTTATAAAGTTGTAAACTCCTTTTTTCATTTTTCTTACTTACTGCAAACACACAGTCTGGTATCATCTCTGTATGTAGAAAAGTAAGCAAGTTAGAAGAAATGGTTACACCCAAGAATGCACAGTGATCATACAATGGGGCATGGGAACAACGGGTGGTGTAATTGTATGGCTCATTAATTTTATCCTGTCAAATAGGTGATATTACTTAGTGATTTTTATAAACCATAAGGCACCGTCTGCTTTGGTCTTTATTTCTATCTCTAAGCCTCTATTCTTCATGAATAGTTGATATTGTTTCAAAAACAAAAAAAAATCTATTGAAAACTTGAGAATTAGAATCCATCTACCTATCACACCAACTGTACAAACATGGACTCTTGGACTTTGACTGCTGTCTGATTTTTCTGCTGGCATGAAAGATGCATATTTTAGATCACATAATGTTTTTTTTTTTCAGGAAGAAAGAGCTCATATTTAAAAATAAGCTTTAACAAAGCATAATGACCCAGCTCTGAAATACGATATTTCTTTGGCAGTAAAAACTTATTTCTTAATGATCAAATCCCAAACAGCCTGTGAAAATATGAAATTCAGTAGAAGAAACTCAGTAGAGTTTACAGCTTGAGACAAAGAGAGCTGTGTGCCTCATTGTGTATATTGCATTTGAGAAACTAATGTAGGTATGCAAGATTGTAAAGATTCTCTCCCTGAAAGACCATGAAGTTTTGCAGCCTTGACATACCTACCTCCCACTCCCGCAGACTGCTCTACATGGCTTGATTAGTCACAATAAACTCTACAGCTGTGTTCCATGGCTTTAACTGCAAATGATTAATTTAAGCCAGGAACTCTAATTTACTTCCAAAGGGTTCTTTCATTTAGTACACTTATTTAGAACTCACTTCCTTGGTATTAATCCGATTTTTGTTTTGTCTAAGAAATGTATTTTTTAAAATATATAACATCCCAATATTTTCCAAGTTAATATCTTACTCAAAATGGGCATCTGCTTTATGTGAAACCTAAAATGGTCATATATACATGTATATGAATATATACATTTATATCCATGGACATGTAAATAGCAAAAATGAGCTATGAACCACATCATCAAGTAGAATTTAAAACAAAACTTCATAGAAGAAAAAGAAAGGGTTGTTTCTGGTCAGATAAACAAATGTACAAATAAATGTATGTATATATGTGGAATTTGACTTTCCTTCTACGGTGAGTCAAACATGATATATGTGTTAATGACTTTTATCATTACTCTGCTTTTTTAGAAAAGAGGAAAACAGTAAAGCATCATTTGAATTATCTTTGTTTGCTGCTACTCTGCAGACTGATTCTGCTAAATGAAATTAGTTGCAGGCACTGGCAGAAATTAAGAACCCTAGGTTTCTCAGAATCTACATGGTAAGGAAAAAAAGCCAATAAATACAAGTTGCACTCTGACCCCCATGCACACACTTTAGTATGTGACACACACACAAATAATTCAATTCAACAAAAAATTTAAAAAGCTAAAACAAAGGCTCAAACATACTGTAGAGGAAAGCAATCATCTGATTTGATAAGACAGAAGGATTGACTGTGTCTCCTACATCTATACACTTAATCTCTAATAAACCTAATAATAATTAGGGAGTCACGTGGTCACACATCACTACCCCCAAGTATGTACACGTGTCTTATACACACCTGTGAAATGAAAGCATGGCATAGCCAAATTCTTTCTGCCACAGTTTTGCATATCTACAGATTTTCTTTTTTTTTGGGGGGGGGGGTTGGAAATTCCCTGAGGATAATGAAGCATCAATCAGCATGCACACTCTCCTTTGCAATACAGAGTGTGGCAGGAGCATGTTGCATGCACACTTGCGACAGGGTTTTGTGCATGCTTGATGTTTTATTATTTGGCATTCTACCTCCGCATCCATAAAGTGATACAAGGGTGCTTGCCTCATGCACTTATCATGAAAGAGTTTCTGGTGTCAATTTCACCATGACCCACAGTACAGGAGGGATTAGGGTAATGTCAGGTAGGCCTTCTGTTCAAGCAGCCTGGGGCACAATGGAAAAGAATAGACCCAGAACAGGAAGCTAATACTGGAAGGAAATTTTTATTCTCTGTCATTAGAAAAAGAAAAAAGGGAAACCTCTTTGCTGAAAAATTATCTTGTAAGTCCTGTCTTTACTTTTACTGTAAGTAGAAATAGAAAATAGGTGGCCCACTGTGACATTCTGTCACAGACACCAAGGAGAGCTGAAAAACCTCATCTCCATCATAAACTTAAAGGCATGGAGATGATACCTAATCACTTACGGTGCTCGTTTATGAGATGGGCCTAGAATAACTGCTTTACAAATCAAGTCTCTTGGTATTTCCCCCATCGTTCTCTAAGGTGCTTGTTAAAAGTGTATGCTTCGGTCTCTCAAAATGCCTTGGTAGCACCACTCAACTTGAAGACGTGAGTTTCATTCCTGGAACACAAGTGATGGAAGAGAGAACCTGCCCTTCCCATTAGCTCCTGTTATGCTTGCACATTGCCATATATATATATATATATATATATATATATATATATACTAAAATTGATGTGCACTCTCACCCTAAACCAATGGAATCAAAACTCTAGTATGGATTTGGGGGATACATAATGCACTCATGTGAAAGAACAACCAGAAGACCTACTTCAACAATCTCTATTTGGCTTTCATTTTTAATTGGTTTTTCCATTTTTCATTTGTGTTTGGTGTTTCATTTCCCATGCATTTTCTTTCACGTGTGTGGCTATACCTATGTGCATGCTTGTGGAAGCCTAGGGTTGTTAACATGAATCGTCCTCAGTAACTTATCCACATTAAAGCAAGGTTCCCTCACTCAAATCCTAGGCTGTCCAGTGAAGCAAGATTCCCCTGCTTCTGTAATCTGCTGTCTCTTCCTTCCGAGCGTGGGGTCCTAGGCAGGATGCCACACCCACCTGACATTTATTAGTATTTCTAGGTTTTATCTCCCATTTCTAAGCTTCTGTGGCAAGTGCTTCTGAGATATCTCAACTCCAATCCTCCGAAAGTCTGTCTGGAAATGAATTAGTAAGACTCTTGACCCCTAGTGCATATAGTTATTATATCTTAATATTTACAGACAATTGACATTGTCTGACATACTCAGAACTTTTAAGATCTGCTGATTATTGGGAATGCCAGGGCTAGGAAGCAGGAGTGGGTGGGTTGGGGAGCAGGGTGGAGGGAGGGTATAGGGGGCTTTGGGGATATGTAAATGAAGAAAATATCAAATAAAAAAAGAAAATGTAAATCTGGGTAGAAATTAAGTTATTTCTTTCTCCATTGGTGTTACTAACTCCTGTGATGTAAGAATCCTGTGATGTGATGCGTTATATCTCTGACACACAAAAAATATTTATTTCAACTGCAGAAGGCTATCAGTAGAGATGAGGACATACAACTCTGTCTTTGTACGTTATTAATTTTCTTAAAAAGCATTCATTGTAAAATATGATACGTCCTATTTGGTTCACCAATTTTCAACATCTTGTTAACTTTGATTAAGACCAAATCTCTACAAAATCTCTCTGAATCCTCTATATAACTCTATCTCCCCCCCCCCGTATTCCTTGGAATCTCAGAACAATAATAGGAGTGTGGCTCTCATCGGTGATCTGTACTATATCCTCAAAGGAATTTATATATTGTTCTGTCTTCCCATCTCTGTGTCCAAAGTAATCGCCTCTGTGTTTGAGGTGACATAATCTTTCAATTGCTTATTTTTCATGCTGTCATGGTCTTCAGAGTTATTCATATTAATACACATAACACTAGTTGGCTCATTTTTAACCCCAGTACTGTTTCATTGTATGAATATATGTATTTGAGAATGTGTGAGAAAGCTTTTTCTTGACTCATACAGAATCCTTGGCTTGCACAAGGATTGCACATTTAGTAGAACTACAATTTTTATTTTCAGATGTCAGTTACAAATGTGTCAAAATGCATCTCGCCTTAAATTTCACTTAACTCATGATTGGTGGGATAGCACTTATTTCCATGTGCATAACAACTGTGTTTTCAGTCTCTGTGATCTCTCGCTCATTTTCATGGTACGTTTTCATCCATCATGCCCCTTGATGCTGTGTTGTTGGCTTGTAGATGTGACTGTAATTGGGATGCAAAGCTTTTGTTTGTTTTCAGGTTTAGCATGAACTTTGTCCTCCAGTGTAGCACATCTTTTATTTTAGTCTGAAACACATTTTTATTTTAGTCTTTTATAACTTCATACAAGTATATGAAGTATTCCAGCAATATTTATCTTTTATTAACCTATCTTCTTAACCATTACCACTCCTCCTGAAATCTATCTTTCCAGTAAATCCTCTCCTACATGAATCTGATATTTTAAATGACACCCCAAGTTTAATTAGGGATAGCTACATGCATGGGCTTGGATGTGAGGTTATTTATTGAAACATGTGCAACTTACCAGACAAAATACCTAACCAACGCCTGCATTGATTTTTCTGAGACTGTTTTACCTCAGTAGATTTTACAAATTCATCCATTTTCCTGCAAATTTCATTTTTCTTTACAGTTGAATAAAATTTCTTAAGGATGCTATTCTGGATTCTTTTGTTTTAAACCTTTAACTTTCCACTTTATATCACCATAATTTTGTATATTTATTTGTTCAAAAAGTTAAGCCATTTTGGAAAAATTATGAACTTAATTACTTTAAAGTAAAACAAAATAAAAACAAAACAAACAAACAAAAATGGAAACCCTTGCAATAATGGCTAGGAAATGGAATTTAGCGTAAGTGCCCACCAATTAATGAATGATGGTGAAAATATGGTACATATACATGATGAAATTTTATTCAACTATAAGAAATTTACTATCAATTTGTCCTATTATCCCAAGTATTCGGTTTGTACCTTATGATATCTATACAATAAAACTCAGACAGTGTGTTCTGAAGGCCAATGCTGCATAGATAATCTGTTTTTCTCTATATATAATAGTATGCCAGAATAAACCACATATACCATAAATGGCCTATTATTATAATGTCCAAATTCTAAATATCGACTTCTTTGATCAGATGTTAATATCACTACACCTGAATGTATCATTACTAAAATGGCCTTGTCAGTTTTTTCCTGTTAATCTGTCACTTGTTGACACTGACATTTTCTGGCGACGTTTTTACAATGTGGTAATTACATCTTTTGAGTAGATTTCTTTTTCATCTGTGTTGTTTGTTGCTATGGATTTCTCTCACTTTTGTTTCAAATTCTGTATTTCACATGTAAAAATGCCAATTATAGTCAACAATTAATTTTTCTACATTCACGGCTTTTTAGAACTTCTCTGTAGATTTTTTTTTTGTTAATTTTGTGTGTTTCTAAAATTTCTATTTAAAAATATACTCATGTTTATCGTAAATATTATTATATTTGACCAGTTTTTAATTGTCTCTTGTTTTCCTTTTTATTTATAAATGATAATTTAAAAAGTTGTGGTTTTTTTCTTCTATTGTTTTGCAAGATTTGCATCCAATTTCAAATTTTTAACCAGGTGTAACCTTTTTTAATTTTTTTTTAAATTAAGATTTTATTAATTGTATGTCTGAGTACTCTATCTGCATGTACACCTGAGGGCATCAGATCACATTATAGATGGTTTTGAGTCACCATGTAGTTCCTAGGACTTGAACTCTGGACCTCTGGAAGAGCAGCCAGTGCCCTTAATCTCAGAGCCAACTCTCCAGACCCTGTAACATAAAAACAAAACAAAACAAAACAAAAACAAAAACAAAAACAAAACATGCTTAGCACATTAAATATTTCAACAATGCTTGTATGGATGTATAATTTTTCTCAACTTTCCATGCATACCACAAAGACTTCAGCAAATTTCCACATACTTCTATATATCATGTCTGATTTTACATATATACACACATAAATATACAGATTATGAGTGGTTCAAATCAATGGTCTTGCTAAAAATATTATTTTAAGGTCAATAATTATCACTGAAGCATGATTTAATTTATTCAGATTTTTTTTCTACTTTACTATCACAGGAAACAATCTACTTTGGTTATGTACAAGCTTTTATAGTTCCAGCTGGATGTGGTTGAATATTGATTTCATTCTAACATTGACTTGGTGGGTCTGGAGTAAGTCACTGCTTCCATCTAAGCCCAGGCCTGATCCAGTTTATCTTGTATGACTTCCTACAGGAGTTATAGTACGAAAACATTTGGGATGTGTCACCACGGCAACTTGTATATGTGGAACAGAATTGTAGCATCACTGGGAGGGGAGCCCTGTGGTCCTATAGAAGCTCAATGACCCAGGGTAGGGGGATGCTAGGGTGCTGAGGCAGGAGTGAATGGGCAGGTGGGGGAACATCCTCATAGAGGCAAGGTAGGGTAGGGTAGGGGGTTTCTGGAGGGGAAACTGGGAAGGGGGATAATGTTTGAAATGTAAATAAATAAAATAACCAGTAAAATGGAAAAATTATTTTCTTTGAATATCTGAAAATTCTTTGTATTACTTGCTTTAGAAACTTGCAAATATGAATTGATGATTCATCAATCGAATAATAATGTTACCTTATCGGCTCCTCCTGATCATGTTGAAGCATAGTCTGTCTAATTAGTCCTCATTTTGTTTATATCCTCCCCTGTGAAAACTTTTGAGAGCATTTCTTTATTTTTAATCTTCCCATAGCTCATATTAAAGCATCTACATATGTTGTTTTAATTTATCCTGCTGGAATCCTTGATTTGAAAACTGTAACTTATCTACTTTAACTTTGGGAAAAAAAATCTCAGTTAATCTAGAAATAAAAGAATCACTTCAAAAAATATTTATTATTGTTAAGAATTTATTTTTATTTTGATTCTATCTTATGAATTTAGAATTTCATGCTGACATACAATATTTAAAAAAAATTTAAAATCATTTACTTTTGTTTGTATAGATGTTTTACCCGCATTGTGTGTTCTGTGCATGATGTACATGCAATGTTCACAGAAATGAGAAAATGGAATCAGATCTCTCTGGACCTGGAGATACAGACGATTATGAGCCACCATGAGGAAATTGAACTTCAGTCCCCTGAAAGAACAGCCAACATTCTTAACCACTGAGTTATTTCTCCAGTTCCTGTATAATGTATTTTGAATAAGTCTATCCCCATCCCCTTTCTTCCAATGTTTCTCCTATCACTACCATAACTATTCCCCTCCAATTTCATGTGTTCTTCCTATATTATTTTGCACCCCAATCCTGAAATTCATTTAATTCTCCCGGTACAAGAATGGTTATAGCGCTATCTATTGGAGCTAGGTAACCTCTTGGGGTCTTTAATCCTTAAGAAAATTGTTTCCCTTCTCTGAGATGCTATTAACAGTCAATAGGTCGTCAAAGAGGTTGGGACTTCCTGACCACCTCCATTTGGGGATTTTAATCCAGATTGATCTTCTGTTGGTCTTGTAGTTACAGGTGGTGTCAGTTTATATGTCCAACTGCCCTTTTATGTCTAGAATGCACTGCTTTTTATAGTCATCCATGACTCTGGCTTTTACAAAGTAAATACCCATTATTTTCCTATCTCTCAGTGCCTTGAGACGAGGGCAATGAGATTTCTGTATCCCACTTGAGAATGAGAACTCCAGTCTTTGATTCTCATCACAGTGCTATTTGTAGATATCTATGTTAATAGTGATCTATAAAAACAAGTTTTTTCTCTGATGAAGCTTAAGGCATTATACGCTTATCCATTTATATAACAATAAGTTGTTAGAAATAAGCTGAATAGCACATCAATTTAGCAGAATAATAATGTCAGGTTCTACCCTAAAGCTAAGGATCTGTCTAGTTCTTGGCCCTATTAATGGTATCAGTCATGGGTTATGTCTTGTGGAGTGGGTCAAAAATCAAATCAGAAAATGATTGGTTACTATGATAGCATTTGTTCCACTATTATACCAATGGGTACATTATGGCAGCCCAATCATATCATACTTCAAAGGATTGATAGGTTAAGACAGATGATTCCCTTCATTCCCTAATACAATACCTAGCTTGTTCCAATGATATGAAATCTAGCCAGGAGAGACGAAGCTACCAGGTAAATATCAGCTGTGCAAGTGTTTTCAGCAATAGGGTCTCCCATCAAATGGGAAAATCTTTATTCTTCCGCGGCTCTTAATGTATCCTTTTGTTTTGTTGCACCTTGAATAAATACTTTAACAATATATTTCATCTTACTGAGTCCTCATCTTGTGTCCAGGCTTGTTTTATTTCCTTTTATTCTCCTCTAAATGCTTATATTTTTATATGTAAAAGTTCATTTTACCTGTAGTTCTCATTTACTAGCGGTGGTTTGATCTGCACAATTTCTATTATATGTCATCAAGTAGGTTTCAAAAACATTACTTGAAAAGTTCTAGAGAAATGAAATGTATTGGTTTGGAATGGGGGTCCTTCTGATTGCCATGGTATGTTCTCATGTCATTCTGCTCAGTACTTCTTGGGCTACTTCTCAGCTGTTTCCCTGGAGGATTTGTGCTGTGTATGCTGACTTCTCACTGGTAGCTACCCCAGTTACCACACTGACTGCTGCAGTGCTTCAGTACTTATAGCCGGATAACATCCCTTTTACTTAATAAGGATACAGATGTGTAAAACTAGTTAGACTGACAACCTTACTATGTATATGGTTAAAAAGTATTTCATTTTAGTATTAGTTATTATTAATGATCTTACTATTCGAATTTATAAATTAAGCCTTTCCATAGGTGTGAATGTAGGGTAGGACACAAGACAAGCAGAGCTTATTTACTTTCTGTGGCATCAAACGTTCACGAGAGTCTTGGAACAAACTTCTCTGACTATATTCACTTTCATGTGGTAATTGGATTCTAAATTGTCCACCAATGACTCAGTCCTTTATACAAAATCCTTCCCTTGACTATAAGGAGGAGATGTACCTATCTTTTAATCTATACTTGACAAAGTTGATAGACCATTATCCCCACGATTATATCTTCTTATAAGGCAGTGATAAAGAGACTCTGAAGAAGTAATCACAGCCCTTAACCCGTTAACTTTAGGGTAATTCAAAGGAAATTTGTCTTGACTGTCCTAACCAGTCAAATCACTACACAGAGGATTCAGTGAGACAGCAGTGAGACAGATGCTCTGCCTTTGCCAGAGGAAAGTAGCCTTGGTTTCTACAGCCAAAGCAAAATGAATTTGCTAATAGCCAGTGAGCTTTGGAGCCATTTCAAAACCCCAGGCGATGCCATCATCTGGCCAACACTGTGACTGTAACCTCGGGGACTCTTAGAAGCAGATATAAATACCACTGTCCTCTTTGGCACAAACCTTTTGAGATAGAAAATGCATGTTATGTTTAGCTAGTAATTTTATGGCAAGGTGTAACTTGGAAAATTAATACATGCAATTATCAATTCTTATTCTTCCATTTCCTTTTCCTTTTCATAATTCCTTTTTGCTGCTTTTGAACATTGTTCTTTTTTTCTATTTCCTTATTTTATTCCTATAACTTTAAAGAGATTTTATAACTTCATACTTTTCTTTCAATTTTTCTACATTAGATTTTGATCCAACTTTGATAGCTAATTTCTGTCTCCCTAGGAAGGCCATATAATCTTACTCATATAAGTTTGAGTTTTAACCTCATTTAATTATAAGTATTCTTTTTAAAATGTTTTGAGATTGTAATTACATAATTTTCCTCTTCCCTTTCCTCCTTCCAAACCCTCGCATGCATTTTCCCTTTGTCTTTAAAATCCATAGATGTTTTTCTTTCATTATTCACACACACACACACACACACACACACACACACACACACACACACACACACACACACACATACTCATTCATCAAATACCTAACCCAAAAATCAGAATTCTTTTTTAAAACTTTTGTTTTTAAATGGTGGGATCTTCATATTAGCCACAGGTTTCAACCGAATACCTCTTCTTAATTCCTTTATTGTTTGTTTGTTTGTTTGTTGTCAAAGTAGCTCTTGTGTTTCTCCTTTTGAGCTTTTCAGATTGGGTTCAGACATTGGTTGGTCATCTTTCTTTACTTTCAAGAGCTCTTAGTTTCTAACTAACAAAGCCAGTGTTTCTGATTTTATTTATTCAATCATCAAAAATTCCACTTCTGCAGCTTGACACATGAATTGTTCTTCATTTGCTTCATAAAACAGCAGAGTGGTAAGAAAACATCTAGAAATCCAGACAGCTTAGAATCAAACACATCTTAATAGCTGTGAGACTTTGGTGAATGAGTGGTGTCATTTGCCTAGTTTATCAGTTTGAAGAATGATGCTAATAATAGTAACTCATGGGACAGTAAGAGGTTAAAAAAAGTCAATAATTGTATAGATTTGTGTCTGCTTTCTAGTAAGCACTCAATAGCTGTTGCCTATTATTCCCTAAAGATTTCAGATCCTTGATCACCCTCTGGCTCTCTCCACAGGACAACTTTATTAGGTGTAACCTCCTCTTCAGTGGGATTATCTTGAACATAACAGATATTTTCACTCTTATGCTCCAGACATCATTATAGTAGCTGGATTTTTTTCTGTGATGATTTTAATGATTTCATTTTCTAACTACATAATCCTTCAGTCCTAGCCCAAACCTACAATCCATTGAACTTAACACATACACACACACACACACATATGAATATGTAGTAACTATATATGTAATATAGTTTCACTTTTCCTCGTCTATTCTGACTTTCATAATGGATCTGTAGACTACTTTCTCTACATATACTCGTTATTTGTTGTGGTTCTATTGCTCCGTTTTGCACACTTGCAAATGCCCTTTTCATAGTTAAACCCATTTCCCTCAGGACTCAGCTCTTTATACCTGAGGTAGATAGCAGCCACACGAACATATCCTGTTGGACTGATTGATCTAACACCAACTCCATGAAACACAGCATCAAATATGTCCTAAGTGTTTTTTTTTTCTTTTTAAATGAAATTCTATAGCATTCCAAGATAATTTATGTTTCATTCTCTGAAAGACAATTTCACTTCTTTCTCATTCACCCTAAAGCCCTCACCTTTGCCTGTATCTCATGCAGTATTTTCACTATAAAATGAAAGTAAGCAGAATTAGTTGTGCACTAGTTCTGTGACAATCCCCACCCACTTACGTTGCTTGTGTGAACATATATTCTTTCCTTTCACTGGATATGAACTAACCATTTCCTCATAAAGCAAAGCCCTCTATCCCTGCACCCTTGCATACTCTTCAGTTTTCTTTCGTTGATATGATTCTTCTTTCCCCTATAGCCATCTCAGTCTTTCTCCATTAGACCATGTTTAACAACCCATATATGTCATGTCCCCCCCTCACTTTTTTTTTTTTTAGTTTATTGGTTCTTTGGTTCTTTGTGAATTTAACACCATGTACCTCAATGCCATTCATCTCTCCTTTTCCTGTACCCACCCTCCCCTGTAATCTCCCCTGCCAAAACAAATAAATAAATACCCACAGAGAAAAAAATCTCATTGTGGAAGCTGTAGTGTGTTATAGTATGTTCCACAGTACATCCTTTTGTCCACACTTCTTTGCTTGCAAAGATTCATTCCAAGGAGTCATTGGTCTGGTACGAGGTCTCTTGTTTCTGCTATTCTATCAATACTGGAACCTCATTGGGACTCTTATAGGACATCCTGTTGTTGCCCCCATGTCATGGAGAGCCCATAGTTTTTGACCTGGATGGTTATCCTATAGTCCAGCAGTTCACAGATGGGGTAGATGTTGGGGTGAGTCAATTCAAATCCTTAGACCTGGGCCTGAGAGGGATCTAAGCTAGACAGTCCACCAGCTCTCAAGCACCAACATCACTGGAGCAAGTTCTCCTGACTGCCCTAGCTGGCCCACCCAATGTAGCAGCCAGTGAGGGGAAAAAGCCAGCTTTCTTACTCTCATACCTTTGGGACTTTCTCATCCTAGCTTACACCATCAGGATCACACACATCATTATCTCTTGGTTAATTTGAATAGCTTTTTCTTGACCTTAAAAATTCCCTCCACCTCATGTCCTCAAACACTTTAACAGAGTTTCTTGATTGTGGAATTTTTCTCTATCATTCATTAGTCTCTCAAGTTACTGCAACAGTGACATGCATTTAATGCAATATATACACATAGTTCTACATTTCATCTACACATTGACAACTCCCAAGAGTAAGTTTTAATGTCTAGATATTGAACAGAGGCGTTATAATTTGCATATTTCTAGCCATTGTATCCCCACTGTTCTACTCCATTGGTATTTCCCGACTGACCAACATATTTGGAGTTGTTTAGGACTAAAAGCACTACCTGGCATGTGACTTCCTTCAGTCATCCTGTGCATCTGATGAGTAAAAAGAATTCATTCTGATTCTTAAACATCTTTCTGGTTCAAACACATTTGATCACCTCCACTTGTTTATAGCCTCACCCATTCCATTGTTATCTTGACCTGAAATTCTCTCATAGCTTCTCACTGCAACTGTTACATCTTCTCCCCAGATTCATTTCTATCAAGTCTTAACAGAGCAGGCAAGCCCTATGGTCAACCCTATTGACAACATGACTAAGTTGTGGTGAATTTTCAAATGGAGTAGAACTAGATACTAGATATAAGTAACATAGAATATAGAGATAAATGATAGTAATTAAAGCATTCCAAATTTGTTCTACTAGATATCAACTAATTAAATCCATGTACTGTATTTGGAGAGTTACTGCGGGAGGGGTTTTCTATGCCATGAAGCAATGTTCAGTGAAACTAATTCCCTGGTATAAATTTTCAATAAAGCTGATGAAAGTGCTATATGCTAATTAGTCTTAAAATGGAAAGAACATTTTTAAACTTAATTAACACTATGTTGTTTTCTGTGCACTGTTGACAGAGACCAAGTTGTACAGGGAACTTCCATTATGAATGCTACTCTTACTATACAAGCTAAGTGTGGCCTTTCACATTGTGAATCCATATTTTTCCCTGAAAGAATCTCACTCATAAAGATTAAATTTTAGTCGAAATAAGAAATATCATTAGTGAAGAATTAGAATGGTTAGACTCAGAAGAAAAGAGGTAGGTATTCTTTTAACTCCATAAATCTTTCTATAATGTTATAATTGTTGGGCATCTTGGTCACAAGGTATATACCTGTTGGTATCTTTGTTCTCTATGTGAAGATAGAGACCTTGTGTAGGAGTAGTACTCATGTTACCACAGAATGTTTCTGTTCTGTTTGACTTGGTATACTCTGGGCATCTCTTTCATGTGCTGACACCTCCACTTTCATTCCCATTCCTGGTTTTTAAACTAGGTCATCAGGATGTAGCAAGATTGGGGTATAAAACAGTCATGCTGCCCAAGGATGACCTCTCTTCTGTGTCTCTTTGACCTACCTGCATCTTCCATGAAACAGCTTCCTTTGGTTGAGTAGGTACGACTGCAAGTATAAAGGATCTATGAAAGACAAGGCTACGAATCTTGCCTTTCGATAACTAGCTAGAATATGAGGTGCTACACAATGCAGATCAGCTATTGTGTTTTCCGTTCACATGTACTTTGGTTTGTTCTACCGTGTCTTAGCTTTTAGAGTAGCTGCTGCTTATTTGAAGTTTCATTTCTTTCAAACTGTAACTAGAATTAAGGCTATAAGGAAAAATCATCCTCCTTCTATTCAGTTCACAGGAATCTCATCTTTTTGTAGCACATCCTTTTGTTTCATAATTATGTATTATATATTTGCATGTATGTATAGCTTGATGAACCTTTACATGTGCACCAATCTATACACACATATAACAGTCTGTGGGAGTCAGTACTTTCCTTTGACCATGTAGGTCCCAAGGATAGGACTCAGATAATCAGGCTTGGATGCAAGTATTGAAACATCTCATATGACCTTCTAGCACATCAATCCTACATATGCAATGTTCTCAGCCAAGTATCCCCAATCAACAAAAGGGGCTTCTTTTCATTGTTTACAATTTTCAGTTATTAAAAGTGGTATAATGACAACCCCTTCCAAATCTCTTTCATTTTGTTCTAGAAATTTGATCTTGTTAACTTTTGACAGGCTGCAAATTGCTTGATTCAGGTTCTTCCATTCCTTATTAGTTGGATTGACATAAGAGCTGATACCAGATTGTGTTCTTGTTGCTAATATGGGCACATAGATGCTAAGGCTTAATGTGTACCTTCTCTTTTAAACTCTCAATAATCCATCCACTTAACCATTTTATAAGCTAAGCAGCTCAATATTTTCTTTCTTTATGCAATCTACAAACTATACACAGGCATACATTCAATATGAGTAATGGCTCTTTGGAACGTGAAAATATCTCAAAATAATTATTGGAATATGCTTAGATGCATGGAAGGAAAAATTAGCCATCTGTGATTGACTTCTGTCATATTGTTTGAAGTATGTGTACTTGCCACTGTTTCAAATCCCTAAGAGTGAGTAGGTTAGTGTATTCTACTCTGAAAACTTCCTTTGGTCAATTTTTAATGACTAGGCAGGCAAGTATTTTGTTTCCTTGAGTAGCAAGGAAAAAAAATCCAATTTCCAAAATCTTAATTTGTTTGTTATCTAAAACACTGAAATGTGTCTAGGTTTCTGCATGGTTTCTTACATAGATTAAAGTAAAGGCAGTAGGAGTCACAAAGTATAGATTGTCATGGAATGAACAAATAGAGCCGTTAATGCTGGGTAAGAACTCTTGGCAGCTTTTCCCTGAAAGCTGTGGAGAGCCTGCTGCGTAGAGCCCTAAGGCATTCTGACAGTGAAAAAGCATGCTGGTAAATAATGTTTTAAAACATTTAATTAATAACTAAGGCTACAGTATGGATCTCTTCTTCCATAGACAGGAGAAAATTGTTTGTTTTTTCTTTTTCTTTAGTTACTTTCCCAAGAGGTATAACACAAAAAAAATTTTTGGAAATGCTAATTATTGTTTTTGACTGTACAAACTTTGTAAACTTCACAAAATTGTGGGGAAAGAAAATGGCAGGCATCCAATGATATTGCTCATAATAAAAGTAACAATACAATAATGCTGTGGGGAAAGACAATAGAGTGTTTAAAAGCATAGGGTCAAGGGTCATATGCATGTGGGATTGTAGCTTATGGAATGACCCAGAACCTCTGTTCAGGCAGGTAAGAAAACCTGTAAGATATCTTAGAGTAAACTAAAAAAATATATGTATATTACTTAGTGTGGCAAATATTAAACACTGGATCTATCTTAGCTATTAATTATTTACTGTGGAATCTTCCTGTCTTGAAGAAGGCTGGGAGAATATGTTGTGTGTTCCTACAAGAAATGCTTTATGCTGAGAGCCATTAGCCAGATTAACCCTAGGTAAGGAAGGTTAGAGAGCCTTTGAGAGCTGAAGTATGTAGAACGGACAAAAGACTCTTAGTTCCTGTTCTCCTTCATAGTTTCCTCACTGTTGTCTTGGGAATTGAAAGGAATAGTGGGAGAGCTCTATGGCCTCTATCCTGAAGCAGAAAAGTGGTCACCTATAGGAAGTCTTACTGGTACCAAAACTATGCCTATGAAACCCAGTGCGGAGGATGCTCCCTGGTTTTTGGATAATTTGTTTCTGGATAGGTTAGTATATACTTGGAAATCCTATCACCGTCATCAAGGAATATCTTCCTGACCACTTTAGCCTTGGTGGAATCTTTAAGCACTCCTGCAGTACACTGTGCTTCCATCTCAGCTTCATCACACACTGAAATAATTGCTGTTTTCTTGCTTAGTTTTCCTCCCCAGTCCATGTGCTCTGAAAGGACATCCACTGTATTCCAGGGGCCAAGAACGATGCAAGGAACATCATAGTATTTAATAATCTCCATAGTCACTTCATCATGAACGAGTGAATGGTCTATCTGTGTAAGTCACTCTTTCTTGCAATGCTAGACTTCGTTAAAAGGCTGAATATTCTACTCCAGTATACCTAAAAGCTTAAAGTGGAAAGTTGTTCACAATAGTAATAGTGAGAGAAATAAGTAGTCACTGTCCACCCCTGATTCTTTTTCTCATGTATTCACACTAAATCTTGATATTTTAATCAGGAGAAAAAGGAAAATACAGAAACATGTGTCTTGTTCACATAACCCGTTTAACTCATAAATTTTTTGAATTGTGTCGTATACTAGAAAAATCACCTTGAGTATAAGATGATATAGTGAGAAAGGACATACAACATTCAAACAGATAACAAACTTGAGGTACAGCCTGCAAGTGACTTTGTACTCTGCAGGACACTTCCACACTACTGTTCTATCATGACCAACATCTGAACACATATGACATCTGATTTCCCCCTTAGGTGTCCATTGTTACTGCAGTATGTTTTGATAAATGATTTCTAGACCCAAGGCTTCTTTACCTGTAAGGCCTTTTGGAATCACTGGTCTCTTGCTATTGTCTAACCACCAGCAACAAGTTTTGTTTTGTGTTTATTATCCTAATTTCTGGTTCAGTTACATATCTGAACACACCCTCAGGTCTTTGCTATCTTCCTAATGATCAGTCTACAAAGTCACAGTGTCTTCCTCTTTAATTTTTCACTGACTTGGCACGAGCCAAGCTGCCTGGTACCCGCTAGGTTTTTCACCCTACTTCAATAGCCTTGCATTGTGATTGGAAGGCTAATTTGCTTAGGACTTGTACAATCGGGAGCTTTTTCTCAAAACAGAAGCAGCAAGCTGCTTCACACCAACGTATACTTGGCCTCTCTCCTGTCAATCCATATGTAGCAGATGCAGATAGAATCTGTTGGTTGGCAGAAGAAGTTTTGTGCACATGGCTCCTATTTTTAAGCCTCTGCTGGTTTCCATGTGCAGAGAACGTGGAGAATGTGGGTACGGATGGACATTGAATCCCTCAGAGAGACAGGGAGAGAGAGAGAGAGAGAGAGAGAGAGAGAGAGAGAGAGAGAGAGAGAGAAACCTAGACTAAAAAATCCATGCAAGCAGACTAAATATGAGCTTCTTGCTGCCAGTGTGTGTGTATGTGTATGTGCATACACATGTGTATTACGCATATTGACCAGAAAAGCATGAATAATTCAATCCTCTCAAGCCTAGCCACTAAGGTCTCAGCACTCTGAATAGAATTGCAATGACTCATATAAATCATATGAGTCCTGAAAGGTCCAATATTTTTATTGGCAGGTTTTCTTCTTGCTCTCCACCTTTGAAATAGTATTATTACAGATGCACAGATACGTGGATTAATGGCTCCTTGATTTTAAATAATTGATGTAAAAGGCCATCAGGGCAGATTTCTGTGATATGCTATTTTATAGGGAATAAAGACCAAACAATAATTTTGAATACATGTTGTGTCCTGTCATTAATGATAAAAGTGCATTAATTGATTTGGCTGTCATCTAAACAACAGATTAGTTAGATATAGGACACCAGATTAATATGCAGAGAGAAACAAGTGATTATCTGATATTTTTTAGTTTTAATAATTCCTTACTATGAGGTGCTGTTGTGACTACACCTTTCAAAATACTCTTATAGTACATATCTCAAATTTCTGGAAGAAAAAAGTTATTATTCTAAGAGTTTTTTCATAATTTTGCCTTATATCTGAGCCTATACTTCATTTTTCTTTAGTCATTAGTCCATGCTTCACTATTCAAATAATAATCACCCTGTAAAATTTTACCTCCTGGTAGTCTACAATACTTTCATATATTCACAGGAACAACAGTAATTTTGACCTTGAAAGGGATAAAATGATGTAGAAGAATATTTTTGGACAAAGGGCTAAGAATGGTTAGAAGAGATGAATGCAGTTAAGAAGTTCTTACCATTATATTCTTGTCCACACAGAATACTTTAGTATACTCCAAACCTGCTATAAACCATGCCAAAAATCACAGACCGTGTCTTTTCCTGTTTATAAATACTTTTTAAACTTATTTTACCTGTGCGTAGTTTTTCATATCTCTCTGTGCGTATCCACGCTCAAGTGCAGTTGTCCACTGAGACCACGTGGAGGACATCAGCTGGGCTGAAGCTGAAGTTCAAAGCCTTTGAGATTTTGTTCCCTGTGGTTGTTAGGAAACAGGCTCTGGTTCTTTGCAGGAATAGTATGCAGACTTAACTGCTGAGCCATCCCTCTGTTGAGTGTCTCCAACTTTGATTTGCACTTTGTATTTCAGTTTAGAAAGTTCTTGTCCAATACTTGTCACTTGGGCATCTATCTGTCAATCTACAGTCCGTCCCTAAACCCCCTCATATCCAGATGGTTTTCACCATCTAGGATGCAGAACAAAACTCCTTAAACTCTGAGTGGCTTATAAATCAGATAAATACACTTTGACCAGTACCTTTTAATAAAACAGGTAATACTAACCACTACATCATAGAAACTAAGGAAAAGGGTTAGATTTGTGAATAGCTTTGGTTATAGTTGTGCCTCTATGTTGCTAAGCCAAGATTTGAAAATTTTTATTATTAAAGGCTCTTAACAAAATGTTTGAAAAATAATCACTTAGCTTATATCCACAAAATCAATATGATTAATCTACTCATCACTCTAAATAATGGTTAATTATCCAGTTTGCATTTCAGAGCAAAGTAGGCAGGTAAACCAAAATTATATTACTTCTCTGGGACTTATGAACCAAGAACAAAAGACTTTAGATTCAAATAGATTAAAATAATCTATTCATATCAACTCCTCTTTTTGTTGGGGGATAGTGGGGTGGCGGGTGTACTTTTCAATTCATGAATTTCAACACTTACTGCTTCCCAGGTGACATGTTGACGTCATCTACAGTCAACCCCCATATACTTATAGGTCCAGACCCACATCTTAGATTAGTGATTCAAGATAAAATTAAAATCCCAGATGCTTGGGTTCTACCTCAGTAATAAAACAAGTGTTTGCTTAAGTGACAATAACCAGAATCCAGCTCTCTACCATCTATCTCAAGTACTTCCACTGACCAAAGTCTTGCTCTCTTAGCAGCATGGTTCACCTTGCTCTGGACTTTGGCTTTGAAATGAATGTTCTGTCTGTGATCCATCATTAAACATTATGTCACACTTGCTCCTGGGGCCTGACTCTTAGCTCTTGCTTTTGGGCAGAACTTTTTATTTAATTTTGGTTCCAGTGAACTTCCTACCATTGCATCCAACCACCTAAGTGAGTTGCCTCTGTTCATATAGCTGTCCAACAAGAGTAAAGAGACGGGGAAGTTCTCATGTTCTCATCATGAAGTTAGCAATAGATCCAGCTTTTCCTCCTCTCATTACATGAACACAGGTAGACACATGAAAAAGATGTGTGCAAGAATAGAATAAAGGATAGTAATAACCTATGAGTTTATAAACATTTCTTCCTTAAGGTGGATTCATCTACTCTGTGTTGTTCCTTCTCAATTTGCTCTCAAAATAATTTTAAAAAACTACTTTTCTTAAACCAGGTTACAGGAGTAGTGGCTATAGTGCTAAGGGTGAGGAACAGGTTGATTTATTTATTAAAAAGAAAACTTTCTAGAACAATATTCACTAAGGAGGTCAAGAGAGCTGAGTGGAGTGTGGGAATCAGTGCCCTGTTTTCGTGCTGTCATCTAGTTTTGTCCTAGACTAACTGCCACACACTGGAATCAAAGGCTCTGTTCCCTAGCAGGTGATTTTGTGCCTCTTGTCCTCTCACTCAAGTTGTTCTTGTGGGAAATAAATACAGTGGCAAGAAAAGAGTTAGGAAGACATAAGACTGACTTCTGGGCTCTTTGGTTCTTTTCTGGACCCATGACCAACACTGCCTATAAGAGAAAGATATAGGGATGCAGAACGTCTCTTAGGAGTCTGAGGTAAAAAAGCATGGGTATTGAGTACCAAGGAAATGGCCTGTTTCTATAGTCTGAAGAGTGACACTATTTTCCAAATTATGACAAAAAATATTATGAGGGCTTAATTTTGAACCAAGAGGGTCATGTTTTCATTTTCTGATATCAGAATTAGGATAGTGTTGCCTGGACTCTAATAAGAGTAAGCCAGTGTGGTACAAAGTGATCTAAAATTACCTGTTTCCTGAACACTTCTCATTGCCTATGGATGATTTTAAAATGAGAGTATACGCTAGTTTCCTTAATCTCACCCAACTATCTCATTCATATTAGTCACTAATATGGTTGCATTAGTACACAGTTGAGACAATCAGTCTGACTTCAGGGACAAGGCCTCTCTGAAAACAAGAACTGCCACAGGTTCTGTTAAGTTAGAAAGAATGATAGTGAGATGGATCATTCCAAACGTCTGTGAATAAAATTTCCACCCCACACAAGTAGAAACAAGCAAACAGCTACAAAAGCCACCTGAATAGAATAATAACCCTGAGGCTTTCCCCGTTAAACTGGATTCTAAGATGTACATGAATCTTTATACTGGTGTTCCAAATTGGAGAAATTTAAAATTTGAACATTTTCAAAAGTTGTTACCACTATTTTGAGATTCTCTTTGGGAAACTTGGTTTTCTGGCCAGTCTTCAAAGCTCCTAAGTCATACAAAAGTTACTGTGTGTCTTTCACATCAAATTCCAGGGTGAAATGCTTTATGCTGATAATGCTAGTAATTGATAGCACAAAGCAATAATGGGGCTATGAATTTGAGGTTAGCCTACATGGTGACTTTTGTATTGGACATAAGAACCTGATCTCAAAAACTCTAAATCAAGAATGAAAGCGAAAGCAGCAACAATCAAACTAAAGCAAAAACAAATTGTTAAAGGGAATATCCAGGGGAACTCGGAGGAGAAAGTGTGCTGAATGTAATCGAAATACATTGCATGCATATATAGACTTTTCCAAGTTTCTATCATATGTCTGTCTGCCTTTCTGTCTGTCCATCTATCCATCCATCCATCCGTCCTTCTGTTCATCCAATCTAACTATCTATCTATCTATCTATCTATCTATCTATCTATCTATCTATCTATCTATCTATCTATCTATCTATCAATCATCTATGGATGTTTCTATCACCTACCTATCTTTCCATGTTTCCATTCTTATCTAGCCAGATGCTATGCAAAAAAAAAAGAACAAAGCATTTTCTCTTCCCTTAAAACTTAGTTCAAATGGGCTTATCAATTATTTCAATAGAAAAAACAATCTGCGTGGGAAGTCTAGAGATTTCAGAAATGTTTTAAAGATTTGTCAAATATAGGATCTTAGGCTCTGAGAGTGTAGCACATGTAATTCATAAGTTTTATACATCTTTTACAGTGACAAAATATCAAACTGTAAACAATAGTAAACTATAAATCAATACCTGAGCTCCAAATTTT
>NC_034593.1:106883695-106904366 GCF_900095145.1 Mus pahari | reverse complement strand
TAGCCCTGGCTGTCCTGGAACTCACTTTGTAGACCAGGCTGGCCTTGAACTCAGAAATCCACCTGCCTCTGCCTCCCAAGTGCTGGGATTAAAGGAATGCACTGCCCAGCGCTAGAGCCCAATTCTTTAGGTTTCTTGGCTAACAATTATACTTGGCAACTCAATTTCATCACTTTCCATTTTTCCTCTTTATAATTCACACCTCGGCACACTCATACCTGTTTGTACACACACACAGACACACACAGACACACACACACACACACACACACACACAAACAGACACACCCTTCCAGCCACTTCTCTAGTGTATAGTTTATAGTATTTACTAATCTGGTATAGAAAAGTATTCTTTCTTAGGAGTAAAGGAATGTGCCTCTCAGGGGTAAAACTTAGACAAGCATAGGGACTTCTGTGGCCCATGGTCTTCTCCCACAATTCATAGGATGCATAGAATGTTCTTCTCTCCCCGCCTCTGCAGTTCAGTTTACCATATGATGCTCTGTGGTCCTGCAACATTTTCTACTACAAACTGAATCTTCCCCTGTTACTGCTGCCTTCTCTCATTCTCCCCCGCAGCACTCCTTACCTGGATTCCTTTCATCAGCAGCAGTCTGTGAGCCTCCAATGCTTTGCTGTTTATATTAAACCATGAGTGTGTGTCAAAGAAGCTGTGAATTCATTACCAGAAGGCTGTGATGCCTCCCTAAAATTCTGTCTTAGTTACCTGGTTTTCCCTTCATCATTAGTCACTTTTTGTGTGTGTGTGTGTGTGTGTGTGTGTGTAGAGTTGAATTAGATTAACTATTTTATGTGCTACGTTCCTAAGTGCCTTTTAAGAACAAAAGAGAATATATATCTTAACAAAAATATCTGTAGCTGTTGATTCTTCATCTTTCCATTAAAAATGTTTCCTAAGTGTTTTTTTTTTTTTGCATGTGGTTTGAAATGAATAGTCTTCCTCTTCATTTTAACTAGTCTTCCCTCCAAATTAACTGATTTAAGTTTTAGCCAGTGACAGACAGTATTTGTCTACCAGCCCTTGTCACTAATCCATCAAATTAGTTGTGGGTCACTGCCACCTGGTGATTCCAGGGTGGGAAAGGTGATGGCATCTTTTGTGTGCATTCAAGAACTGACATCTGTCTATGTCAGCAAGTCTATCAAATTCATCCGATCTTTGTCTGTTTCCCCAAGTGCTCATTGAGAAATACTATAAAAGTTCCTTTCTGCTGTGTAGAGTAATGATAAAAATGATTGGACTGATGTTCAGAAAGAGTCTCAGAATTCTCTTATGAAGCCATTACACATGTAGCAAGGACTATTATTATTTTGCTATTTCAGCCTCCTTATTTTTCATCTCTCAAAGTCATTTGGGTCATTTGCTATGAAATTTTCTGATTCCTTGACAATTTTTAATGGCCCTTTGAGGGCTGCTTAATCCCTTTGTTGATGATCCATCTGTTGGCACAGTTCATGCTTTTTCACAACATTAATATTCAGGATTAAGAAAAACAGTTGTAGCTATTTTGTGTCTCGATGAAATTGCTTATCTTCTGGTGGAGAAATTTATGATCTTGCCTTTTGAATTGGATTTGTGTACTTCATGCAGACTTCCTTTGTGGAAAGCTGAGTATGAAGCTCAGGAAAACACTTTTCATTTTATTTATTTATTTACACCCCAAATGTGGCTTCTCCTCTAGGTCCCTCCCTTACCCAGTATCCCCGCCCCCAATCTCCCCTCTCCTTCTACTCTGAGTGGGTGAGATGCCCCCCTCTCCCCAACCCCCATCCTGGTATATCATGTCTCTGCCAGATTAAGACCATCCCCTCTTATGGAAACCAGACAGGGCAGCCATGAAGATTGAGCTTCCTGCCTCCTATATATGTGCAGCATAGGGGGTCGGGGGGAGCTCCTTTCAGTCCCTATATGTTCTTCGGTTGGTGGCTTCGGTTCTGAGAGCTCTCAGGGATCCAGGTTTTGTTAACTCTGTTGGTCTTCCTATGGAGTTCTCATTTACTTCTGGGCCTTGGATCTTTCCCCACCTATTTCATAAATGTCCCCCACCTCTGCTTCTGTTTTTGTCTACTGCTGAGTATAGCCACTCAGAGGACAGTTCTGCTAGGCTCCTGTCCACAAGCATAACAGAGAATGATTAATAATGTCGGGGATTGGTATTTGCCCATGTTTTCCAGTTGGGCCAGTTACTGGTTAGCCTTTCCTTCAGTCTCTGTTCCATCTGTGCATTTCTTTTAGATGGGACATATTTGGGATGGAAAGATTACTGGGTAGGTTTGTGACCCTATCCTTTCACTGGAGGTCCTACAGGTGGTGGCCTTTACAGGATCCATATTCCTACTGTTAGGCATCTCAGCCAAGGTCACTTGCAATGACTCCTTGGAGCTCCCCTATCCCAGACCTCTGGGACTTCCTAGAGATTCTCCCTGTCCTTCCTCTACCCAGGAAGTGGCAGAACTCCATTCTTACTGGGCTGTTTACTGGGCCTCTCTACTGTCTCTCCCTGCCCCTTATCCTACCTCCCCATTCCCTCCCATAGCCCTTTCCCTCCACTTCCCTCCCTCCCTTTGCCTCCTATGACTATTTTCTTTCCCCTTATAAGTATGTTTCAAGCATTCTTGTTTGGTTCTTCCTTCTTTAACTACTTTGGGTCTATGGGGTATATCATGGGTATTCTATATTTTTTTTGGCAATTATCCATTTATCAATGAGTACATACCAGGCCTGTCCTTTGGGTCTGGGTTACCTCACCGAGTATGATATTTTCCAGTTCCATTCATTTGCTTGTGAAATTCATAATGTCTTTGTTTTTAATAGATGAATAGTATTAAAATTGTATAACTGAACCACATTTTTCTGTATCCATTCTTTGGTTGAGGGACATCTGGGTTGTTTCCAGTTTCTGGTTATTATAAATAAAGCTGCTATGAACATAGTAGAGCACGTGTCCTTGGAGTATGGTGGAACATCTTTTGAATATATGCTCAGGGGTGGTATAGCTGGGTCTAGAGGTAGAACTATTTCCAATTTGCTGAGAAACTGGCAGATTGATTTCCAGAGAGGTTGTACAAGTTTGCATTCCCATCCCCATTGGGGGAGTGTTCCCCTTTCTCCACATCCTTGCCAGCATGTGCTGTCCCTTGAGGATTTTTTTTTTTTATCTTAGTCATTCTGACTGGTGTAAGGTGGAATCTGAGCTGAGTAACACACATTTTTAAGGGAAGTTATGAAAGGAAATATGAGGACCAAGCATTCTCTGAAATCACTGCCATGCTTATTGAATGCAGAATTGATGCTCTCTGGATTACAATCACAAATTAGTAATGCCAGTTCTATGAGTATGGAACATGAGCTGTGAATCTGTATGCGTGTGTGTGTGTGTGTGTGTGTGTGTGTGTGTGTGCGCGCGCACACGCATGTGTGCACACACGCGCATATGCATGCACTCATGTACACATGAGTATACACGTGCATGTATTGATGAATTCACATTTTCACAATACTCAAAACAAAGGAACAGAATAGGGCAGCATATTGTGTGACATTTTTCATTAATCTGAGCGTCTATTTATAGCAGATATGCACACAAGGTGGCTTTTTCTATAGAATTATATTATTATAGACATCCTGGAGGGTCAAGAAAGGCAAAAATGCTAACAGAGAATATTACTATTCTATGAGAAAATAGTATCAATAAAATAGTTTTAAAAATATTTAACTCAACATTTGAAACAGGTAAACTTAAAAATGATCATTTTTAATTTTAGAAGTGTCGAATTTTAACAAGGAATAGAGTTAAGTATAGGGTTCCTTGTCTCTTTGTATTATTATTATTATCATCATCATTATTTTAATATTATTACTATTATTATTGTTATTATTATTTCTAGGGTAGGGCTGTTGAGATTGCACAAAAGATAAAGAGCACTTGCCACCAAGCATTGACACCTAAGTTAGACCCCAATGTCCCTGGAGTAGAAGGAAAGAATTAACTCCTGCAAGTTGTCATCTGTCTTCACATGCATCGCATGGCACACACACACACACACACACACACACACACACACACACACACGCGCGCGCGCGCACACACACACACTAAATACATTTCATAAATATTTTAATGGTTGCATTATTGGTGTTGACTTCTTATTTAATTAAGAGGAAATCATTAAACACAACCCTGCCATTATTGTGCTAAATTTTGCACTATGAAACATTTCCATGGGACAACTATTCTTTCCTTTTCTTCCTTCTCACTCATCCTCTCTTCTTCTGCCTCCCAGTTCTTCTGATTCATATTTATTATTGCACAAAATTTTATCTACAAGATATGGATGCTAGAGACCAGCTGCTGTATACAGACTGAGGGCAGCACTAGCCAAGGACTCTTATCACAAAATGGATTGATCATATATGTAAAACTCCAGAGTGTGCTTCCATTTATATTCTTAAGATGTTACAACAGAAATATAAACTTAAAACATCACAAATTCCACATAAACCCTAAAAAAGATAATTTTAAGACATACAACCTAGTTTTATTTTAAAGCGTAATACAGGGGAAAGGCATATGCTGACCTGGTATTCATTTTTACTTAAAAAAACAAACAAACTATTAACGTCGCTGCTCCACTTCCAGGGCAATAAAGCTACATTCTTTCTCTCTCCTTCATCTCTAATTCTGTATTTGTCCTCTTTCCCCTGATATAATTTTTCTACAAAGTCATTCATTTCCTTCACTAACAGTGCATTCAAAATCCCCGTGTAATTTTTTTTTTTGAGTATGTGTGTGGAATCCTCGATGGATTTTTATTAATTTTGATCTACTTGATAAAAATCTGATACAAATGTAAGCAGATATTTCAAAATATTTTGAAGTTTTTATACTTTCAAGAAGCCCAATAATATTGACAGATCTCATTAAAATCCTAATTCAGATAAAACTGTGGGGAGAGTGATATTTATGTGGTCTCTATGAGAAATCTCATTGTGGGATGGACATTAGGACATTAGTCACAGTGAGGTGTTTATCACCTTCTAGTTGTGATCATGACATCATCAGAGTTGATGAAACATTGTATTTCATCAACTCTGATCAAATACATGATACAGATAATTCAGATAATGATAATTCTTAAGAAGAGAAATGAAATGAAACCTGGGTTTTTGAACACTCAACCAAGACAGAAAAACAGCTGAAGGCACACAGCAAGGTCTTGGTGCTTACAGAGAGAATGTGGACAATGTTGTCTTTTGTAGACATTTGAAAATGTTTCATATCAAGTGCTTTAAATAAGGAAAAGGCTGTCTGACTAGGAAAGACTTCAGAAAGTAGGATGTCTTTTTGACTCAGGACCATTTGTATAACAGGCTACACAGATATGCATTTATTCTTATATATTTATTAAGCACAGAGTTTTATTAAAAGTTGTTTTGCTGATGTTTCTGTTATTGCTGTCTTGAGGCAGGGAATCATGTATTCTGGGCTGGCTTTTAACTTACTATACAACTGAGGTTGGCTTTGAACTTCTGATCTTCCTGTCTGTTTTCTGACTGCTGGTATTACAGACATTACCCACTTCCCTCATTACATTTCTGTCTTTATGAAAAAATAACCTCTCAGAAAGGAACTTTGAATAGAAATGGTTTGTTTTAACTCATCATTCGAGGTTATAGTCCCATTATAACAAGAAAGTTAAAGCAGGAGCCTGAAGCAGCTACTTATCCACAGTTAAGAGTAGAGAGGAACAAGTATATATGTGCTTAGTATCTAACTTTCTCTATTCATATATATTCCAGCACCTCAAAAGAAGAGTGTGTCCCTCTTTAAGCCTTCATCTTCCCACGTTAACCAATACAGTGGGTCTCAACCTTCGAAAGCTGCCATCCTTTAAAACATTTCCATTCTTTGTGGAGATCCCTGACCATAAGATTATTTTCACTGATACTTTGTAATTGTAGTTGTGCTACTGATATGAATTGTAATGAAAATATTTGTGGTATCTGATGCTCTTAGAAGACCCATGTTATAGGGTCATTTGACCCTTAAAGGTGTTGTGACCCACAGGTTGAGAACCACTGACTTATACTTGCAAGCTCGGAACACTCATCTTTCTGCACTAATGTGCATTTATACTTTGCCTAAAGTTCCATCTTATTTTTCCATGAGTAAGGCGTGATGCAAGTACTCCAGTGTCCATCAATCTCAACTGGACTCTTTCCATTTCCTCCACCCTCCATGCTCCTTAGAAAACCTCCTCTTCTTGTCTTGTTTCCCCACCAAAGAAGAAACTTGTGGCAAAGATAGAATCTTATCCCCTTTTTTCATCTTTAGGAGGTCATTTAGCACAGAGCTTCACATATATTAGAAATTATATGGTTTTTAATAAGTGAATAAATGAAGCAGAGTCTATAAATTTGTGTAGCTATGTAACTGAAAAGTCTCATCATAAGATATCTTAATTGAGAAAATTTCTTTGTTATTTTTCTCTTTCCTTTTATGGAAACTATACTTTTGACACTTTGGGCAAGGGTATTGTAGTGTGGTCAACTTAGATGTCTGAGAGGGAGTTGTTTACCGATGCATTTAAATTCGTGGTACTTTCCTCTTAAAACTCAACAACATTGCCTTACAAGTAGAGAATCTTTCCACTGTTGCCATTCTTTTGAAGCCATCTCCTTCTTGTGTACTAGCTAAGGCAAAGTTTGAGTTGCAGACAGACTTACTTAACTGCAGGCTTTTCTTGGCTCAAATTTTGTTTACTTTTTATTGAAGAACCATATTAGAAAGGAACAGAGGGTGAACTTCATATAACACTATTTTTTTTCTTTTTGCCATCCACGTTATGTACATATCAAAGATACCCATCCCTGAAGCTGAGCCTGCTATCTGGAGAGCAAATCTTTGTAGAATCTCTTTGCTGAGTTAAAGACATGAAACCATTGACACTTCAGAGACTATTTCTATTTCTGCAGAACTCCTATAGGGAGAATAGTAGGGGGAGTCTTCAAACCTATGGGAAAATTCTGTGAGCTGTTGCTTTTCCAGCCCTCCTGTCTTTTTCCTGCTTTTTCTGAATGTATGTATATGCAAAAGCAGAAGGCTTGCTTTCTCTGGGGAAAAGCAAGTACATTTGTGAGTTTTCTTCCTAGTTAGATGAGCAAAAATCTTCTGCTTTACCTGGAATGTACAGCTCCTTTCATAAAGGTTAATTGAAAAAATCAGGACATTTATAGAATTTGAGAATATCTAGAAAGAACCTTACCTCAGTTGATATTTCAAAAAGTTGTATAAGTTTGCAGAATCTTTTTTATTCCTACGACAAATGAATCAGGGTAACAGGTACTGTAGGGAAGGGTTAGAGGCTGCACATTTGAATAAATAACCATGGGATATTTAAAAACCTCTTCCCAGTGGTTCTTGCAGCCTTGGCATTCTCTTGATGTGATCTATGACCATGATTAATTAGAAATGGAAAGAGATGTAGATATTAAGAAAAGAGGAAAGGGTGTTCTAAGGAAATAAAACCAGGCTCTAGACAACACGAGGGTAAGTGAAGATGCTAACTTGCAAAGGAAATACTGCCTGTGCTCTCTAAAGTGAGGAAGGCCAAATAGCCATCATCAATTTGTCCCCAGGACAAATGCTAGTCCTGTAGGTTAAGCACATATTACTCCATCTCTGCAATAACTGCCTATTCCCTTTCTCTCTAAAGCTAGGCTATCTGCAGATGACCAAGGACACACTTGGAACAACAAATACCATTTTCTCAAAGCAATTTAGCTTCAGAACTTACAGAGAAAGAGAAATACTAAAAGGAGTGAAAAGGCAACCCACAGACCTGGCACAGAGATGAAGAAAAGCAAGCCGACCAAGGAAGACACATGGTGACACTATTCTGGTGATGAACAGAGGAACTTTGATGTTGTAACAATTTCCAAATGAACCATGACATATACGCTGTCCAAGAAATAGAGAAAATAAAAATTTGATTTGTTTAACAACGGGCAAATATGAAATACAAGTCCCATCTTTCCTTGAGAGGAAGAAGCAAGGTTCTCTGTGACTTACGTGTGGCTGCTCTGGAGGCCTAGGCAAGGATGGTGGAATCCACGCTGTCCAGGTTGCTTCCCACAGGGTTCTTTCTGTTTTTGCACAGCACCAGAAAACAACACAGGAAGTCTCCATGTATGAGTGGCAGTGATAGACAAGATGATTGTTATAACTTCTGTTTTAACTCCTTGTTTTGTTTTCTTACCAACTCTTTTGTCAACCTTGTGGGGACATTCTTTTTCTTTTAATGAAAAAAAATTAATAAAAAGGAGTGAAATAAAGTATACCATCCAAAAATAAAACCCAAATCATGGGGAGGTGCTTAGTGAAGTTATAGAGGCAGCTGGCGGTCTTGGATCGGACTTGAATCACTGTGACCCTTAAGTAGATGTCTCCCAAGAGGAAGCTTAGAGTAGGTGTCTCAGAAGTGTCTATATTAAATTGTCTATGCTATTTTTAATACAGGCTAGTGATTTGGAGCACATTTCCCTTCATCTGCATCAGTTGCTTTATGTGTGAAATGCAAATAATAGTAGCCTCAGTAAGTGTTGTGACTGTGTTAGTCTAAGTTAGAATAACAATGTAGTTTTTGATGTTCCATTTGATATCTAAACATCTAGAGTGTCATCTCTCACATATAGGGTAAGTGATTTGTTAATGAAATAAATACGTAAAATATGGACTATCAGAAAGTTGTCTTGGATCCTGAACATACATACATACATACACACACACACACACACACACACACACACACACACACGGCACACATGGAAATAATAAACTTTAATTCGTGTAATTTTCTTTTACTCTAAAACTTATATCATCTACTTGTATTAAAGGTTGTTCTTAACTCACTGACATTCATATCTAATTTGTACATTGGAGGCTGGGCTAAAATTGTTGCATCAGGGAAACTACAGGTGGTACTTCAGATTGGATTTTACCTGTGAAACAAAGCTGGCATTGTATAAGGATATTAGGTATGGAAGTATTGTTATTGTTTTTACATAACCACATTCTAAGACTGTGTTATATAGATTCTGAACTTCATACAGCCTCTGTAAACAAGGTAATAATTGCACTAATTTTCTCCGGTTGAGTAATAAAAATATTGATCCAGATCAGCAAAAATAAGATTATCTTTCATAAGGAACTGAACAAGGGGTTAAAACTCTAGCCAATCATTGTTTAGATCATTAGCTCAAAGGTGGTATAATACCACAGTTACAAAAAGTCCTTGTAGAGGATCAAATTAGAAATGTCTTCCTTATGGCAACTCTGTTCACTAATCGTACTAACTTAACTTTCATAATTGTTTATATTTGCAACCTGGTATATTAGAACATATGCAGTTGATATGGTGATGAAAAGAGAGTAAACAATATCCATATATTAAAGTTAAAAAGTGAAGACTAATATTATTATGATTTTATTCAAATTAGAAACATCCATTCTAATAATAGCTTGTATCACTTTTCACTGAAATTCAGCATGTCTTCTTAGACTCAATCAATGGATTTCTAATCTTGTCAGTTACTCTTATGCAATATCAGGGCACACATGAAATCATATAAACATTTTAAAAATGTGTTTATTTTTATTAGGCAGAAGTTTCAGAAATTTGATGTATTCTATGCAAATATATAGAGATTTATGGAGCTTCAGAGAGATTTCGACAAAATTGTGCAGATGCTCACATGTAATCTGTGTGCATTCTTAAATGTATGCACCTTGCTGTACTCCGTCTGCTTGTTACTCTAAACTCCTTCTGAAAATGACATCCCCAGGACTCAAGGAGCCTTCCATGTGCTCACACACAGTAATCAGGCTTCAGACACTTTCACAGTGAAATAAAAGCGCAGGCTGTGCAGCTTAAAATGCTTCTTGTATTAAGATTAAAGCATTTTCTAGAAGAGCATCATAACATATTTAGTATCATTTTTCTTGTTTACTTGTGTTATTCTGTCTTTCTCAATGTCTTTGGCTATAAACCCGTCCCATTATGCTTTAAATACAGCAGGCATCAGGGGAGGAAATGGAGATGGTTTGTGCTCACAGCAGCATGAAGTCCAGTAAAGGTTAATGAACTTCTACTATGGAAGAAATTGAAGATCCAATTTAAACCCAGGCCAGGTGAAGAATATAACAATTCTTGTAAAATCTGCTATAATTGTATCAAGATTTTTCAACTGAGGCTTATATTGTTGTATCTAAATGGGAAATACTACATAAACATGGTTCTTTTGTTTGAAATGAAATTGTTCAGCATCCATTCATCTTATTTTCTTCATCTCTTACTGAAAGTGGACAGGTTGGCATTTACTGTACCATAAAGAAAGCCAAATAGCTCTCTATTGGTACAGGATGGAGACCACAGAATCGCTCAAGATAAAAGTTTTCAGTCCTGACATGAAGATGAGCCTCTAAGAAACTACTTGGGAGTATAAAATAAATCCTATATTAAAATGGAGGACTATCAAAAATAAGCACGCATCACATGAATTATAAATTGATTTTACTAGATCTTATAGCACAAATCTCTAAAAGTCTCTAAAGTTCTTTATGTGATGCCATAATGATTTACCTACTTAAAAAATGGGCATATATTGGGTTAGCATTTTAAATAAGATTTTAAATTCCTGCCTGAATTAAATTCTTTTAGATTAGAATATGTTTGACTGCTTTATTTTGTTTTAAAATTGCCAGCTTATGCTTCTTGGGATAAATCTTCCATATTATATTTCTTTATAGAGCATATTATATTTCTTTATAGAGAGCATGGGTAAGTGAGAAGACGGGATCTCTTCTGGAGACAAACTCATGAATTTTTTAAAACGCATGAATGATGTCATGATGAGGACTTCCTCTGTGGAAGAGAGGGAATCAGAAAGCCGGGAGAAGCAGGCAGAGCAGGAGACTTGACGTTGGTGAGGGTGCCAGGGTTATAGATGACTGTGGAAGCGTTTTTATCACAGAAGCAACAAGGAATCCATTTGGGGCTAGAAAGAGAAGCCAGAACAGAAAAATAGTTTTGTTAGCTTCATAAGACAATAGATTTGATAGCATTCAGTCTCTAAAAGTAGACGGGGCTACCTTCTAGCGTATAAACTCGACAGACTACAAACAGCAGTCTGTGGGAGGGCGTTTCAAAATGCTGCCTTGGTGCCGAGAGTGTCTTGACACTAAAAACTCATCTTTTCTTTTCTTTATTTTTTACTTTTATTTATTTATTTATTTACTTTTATTATTATTATTTTCTTTATTTACATTTCAAATGCTATCCCGAAAGTTCCCTATACCTCCCCGCCCCTGCTCTCCTACCCACCCACTCCCACTACCTGGCCCAGGCCTTCCCTTGTGCTGGGTCATATAAAGTTAGCAAGACCAAGGGGCCTCTATTCCCAGTGATGAACGATTAGATTAGGCCATCTTCTGCTACATATGCAGCCTTCATTTACATTTCAAATGCTATCCCCTATCCTAGTTTCCTCTCCGAAAGTCCCCTATCCCTGCTCCCCCGCCCCCTGCTCCCGCTCCCCAACCTACCCACTCTCCCTTTTTGGCCCAGATATTCCCCTGTACTGGGGCATATAATCTTCACAAAATCAAGGGCCTCTCCTCCCATTGACGGCCAACTAGGCCATCCTTTGCTACATATGCAACTAGAGATGAAAGCTCTGGGGGTACTGGTTAGTTCATATTGTTGTTCCTCCTATAGGGTTGCAGACCCCTTCAGCTCCTTGGGTACTTTCTCTAGCTCCTCCATTGGGGGCCCTGTGTTCTATCCAATAGATGACTATGAGCATCCACTTCTGTATTTGCCAGGAACTGTCATAGCCATACAAGAGATAGCTAGACTCATCTTTTCAAACTGTCGGGAAGGTGGAGCTGCGACATAGTTGCAGGTAAGTATGGAGGTGCAGTGTGAGGAATTTAGGAAGGCCTTTTTTCTGTTACTGTCATTTTCCTGAGAAAATGGATGAGGTTGGCCCTTAGCTGGGTGTCAGAGAAAGTGAACTGGGCTTGATGCTCTTAAGAAAATGAGTCGTCTGTGACTTGGGAAGTATTTGCAGTTCCAAGAGACAAGGATGGAAGGAAGGACATGTAAATTGAGTTTGCCATGAATAAGAGACAAATGTGAGACAAGAGTTGCAAAAGGAAATGGGAAGATAAATTGATGTTTTCATAGAGACGTACCACAAGAGGAAAACAGTGCTTTAAAATCAATATACTTTGCAAAGTAGGTTTCATGGTGGTCATTCATGTCTACCATACTTTTATACCTGACAAGATTATAATGTGTGAGTCTTTCCATCCCTATTAAAGCTGTGGTCTTGTAGGCTGAGAATGATACAAAGATGTCTAATTTTCCTATGTTCTACATCAAGAGTCTGCTGTACTTCATCAGGATATACTGAGAGTTTGAGAAGTTTGTCCAGATGAATCATACCACCACCAACTCTACCACCTCCACGTGCACATTGTAGTCTCTGTAGTGGAAAAGTTGTTGACAAAATAATGGCACAGGAAGTTGTAAGAGAGCCCTAGTGTTTCACTTCTACCCATAAGCATATAGGCTTCTTTGTGTCATTCTGCAAGGGAATGTATTCCTCAACCTTCATAGCGAAGACAAAAAGGGTTCTTCTAGGAGTTAACTGATCTTCCCAATACCACATGGACACAAGACTGTCCAGATAATTCTTGTAAGAAATTTGACCCAACATAATTTCAAAAGAGGTCTCAAACGTTTTCCAGATTATGGGGGAAAAAAAAGACCTGAACATGGAAATAAACCAAGAAGCAGCCAACAGACATAAAACATCATAGGCCAAACAAATAGTGTGCCGATGTTTCAGTTTATGAGGACAGGCTGAGGGGTGTGCATGGGTGCTCTTGGGAAACTGACTTTTCTCTAAGAATCTACAGGAGACTTACAGTGAAAAATGCATCCTTCTGGCCAGTCCTAATGTCTACAATACTAAGTGTATCTGCCGACTTCCCTCAACTTCTTCTCTTTACCTTGGCCCATTGTGAAGGAAACTATCAGGCTCACTGAACAGTGTAAAAGAGAAAGAATCAGTACTCTACCCTACCACAGGCTTCTATTCCTGTGAAAGGATCAAAGGGCATAGGGAGCAGAGGCAGTTAGTCAGGAAGTGTATATATAAGTCGCTGGTAGATTACTGCATTAAATATCTATTCCTGTTTTAATGTCCTCAATTTAACTGTGTATATAAACAGTCATAAGAACTATAGAACCTACCTGGGACTTCACACAGAAGCAAGGAAGTATTGGATCTCAAGGTCAGATTTGAAGAATAGTGGGAAGGAAGGAGATTATATCATGAATAACCTCCTGTGCTTCATTTTTGATGTCGTGTATTTATCCTTATAAGGACTAAGGGTTTGTTTTGTGTTGTAAGATAGTGTCAGATGGACAAGGAGCAATCAGGTCCTGCCACACTGAGTAGGTGGGTACTCTAGGATACTTTGTGCAAGTTAATGACTTCATGGTATGTCCAAGTTGACTCCAAAGGGAAAAAGGAAGGAATGTTTACTGGAGTATTACAGACTGTTTTAGATGAGTGAATTCTCTTGTATTTTAAGTATTAAAATCGACAAAGAATTATTAGACCAATGTATGAGATAGAGTGTGATAATCTGATACATGTATATGTCTAAAGATTAAATTGGGCTGATTATCTTCTTAAACTATTGCCATTCCTTTCTATTAGGAACCCATATATCCTCCTTTAATGGTGACCCAGTTTTGAAGAAAAAGCAAACAGAATAAGACAAGGAAAGATGTCTTATAATTTCCTACATTTTCAAATAAACTATAAGAGATTTAAGTTCAGGATAAAAAAACTATACCATAAGAATTTGAAATCAATTTTTATAGGAGATCTTATAAATTCAGGTTAAGGTACACAAAAGCCATGATTACACACACACACACACACACACACACACACACAGTCTCATGTTTGAACACTTGTTTCCCAGACATTGTTATGCGTTTGGGAAGGTTGTATATCCTTTAAGAGTTGGAACCTCACAATAGCGTGGGCTTATGAGATATGGTTCATCCCTGGTTCTAGCCCAAGATTTCTCTTTCTTCCTGTTCTGAGGAAGCATACCAAGTTGTCATTGTATTTCATAGCCAGAACTCCAAGTTCTTGAGTTATTCATAAATGAAATGTTAAAAACATAACAGTACACATATTATATATAATACTACAATGCCATGAATTCGTCATCACTGTCATTAGTGTAATGAGTTTCCTTTCCTTTGCTGATGTTAGGGCTAATGTCTTTTAAGTTTCCTGTAACAGGATATTACCTAGAGAAGACTCTCTACAAACATCTGAGTAATCTCACTTCAAGCTCATGAACTTACCCTCAAGAAGACAATCCTAAGACTCTCCTCTTCCATCCTCCCATGTTCCTCAGAGACATTCATGTTTTGCCATTTCTTCTTAAATATTCAACTTCTCCCTCTTTTATGTTTTTGAATGTTTCCGTGACTATAATTTCTCCTTTCTCATCATGAGGAAAATTTCCCTGTAGGGTAATTACTTCCTCAAATAAGAGGATGGTGGACTTCACAGATTGATCAACAACAGTGCTATTGTGTACTTCTAATGAGATCTTACTTAATACAAAAATCTTGAACAGCTAAATTTTGAGCACATGGAGAGGTGGGCAATTTGGAAGTCTCATAGTTCTGGATAGTCAGCCAACCTATTGTTATTCTCTATAAAAGGCAACCCGAATATGATGTATTTTTGGAAATAATTCTGCCTTTTTGATGCTCCATTCTTCCTACTTTCTGGGTCAATCAATTTTTCTGAGATGGGAAAACTTAAAACACTAAGAATCCCCAGGGCACAGGTGCTTGGGAAGGGTTACACCCATCATTACTGTCTTTCTTTCAGGCTGGAGTTCAGTGCCTCTTCCTTCGTTCTTTTAAGGGTAGACTCCTGTAGAGTTCCTCATCTCAAACACTTACACTTATATACTGATTTACCTTCTCATCCAGTTCCTCCTCTCAGTTCTTCAGTTCCGCATGTCTAGTTCTATCCTCCAAGTCAGTGATGAGCCTTTCAAACTTCTACTGAGCCACCATGGACTGTGCTCCAAGTTTCTCAACTTGTACTCAAACAAGTTCCTCTTTCTTGTTTCTTCTCATGATCACTCAAAGACATTTTCATCGTGATTCCACTTTCAAGACTTGATAGTCATCTTTGAATTACACACCTTTCCAGTGACACCAGGCAACACGATGCTGGTTAAATTCCTCCCTGTTGCCTGCTATGGCTAGGGTGATAAATACTATGAAAATCTAGCCTTCCTCACATCCAACCGTCACATTCATTGTAGTCAGGCAGGCCTTCTCAAGGAACTTCTCTACTTCACTGCTCCAAACTCTTAAATAACTTACCTTTACCAACTGAATTTTAAAAACATTCTTGGGCTATTCAGATGGCTCAGCAGGTAAAATACATACTGTGCATGCATGACAACTGAGGTGTAGATCGCCAGTACCCTCATAAATACTAAATTGTTGGCAGTTCATCCATACTTGCAACATACACAGGATGCCCAGAGCAAGATAGCATGCCTGACGAGGCAAACTGTTGATCTTTGAGTTCACATCAGAGACTTTTTCAATATATAAATTATAGTTTATGGATAAAACCTTTTCATCAATCTAGGCCTCTATGCTAATGTGGTAGTAGAGAAAAACATTCACACACACACACACACACACACACACACACACACACACACACACCAGCAGCAGCAGCACCACCACCACCACCACCATGACATACAGAATAAAAAAATAACAATGAAGAGGATTTCAATTGTAACCCCATAGGAAGAACAACAATGTTAACCAACCAGAGCCCCCCCCACACCCCCGCAAAGCTCCCAAGAACTAAGCCACCAACCAAAGAATACACAGGGGGTACCCATCGCTCCAGCTGGATATGGAGCTAAGGATAGCCTTATGTTGTATCACTGGGAGGGGAGCCCCTTGGTCCTGTGGAGGGTTGATGATCCTGGATAGGGAAAGGCTAGGGCACTGAGGCAGGAGTGGGTGGGAATACCTTCATAGAGGCAGGTGGAGGGAGGAGGAGATAGGGGGCTTATGGAAGGGAAACTTGGAAGGGGAATAACACTTGAAATGTAAATAAATAAAATAACCAATAAAAATAAAAAAAAGAAATACAGAGACAGAAAAAAGAAAAATAACAATAATTTAAAAAAATACATTTTATACTCACACACTCATTGCCCTCTGAAATATGCTATGATGTTAATTTTAAGAGTCAACTTGGCAAATCTGGAATCTTCTAGAAAGGGAATATCAATGAGGGGTTGTCTAGATGAGGTTTGTCTGTAGGCTCATCTATGCAGGATTATTTTTATTACCGTGATGAAAGTAGAAGTATCTGACCAATTGGGTGTCCCATTCATGCAATCCTGAACTGTATGTGAATAGAGAGAGCTAGCTGAGCTCATGCCTGTGTGTACTCATTCCATCTCTGCTCTTGACCATGGATGTGATTTGACCAGCTCCCTTGAGCTTCTGCTATTGTGAATTCTCTGCTATGATGGACAAGAATTGTAAGCGAAAATAACCCCCCTTCCCCTAGGCTGCTTTGAAAATTTTATACATTGTACTTTGATCATCTGTGTCTCTCATCCTGAGATCCATTCCCAATTTCATACCCCCCCCCAACTTTGTATACCCATTATTTTTAATTCAATTCAACTAATGCTGGCTATATACCCTTGGGTGAAATAGCATTAGACCTACCACGGACCATATCCATAAAGAAAGTTAATTCTCCTTCTCCTGGTAGCTGTCAATTATCAATATTTCCTTGGCTAGTGGTAGGGCTTCAAACTTGCCTTCTACCTGTATGGTGAGATTTTATCCAGCTTGTGTGATCTTGTTTATGCTGTCACATGTAGGCAACTCTCCTATGGTATTGGGAAAACACTGTTTCTTTGTACTCACTTTGTAGTCCTCTGGCTCTTTCAATCTTTCCACCCTCCCACCCCCACCTTCTACCATGACCCCTGAGTCTTGGGTGAAGTGGTCTGACCCAGATGTCTCATTTAGGGCTGTGCATAGTGAAGTCATTTATTCAAGCGTCTTGACAAGTTGTGTTGTCCAGTGTTAATCACTGTCTAGTGTGAAAAGAAGCTTCTCTGAAAAAGCTTGAGATATGAACTAGTCTAGAGCTCTAACAAGTCATTCTGAGTCTGTTTAATACTATGTTCCACTAGCAGAATAATATTAGCAGGTTGTCTCTGAGGGCCCATGATCTGTCTAGCCATAGGTTCTTGGTTTTACTTTTAGGTAGGGGGTACCATCTTGTGATGTGGCTCTTAAATCCAATTAGAAGGTGGTTAGTTACCATTACGCTAGTTACTCCATTAGTGCAACAAGGCAGGTTGTCATTAAAGTTCACATGGATTATAGATAAACAAGCATTTCATGTGAGGGGATAGAGCTGGAAAAAATGACATTCTGAGTGTGTTAACTCAGACATGGGAAATAATACTGGTTCTTTTTATCTCATGTGTGTGTGTGTGTGTGTGTGTGCACATGCATATGTGTGTTAGCTTTAAAGCTTTAGATATGAATTATCTCACTTGCAACATCTACAGAGTTCACAAAATTAGTAAGGTCCCATGAATTCAACTTGTGTTTTTTGCCAGCTTGTGAAATCAATACTCAACAGTTCCTAGAGTCATTTTGATGCTTTATTGGACTGTGCCTGATATGATAGCTACTGTACTTTGTGTATTTCCCATTCCTCACTGAAATACAGAAGACTAATCTCTGCCACCTTCTCTTTCACCATCAGAACAAAATACAAACATGTAGTAGTTGAGTTAAAGATGCCCGTGACAAATAATGTTTTTAAATATACAAAGATATTTCTTAAATGGTACAGAATTTTAAAGTAAAATTAATTGATGAACTCATACGAATGCATTTCTATTGTCTCTGGGAGCCATAAATTTAATGAGATGGAATATTTGAAAAGAAAGAAAGGAAGGAAGGCAGGAAGATAGAAACAAAGAAAGCAAAGGAACCAGGAATGTTTTATACACTGGTCAATTAAATATGGAAGAAAAGAGAGTTTCAGGGACAGGATACTTGGCCTTTTTTTTTTTTTTTTTTTTTTTTTGTATAAATAAAAAGTTCTTGGACAAGTCTGTGAGGTCTTTTCTTAACTGATAATCAATGTGGGAGAGTCAGCCCTCTGAAGATGGTGCCAGCTCTGGGCTGGTAATCCTGGGTTGTAAAAGAAAGCAAGCTAAGTGATCTATGAGAAACGAGCCAGTAAGCAGCTACTCCTCTATGGCTATTCTGCAGATCCTACCTCTGCTTCCAATGATGGTGGGATCTAACCTGTAAGTTAAATAAAGCCTTTCCACCCCCACAAACAAAAAAAAAAATAATAAAACCTTCTGACATAAAACAAATAGCCAAATTCTATTGTCACTGTAGTGATCCAAGCAGCCAGCCACAATGTGTCTATTGTTTATTGATAGAACTGTTATGTGATGGTCATCCCACCAGAACAGTGCAGCAATCAACATTAAGGTCTCACTGTGCAGTGCTACATCGGTCAGCATTTAGAAGGAGGATGGAGACATTTATTTTCTTTAATCTCAGGTCTTAAGAGGCTTACCATTAAGGTGAATATGACTAAGGAGGCTTGCATATCCATACATGTATTAACAAGAAATCTGAATGATAGGCTGCAGAGTGTGGGGGAAGAGAATCACAAAGCATTCGAAAATATTCTCTTCCTATTTTGTATTTTGATGCTTCTTTGAATTGATCTACTCTGTAGAATGGAGGAAAGATGAGTGGGACTGGAAATGCTGCAGAGGGAACGAGATGTAAATGTGTTTGGTGGGAGGGAGGGCTCCTGTCTTGAATTGCTTTCTTGTGTTCTTTTACCTCCAGTACATAACAAGGGTAATCAACAGGAGTTCCAGAACCCTGCTAATTCTCTCAGAAAATACATTCAATGTATTTCCTCATGAATTAAACTCACCATTCACTAAAATCCACCCATCCTATTTACTATTTCTATTTCATGGGTCTCTCTCTTTCTCCTTCCCTCTCTCCCTCTCTCCCTCTCTCCCTCTCTCCCTCTCTCCCTCTCTCCCTCTCTCCCTCTCTCCCTCTCTCCCTCTCTCCCTCTCTCCCTCTCTCCTTTTCTCTCATTCATGGTGTCTTTTTGCTTCCTTTTTCACAGGGACTTAATCATCTGCATCTTGAATCTCTATTGCAAACAACTGAGACAATTTCACTCCGTAGAAGTTTTGTGCTCTTCCTTAAGTTGTGGTATCTCCTTCAGGCCTTCCTTTCTCCTCTTCCTTCCCATCGTCCTTGTTCTTCTCTTCCTTCTGTCTTTGAGGGTGCCATTGTATACCTTGAATCAATAATGAATTTCTGAAAATCTAGTTCAGAATCTATAAGCCAAGAGTCTCACTTCATTCCCTTGACACAGGTTGAGTGCCCCCAGAATCCTTAGTAGCAACAGACAATGTTTGGCACAGTCAGGATTCCAAAGCCTGCTTCAAGATCCATGATATGTGCACTCAACAATTAAAAAAAAAAAAAAAAAAAAAAAAAAGTTTGCTGTTTTTCTTTAGGGATAAGGGTTTGAGGTTTCAGCAACAGCTTCACAGTTGGTGACTGAATCTTAAGTATTTACTATGGGGACATTAGTGTTGAATTCTCTGGTGAGGCAGCCTTAGAGATTTCAAGTCAAGTTCAAGGATATACTGCAGTTTTTTACCTTCGATACTGGATCCTGCTATCTCCACTTGAGTTAGCCCTTCTTTCTAATCACTATGAATACAAAACAAAATCCATTGGATCTCACAAATACCAATAACATTAATCTTTGTCAGGGGCAGATGGGGCTCCAACTCAGAGTTTTCTAACAGGGTTCTGACAGCTGGCAGGCTCAAGCCATAAGAGCAAAGTTGTCACACAGAGAGAGAGAGAGCTACCTGCGGAAAGCCTCTAGTGTGGCAGCTGTTGGCTACTGCAAAAGGAAACAAGGTAAATCCCTGGCTGGAAGAAGAGACAGGGAACAAATAGGAGGCTTGCAATGGTCAACATAGCAACACAGACAAACAAAAATGTACTAGTGTTCTTAACTTAAGACCAAGGGCCTCTCCTCCCATTGATGACAGACTAGGCCATCCTCTGCTACATATGCAGCTAGAGACACGAGTCCCACCATGTGTCTTCTTTGATTGGTGTTTTAGTCCCAGGCTAGTTGGTCATCAATGAGAAGAGAGGCCCTTGGTCTTGTGAAGGTTCTATGCCACAGTATAGAGGAATGCCAGGGCCAGGAAGCAGGATTGGGTGCGTTGGAGAGTGAGGGGGGGGGGGCAGGATAGGGGATTTTTGGAGAGAAAACTAGGAAAGGGGATAACATTTGAAATGTAAATAAAGAAAATATCTAATAGAAAGAAAGAAAGAAAGAAAGAAAGAAAGAAAGAAAGAAAGAAAGAAAGAAAGAAAGAAAGAAAGA
>NC_034593.1:106876961-106882555 GCF_900095145.1 Mus pahari | reverse complement strand
ATTGTTTTTAATAGCTGAGTAGTACTCCATTGTGTAAATGTACCACATTTTCTTTATCCATTCCTCTGTTGAGGGACATCTGGGTTCTTTCCAAATTCTGGCTATTATAAATAAGGCTGCTATAAACATAGTGGAGCTTGTGTCCTTATTACAAGTTGGAACATCTTCTGGGTATATGCCCAGGAGAGGTATTGCTGGATCTTCCAGTAGTACTATGTCCAAATTTCTGAGGAACCGCCAGACGGGCAAATATCTTAATAGTATACTGTATATACAGTTTTTGTTCCTAGGGTCCTAGATGTGTTCTTTTAGCTATTTCATTAGTAAAATTAATAAATGTTAATGCTTTCTATTTTGTTTTTAATCTTTGTATTCTGTTAAGAAAATGGATGGTGTTTTAAAATTATTTGTGGAAGATTATAGACTAAATGAGTATGAACAAAATTCGCAGTCTAAATGTGAAAGAACACAACTGCTCTGGCCACTTCAATGCTGAATGCTAAACGATGGTCATAGATCGACCATTCACTAATATCATCAAACATCCAGTCACACACATGCAAAGCAAATATGATACAAAAACAGGTAAGTTTTGGCCTGATGAAATGACAATGACAGTAAAGATGCTTGCTCCCAAGCCCACAGACTCGGATATGGTGCCTGAAACCTACCAAGCCCACAGACTCGGATATGATGCCTGAAACCCACAGGGTGGAAAGCAGACCATCTCCTGCAAATTACCCTCTTCCCTACATATGCACACTGTGATGCATACATGTTCACACACAAAATAAATTAGTAAGTGCAGAACAAAGCAAAGTGAAGAAAGGAAAGAAGAAAACAACCAGAAAGTTCTTATATGGTCTAACGGTGTCATAACTGTCCCTCATCTGACAGCCATAACAATAAAATGTCTTCAGCATTCCCATAGCTATCTCAACAATGCCACCTACGCTCTCAATGACACAACTTCCAACTTTCAGGGCCACTGACATGCAACTGTAAAACCCAACTCCATATTTGAAAAGAGGATTTGAAAGTAAGACAAACACTTGGTATAGGCTTACACTGAGTAAGGAACCAGGGGCCTACAAGTTATTTAATCCTTATGTACAAAATTTATATTCCATATATAATTTAGAGATCAAGGCTGAAAAAATTAGTTATCTTTATCTTTCCAAAGTTATTCTTTATTTCTTTCCTACACAATGAGTCCTCATAAACCCAGAACATGTAAATGTTGCTTATTCAATTTTTAATTGTGTTTTACGTGTATGCACGTGTGTCCAGACATGTGCGTGGAGGTTGAACGATGACAAGAGGGAGCCGGCTATCTTCTTTCACCTTTCCATGAATTCTCTGCTTTCTAGATTCAGGCAGTTTGTGTCACTATCTGCTGAAACATCACACTACACACGTGTTTTAGAATGACATAATGTTCGTACAATCTAATACCAACCTCTAAGATCTGTGGTTGTGGCTCTGATGTAGAGCACTTGCTTAGCTTGCAGGAGACTTAAGGTTCAATCTCTAGCATTGAAGAAAAATGTTTAGTCTTCTAAAACACATAGATGAATCTTGAGTTCAGTTTCATCTTCTTGAGTGTGCATTAGAATTGAGATACTACCTTAGATGATGAAGGTAATTAAGCCTAGTAGAAGATAATGTGCCATACCAATGTCTGTGTTATTTTGATATTTGATTCCCATGGGTTTATTTAAACTGTCCAGTCTTCTGTGTACCTACGGTATTCCTATCCTTCATTTGTATGACTAACAAGACCCTTATACATTTATTTGTTCAACTTATTGAATATTTGCTATGTCCTGGGTATTTCACAACATGGTGTGGAAAATTCACATAGATACAACCATATCTCAGCAGATGAACAAACTAACTGCCAAATACCTAAAGCTTTCTTCCTTATACGTGATTTTTGAAAAAAATAGATGGACCAATATGGAGGCATGAGAGCTTGTTTTGAGTGATGGGTTTGAAAAAAGTTCTGTGCTTCAGAATACCTCGGTCACCAAAGAAAAGTGACCCTCAGATCCTTACCAGATATGGGGTTTTCTTGTTGAGCATACATCATAAGAACTGATTAAAAGGCTTTTCACTTTGTATGTTTGCAAAGGACAGTGATGACATGACTAGATGGCCAGACTCATAGCTGAAAAGAGATTAAGTTAGACCCAATTCAAGCACACTGTGGAGGAAAGCTGCCCTTATACTCCCCTAATTAAGGTGACCATGATGTGAGGCTGGTCTCTCCCCTCCCTTCCCCTCTCTTCCATTTCCTTCCCTCCTCCTTCCCACCAGTCCCCTCCTCTCCTCTCTTTTCCTCTTCTCTCTACCTTTTCCCTCTCCTCCTTCCTTCATCCCTCCATCTCTCCCTTCCTCCCACCCTCCCATATTCTTTCATTTGTAGTGTGTGTGTGTGTGTGTGTGTGTTTGTGTATACATGTTTTTATGTGTATATATGGAGAACAGACCTCAATCTTAGGTGACATTCCTTGAGAACTGTTATTTTGCTAGAATTTGCCTGGTTTTACCTCTGTAGTATTACTAGCGCAGACAGCCACCTTTGCCTTTTTAAATGGGTACTGAGAATCAAACTCAGGTCCTCATACACACATGGCAAGCATCTCTATGGCTGATCTATCTTCCCAGCCTCCAGCCACTCCCCATTCAAGTGAGCCCAGAGAAGACATGAGAAGTTTGGAAATACACCATACGAAATGCACCATCAGATGAGATCTGTCTAAAGTGAATCCACATGCTCTCTGAGCTGTCAAAGAAAACTTGCACCAGATGGAGTTATTCAGTTAAGGAAGCTTTATTCAAGACAACTGTGGCAAAGCTAAGACTGCTGAAGTAGGAAACAGATTGATCTCAACCTCACTATGAAAAAGTATGAGGGAAGAAGGGTTTACAGCACTGGAGTGAGTTAGAAAGCACAGGCAGGTATCAGTGGGAGGTTTGTCAGACACCAGGGCACCTATGCAAGCTATTTAGTGCTTTAACATATTAGGCTGCTTGTCCCAGACACAATGGGAAGTAGAGGTACACATCTACTCTTTCACGGCCTTAACTGAGCCATTATTGGGTTACAAAATGGACAAGAGACTAAGAGAAACTTACTTCTTAGAGGTTGAAAAAGAATTTGCAATGGTAAGCTGGAAGCAGATCCTATATGAATATGAGATTAGAGACTTACAGTCAGAAGGAAATGGCTTTTACTACATATAGCAAAACTGAAGGAGCCATGAGACTACCTCAGTCACTCCTATGCATGGATTGTAGGCACTGGGTAAATGCTCATCTGCAACTGTGTAGACAAGAGCATGCCACCCCTCTGACTGGAAACAGCCTACATTGTTTTTCTTGGTCCAGATGTCCCCGTTTAGTTACTGGTTTTACCTATACAGATGTGTTCTCAATGCTAATGGTAGTTTCACTTGCAAAATTCTCATGGGTTGAGTGTACAGCCCTTTGGTTTAGGAATTTTAATTTTACTGGATAATGATCTTGGTGATTTTAAACATTTCCTGTTGCTTGTTAAACTGCCTGCTCGATTCAGCTCCAAATAACAGCTTAAGGCATACAAGTGAAAATTTAGCTCCTCGTATTTAACAACTACTATAATTTTAAAATCTACTTTCAATTAAGAAAAAAACCTTGTAATTCTCAAAAATGGTCGTGTTCCAAGATGTGCTAAAATGTCGACTGAATACAAGTCCACTTTAGGTCTGGCAGCAACTATTCTGTTATCATGTGGCTTCATATTGAAAAGCCCATTCAGTAGTGCTACTGACATGACTGGCCTAGTGAGGTATTTAATATTTGTCTTTATACATCTCCCCATGATGTCAGAACAATCTCCAGTAATCAAAAGAGATGAAAAGAGCTCGAGCAAAGTATTTGTTAAATCTAAATATGTACAATTGACTTCTTTAAGAAAACATGCATAAGAGATGTATTGATTTAGGAAATGAAGATCATTTATGATTCTTGATACATGGTGGCTTTTGAGATGGACAATAATCTATTTTATGCTGCCAACACTATATAGATGGAGTCAGTCTTCCAAAGAGAATGATTATCTTTAAAGCAATTTGCTCCCTTTTGAAGCTTAGTCGAATGACCCTGTCATTGAAGAATAAAGTCCAAGCTCTGGGTGAATATTCTTTGTATTTAAAAATGAATTTGATATTAATGTAGACAGTTGAACACAGAAGTGAGCTCAAGAGTGGGCATCGAGTCAGATGAGATGTTACTTGCTACATAGTAGACTTGGAAGCCATCAGTGGATCATTTCTTGGGTACCGGCCAATACCAGACATTTACAAATGTAGGAGACAGCACTATTGCTTTAACAGAAATAGAAACTGTTGTGGTTTCAGATAGAGAGGTAAGGTTATGGCTATCTGTTAAGATGAAAGAACAAATTTGTGGTGGAAATGAGAGCTTCATGCTCTTCTCTATGTCCTCCCTAAAACTAAGTATGTTATTCTTTTTGAACAAACATAATTCAAAGAATCTGATCTGAGTTTCATATGTGCATGTTTTCATGATATTATAGTCCAATAGATATAAATTAAGAAATGTCATACATAGATTTCACATTTGTGTGTGTGTGTGTGTGTGTGTGTGTGTGTATAAAATTTATCTTTCTAGATCATCCTTCAACCTTGAAGAATTGTTTTGATTAGAGAGACAGGTCTTTGAAAGGGTTTGCAGTGAGTGCCCCATGGCTTACACAGGCAGATGTGTTCTATTTTCTTTTCTTCTTGTCTCTTTGTGTGGCCAAGGACATCTACATATTATGTCAATAGGCACACAAATTTATAGATGGAGGTTGAGCACAAGTTTCTTTCTCACATAGACACAGAGCTAAAAATATCAAATGGAACACATTTATACTTAAGAGGGCTTGGGATGTGTCCTTCATCTGAATTGCGAAGAATCTTCTTTTTAATATGTACTTGTAGAAATGTCAGGAAAGTTTTATATAGTGTTTATTAAAGAAGAGTGCACTGAAGACAGACACTGAAAAGTTTATTTCAGTCTTCTACTCTCCGTAATGGGTAGAGCTGTTGCTTAGACCTGCTCTAGACAGTCTGATTTACATGTTAGTCCTTTTCTTAAATACATGGTGATTTTTTCAACTGTTAGTGTTATGATTCTACTATTCTCATTAAAAGAGACATGTGTATTTCAAATATTTAGAGAAGCTGTAAAAACCTACTTAAAGAAGTTTAAATCAAATTACAAAGAAAATAATTTGACATTGTTAAATATCATAAGAAGTAAGAAACATAAGTTTAAAAATCTGTTTGTAATGTGCTCAATGATAATGCTTTGAAATACAGTAATGAAGGCTGATGGTAGGGAGATGGCTCATTTGGTAAAGCGCTTGCTGAGCAACACTCAAGGATTGGTCTTCAGCACTCACGACAGATCCAGACATGATGCTGCATAGCTGCAACCTCAGAAGTGGGAAGAATAAACAGGAGGGCCACAGGGCCTCTCAGGCCAGGCAACTAATCAGTGAACTCCAGACTCAATGAGAGAAAAAAATATATATATATACA
>NC_034593.1:106839369-106876905 GCF_900095145.1 Mus pahari | reverse complement strand
ACACACATACACACACACACTCACACACACACACACACACACACATATGTATGAATGAAAGGGATTTAGGGATACATCTTAACATTAACCTCTGAGGTTTTTATGTGACTATGAGGAGCACAACTACACACACACACACACACACACACACACACACACACGGAAATATACATCCCTGTGTTTGTTTCTGGCTCTGACTCTCTGGCTCTCTGGCTCTCTGTTTCTCTCTCTCTCTCTCTCTCTCTCTCTCTCTCTCTCTCTCTCTCTTTGTGTGTATGTGTGTGCGTGTGTGTGTTTCTCACTTAAATAGAATGATAAAGGATGTTGGCTTACTTTCAAGAATATAACATTTTATATTTATTTACTCATTAAATAATTCAATGCTAATCATTAGCAGTTATCCAAATTTCCACATGAAGTTGTAATATTAGTCTTTCTGGAGTGCTCAGATCTACTGCAGCGGTGAGATTTCTCAGTGTAGTTTTACTTTCATGCAGAGAAGGGGATGAGTAGTTTACTAAATGGTGAATTTTTTCCCTCTGTGTGTCTGACTTTCTGAAACTAGTGACCCTGTAGAGTTTATGATCCCCAGAGTAGCTTGCCATCTTCAGTAACAAGGGTGAGGCTAAACTTGCTTTTTCTGGCATTCTTAGCTTATGAGATGCTAATCCAGTGCATAAAAAGTAAGGTACTTTAATTGTTGGAAGTAAGGAAAGGACCTGGAGAAGCATGGATTTAACCTCAAATGTGGGTCTGACTGACCCACTGACTACTGTTGGAGACAAGGCTGACCCTGGCAGGAAGAACTGGGAAGACTACAGGACTTCTATTAGTATACAGAAAAAAAAAAAAACCCACCTTGGAATCAATTTCATTTAAAGTGAAAACACAAGGGTGTGTATTTTGAGATTATCACAGAGGATGAAGTGTGGAATTTGCTATATATATATATATATATATATATATATATATATATATATATATATTCTAATTCATTGATTTGAGTCCATCATTAGCTCTCTGTGCTACCCATAAAAGCAAATAGTTTTAAACTAATGAAACAGGTGAGCTTACTTTTGCCCTTTCTTCTGCTATAGTTATGAGAGTATTCTGGTTTGCTAGAATTGCTAACCAGTGAAAATAAACAGAGACATACATTTTCATTCAAATTAGATATCAAATGTGTACAAAGCAATTCCGAAGCTGCACATCTTTTGACCTAGAGATGTCATTTTAAAAATCTGGAAATAGTAACACGTTTAAACCAAAATTTTGCTGAAAAAAAAAAACATGAAGGTTAAATAGACAAAGTTAGAAACACTTTCTGTGTTCAATCATCTAAATATTCACATTGACGTGTGTGAGTTTATACTTCACAACAATGGTACAGTGAAATCTATCCAATATTCTGAACACCAGGTATAAAGTACTGAGCAAAACCCACAAAATCTATGTCCCCATCGAATCCACATTATAAATGGAAGAACTGACTATAAGAAAGGGACTCTTGATATGTTGGAGACCGGGTTGAGAAAACCCAGGCATCTTACATCCCAGGCATCTCACAGCCCAGGCANTTTTACAGCATGCAGCTAAAAGCCATATAGTTCTTTGTTTGGAGTCAGTTGCCTCCTCTCTCTGCAAGGCCATGTGATGGGAACCAGCAGGATTCAGGCCCTAAGCAAACATCAAGAACTGAGGGAGTCTTCTCACATTCCAGAGCTGCTCGGAGCTGTCACCTTGGGCTGTTAACAGAAACCAGACTTTGAGATTAGCTGCCCGATATTCCGGAGCAGCGACACCAAGGAACTGAGATAAATCACAAAAGTTTCAAACTCCCAATTAGCCTCCCCATTNGTACTTCACAGAGCTTTCTTTTGATCACCCCTCGCTGTATTGTATAAAAACCTGAGCATTTTCTCTTAGTAAATGAGACTATGACAAGCATGAATGGTCACCGTCTCTTTCTTTATTCCCATTTCTCTCTAGATTTGTGATCCCCCTCAAGGACCATGGAATAACGTGTCCTGCGGGACATTGATATGTATGTTTAAAGAAAAGAAATGAGGTGTCAATATTGGATTCCTAGGAGCCTACCCAACAGTGGATAGATTCCACACCACTGTTTTACTAGGATGTGCATTCATTCATAGGAGGTAGATGTGACTCCAATATGGTAGGGCTGTGAAGAAGGAAAACCTAGGGGAGGTAGGGAACAGTAGGTCTGCTGCCTACTAATTGAAAGCAGTTGCTTTCAGGGAGGTTGAGTCCTCCTTAAGATACCACCTCAGTGGTGAATCTAGGCCCATGGAGGTGAGGTTGGGAAGGAAACCCGAGAGCACATAGTGTCTGGTTTCTGTTTCTCATGAGCCAACTGCTCCCTATGAGGTGCAAACTCTCCCCCGTGTATCCAGACTACTAGTGCATGCATTTTTTTTTAAATACAAGTTAGAAATCAAAGGCATGAAAAGGGGAAACAGAGTGTTGAGGGCTTCCACTGTGACCACCGCCAGGGCACCCAGGGGTATGCCTGTGTGACGTGATTCAGTCCATCTAGGAGACACCTAAGAGCTGAGGCACATAGAACACTGATTGCCAGAGAATAGAGAAGAAATTCTAACACTCTGAGTCTATTTGGGGTATGGAAGTGACTAAAATGTCAACAATGATTGCGGTTAAGTTTTTAGAATATGTTATTTGCATATTTTTATGTCTATTTCTCTGGATAGTCTTTAAAAATATGAAAACTAACTACTTTTTAAAAAGTTAAGTCTAAAATATAAATTTATTCTCTTTTACTATTGAGTAAATCCTACCTGCCTGCCACCAAAACGCTAGTTACTTACTAAGGTTGAACTAAGCATTTTTCATGTTTAATGGTATAGAAAAAGATAATCAACTCTGGCAAGGATAAAATTTTCAAATTAACTTTGAGTTTCCTATAAAATCTACCTCCTGTGCCGCTGTTGTTGATGTGTGTAATAATCCCACTCTAGAATATGCTGGTCATCTTTAAGAGTGTATAAAATATCAAGACAGAAAAAATTAAAATGAATAAATCATATACACATATATACATATATGCAGACTATTTGATAGTTGAAATATTCTCTATGGTGATATATGTAGAGGAGATGGAACATATGAGGCTGTTTATAACTATAGATGAGGTGGATAAACTGTCTCCCTGGTCTGTTGACACTGAAGAAAAAATGAAGGAAATGAGATAGTGATTCTAATGATAATTTCAGATACTGTGTGCCAGGAGGGAAGGGAGAAGAGCCCTGAGACGGTAGTGAGGATGGCATTCCTCAAGGAGCAGCAAGGAGGCTGGAGTGGGCAAGGAGAGTGACAGGAAGAATGGGAGAATCACATTGTGCTATACAGTGTTAGTGCATTCTAGTTAATCTAGCTGTGATGTTGGGGGGGGGGGTCACAGCGTTTCTGTCTAGTGTCTCCATAGGTTCAAGTCTTCGCATAAAGATCTTGCAGAATTGACTAAGTCCTTTATGCTTGTATCCTATAAGGTGTTAATCTGTAGTAGAGTCATTTAAAACTCAGGCAGTTTCCACACTGTTATTTGCTGAGTTCTCTTTGATGGGTCCATGCAATGAGAAGTTCAATGAGGACAAGACTCTGCATGTCCTGTTTCTTAGTGTGGTCTCCCACTGGCAGTTAGATGGTTTTGGAAGGATAACTTTGCCATCATTCTATGGGAATTTATAGAACAGATAAAGTTAAAATATGAATGAGGCAATTAGCTGAAAATTAAATCCGGTTAAAAAACTAAACCAGAGAGTGTTCAGAAATACTCTGAGCTAAACTGTGTGTGTATGAAAGTGGGCAGGAGAGTACCCTACAATACTGGAGGGATGACAGTACAGAGTAGCATCCAAAGTCAGTCATGTAGACCAGGCTTACAACACTGGCCAATTTATAGCGACATAGATGCCACTCTGTCTTCATAGTTTTCACTTTACTCTATTTCATACAAGATGTAGAATAAAAATAAATGTGTTTTTAAAGGAGCACAGCGTGCCAGCCTGGTCTTCCATATTCCTACTTTCTGTCATAAGAATCGCAAATAAATCATTCCTTTGTATGCTTTCCTGGCCTCCTCTCCTGGCACTGGCTAATATACTCAATCTTCAGGTTTCAGAACAAGTTCATTCCCAAAGAAAAGCAACTTCCACCATCCAGAATAATTCAGGCCATCTTGTTATAGGATGCTGTGGCATCTAATTTCTCCAGGAGAGCCTTGCTCTGTCCTGTAAACAAGAATTAGGAAATCACCCATGCAGTTTCAGAGTTTCCCAAAACTATGAAGTCTAAAGGCTTCCCTAGCTGTGTCACTAGGCTACTCTCCTGTCACTAGATCCTGGGAGGTGTCTGAAGCACAGGATGCACTGAGGTTTATAGAGATTAAAGATTATTACTTATAACTAAAGCCAAAGAAAAACGTGAACCCTGCTACTTTCCTAAAGAGTACAATGGAGTCAAGTAAGAGAGAAGTAAAATGTTTGTACGTACAAAGAGAACAAATTAAACTTGTGATCACTGAAAAATGTTAAAAATATCTTCATTACCTCTCATCTCTGGGCTTCATTTTCTGTCCACACCTCTACCTGCAATCCCGGATCTGCACACCTCTCCCAGGGCTACAACTCAGCCTGCCTCTTGGGAGGCCTGATGCCCCCCAAGATACCCAGAGACCTGCTGCCATTAGAAACTGCCAATTCTACTAGAGAGCCCTGCTACCACTTGGGGCTTTCAGGTCAGACAGCTAAAGACCAGTGAAAGAACACAATAGACGAAAGCCAGTCTAAAATGGCACCACCAGAGCGCAGCTCTCCTACTACAGTAAGCTTTAGCTATCCTAACCTTATGAAGATGATAAGGGCCTTTAAAGATGAATTAAATTAATCATTTAAAGAAATACTTGAAAATACAATCAAACAGAAAGAGGTCTTTAAAAGAGAAAAGAATAAATTTAAATAAATACAGAAAAAAAAAAAAACAAACAGGTAATGGAAATGAATAAAACTGTTCAAGACCTGAAAATGGAAATAGAAGCAATAAAGCAAACTCAAACAGAAGCAACCTTAGTTATAGAAAACATAGGAAAGGGAATGGGAACTACAGATGCAAGCATCATCAACAGAATGCATGAGATGTAAGAGAGAATCTCAGGCATAGAAGATATGATAGAAGAAATTAATACATTGGTCAAAGAAAGTGCCAAATCTAAAAAGATTTTAACACAAAAATCCAGGAAATTTGGAACAGTATGAAAAGATGAAACTTAAGAATAATAGCAATACAAGAAGAAAAGAATTACAAGATTAATGGCCCAGACTATATATTCAACAAAATGATAGAATAAAATTTCCCAACCCTAAAGAAAGAAATGGCTATAAATATAAAAGCAACTTACAGAATAGCAAATAGAATGGAAGAGAAAAAATCCTCCCACCTTATAATAATCACAACACTAAATGTACAGAATAAAGAAAGAATATTAAAAGTTACAAGGGTAAAAAAACAAGTAACAAAAAATAAATATCAATCAGAATTATACTTGACTTCTAAACTCTAAATGCCATATGTCATGCCGACCCTAAGAGACTCCTATACCCAGCAAAACTTTCAATCGTCATAGATAGAGACACCAAAATATTGCATGACAAACCAAATTTAAACAAATCTTTCCACTAATCCAGCCCTACAGAGGATACAAGAAGGAAAACTCGAATACAAGGAGGATAACTACACACAAGAAAACACAAGAAATTATAAATGCACAGGAAAAAAAAACAAAAGATGATTTCTCCTACACACTAACACTACCAACACAAAAATAACAGGAAGCAATAATTATTGGTGATTAATATCTCTCAACATCAATGGACATAATTCACCAATAAAAGACACAGGCTAACAGAGTGGATAAACAGATTCCGTCATTCTGCTTCATTAAAGAAGCCCGTCTCAACAATGAAAGTAGACACTACCTCAGAAAAAAGGGCTACAAAAGGTCTTCCAAGCATACAGACCCAAGAAACAAGCAGAGTAGCCATTCTAATATCTTATAAAATAGGCTTTGATCCAAAAGTAATCAAAAGAGATGGAGAAGGATACTTTATACTCATCAAAGGAAATATCCAGCAAAATAACATCTCAATTCTGAACATCTATGCCCCAAAGGCAAGAACACCAACACTCATAAAAGAAACATTACTAAAGCTTAAATCATACATTGAACCCCACACATTAATAGTGGAGGACTTAAACACCCCAATCTCATTAATGCACAGGTCATCAAAACAGAAACTAAACAGAAAAAGTGAAACTAACAAGGGTTATGAATCAAATGGACCTAACATAGCTACAGAATATTTAACCCAAATACAAAAGAAGATACTTTCCTTCTTAGCACTTCATGAAACTGTCTCCAAAATTGACTATGTACTCTGTTGCAAAGCAAGCCTCAACAGATAAAAGAAGAGTGAAATAACCCCTTGCGTGTTATCACATCACTGTGGATTAAAACTGGACTTTATATAAAAGAGAAACAACAAAAGTCCTACAAACTCATAGAAACTGAACAACTGCATAGAAGAATACAATTAGATTTATATTTATCACCCTGCAAAAACCTCAAGTCCAAATAGATCAAAGACCTCAATGTAAAACCAGATACACTAAATCTAATAAAACAGAAAGTGGGGAATAGTCTTGAACTTGTCAGTACAGGAGACAAGTTCCAGAATAGAACACCAATGGTTCAGACACTAATGTCAAAAATTAATAAATGGGACCTCTGGAAACTGAAAAGCTTCTGTAAGGCAAAGGACACTGTCAAAAATGGTGGCCTACAAATGGGGAAAAGATCTTCACTAGTCTTACATCTGACAGAGAGCTAATATCCAAAATATATAAAGAACTCAAGAAGTTAGACAACAACAAACCAAATGAGTCAATTAAAAAATGTGATACAGAGAGCTAAACAGAATTCTCAATAGAGGAATTTCAAATAGCTGAAAAGCACTTAAAGAAATATTCAACATCCTTGATCCTCAGGAAAATGCAAATCAAAATGACCCTAGGATGGCATGTTATATAGGTCAGAATGACTAATATCAAAAATGTAAGCAATAACACGTGCTGAAGAGGTTGTGGAGCAAGGGGAACACTCCTCCATTGCTGGTGGGAGTGCCAACTTGTACAAACACTCTGGAAATCAATTTAGTGCTTTCTCAGAAAATTAAGAATCGATTTACATCAAGACCCAGCTATACTTCTCCTGGGCATATACCCAAAAGATGATCCACAATATCACGAGGTCATGTACTCCACTATGTTCAGAACAGCCTTATTTGTAATAGCCAGAAACTGAAAGCAACCTAGATGTCCCTCAACCTAAGAAGGGATGTAGAAAACGTGGTTCATTTATACAATGGGATACTATTCAGCTATTAAACAAGGGTATCATGAATTTGCAGGCAAACAGATGGAACTTGAGAACATTAACCTGAATGGAGTAACCCAGAGTCAAAAGGACAAGCATGGTATGTACCCACTTTTGAGAGCATATTACTCTAATGTACAAGTTATCCATACTATACTCCATAGACGACCCAAAGAAGATAAACAGGAAGGAAGGTACAAACAAGGCTTCTTGAATATCACTTAGAAGCAGGGATAAAATAGTCATGAACCTGGGTGGTAGAGGGAATGGGGAGGGGCATGGGGCAGGTTCAGGATCAGGTGTGGGGAGAGATAGGAGAGAGGGCCAGAGAGCCTGGAGAATGAATGGGAATCCAAAGCTGGCAAGTGTGGGGCTGGGGACATCTATAGGATATGCCAGAATCCTGGGATGGGGCCCTCCCAGAAGTCTATGGTGGTGACATCAGCTGAGCCTCTGAGCAGTAGGGATAAAGACTTGAAGTGGACACCTCCTATAGACATGCATCCCTAGTGAAGGAATAAAGACCCAAAAAACTTTCAACCCAAAATGTATCCTGTCTTCAAGAAATACAGAAACAAAGATGGAGCAGGGACTTGAGACCATTCAATCCTTAATCACCAATCCTTGATACTACTGATGACACTTTGCTGTCAGACAAGAGTCTAGCATAACTGTCTTCTGAGAGACATCACACAGCTGCTGCCTGAAACAGAAGCAGAGACCCGAGCCAAATATTGGATGGAGTTTGGGGACTCTTTTGGAGAACTTCTGGAATGGATTAAGGGCCCTGGAGAGGATAGGAACTCCACAGAAAGACCAACAGAGTCAACTAATCTGGACCCTTGGGGGCTCTCAGAGACTGAATTTCTAACCAAAGAATACACATGGGCTGGACCTAGGCCTCCTGCACATATGTAACAGATACGCAAGTGGGAGTCCATGCAGATCCCCCAACAACTGGAGTGGAGGCTGTCCCTAAATCTGTTGTCTATCTATCCTATTCCCCTAACTGGACTGCCTTGTCTGACTTCAGTGGGTGTAGGAGGCTACGGCCTCTCCCCTGGGCTACCCGAAGCTGCACCTTAAAGATGGCTCCTGTTGGCTATGGAGCTTGTAAACAGGTCCATATTTGGTGGTGATACGTTCCCGCTCTTCTGGTTGGCTGAGGCTGCGTGCCTGGTGAGGTGACGTGGCCTGCCACGATTGGAGTGGATATGAGAGTATAAAAGGGCTTGTACCCCGGGGCTGGGGGGAGATGAAGAAAGAAGCTTGCTGATTCATGTCTTTCTTGCTGGTGAGAGCAGACGCGACAAGTGGGAGAGGATTTGTCGAGTCCTTCAGAGACTTGAGTTGGGGGATATCCAGGGGGGGCTTCTACTCTCATGGAGAAGTGAATTAGGGATGGAGAGAATGACTGTGTGGGGAGGGGCTGGGATGAGGTTGGCAGTGATTGGGATGTAAAGTGAATAAATAAATAAATTACTAGAAAAAAATTTCTTTGTGCATGCATGCTCACATGTGTGTGTATGTGTGTGTGTGCATGAATGTATGTGTGTGTAGGTGTTCATGACATATTTCACATGTAGATGTCAGAGGACGTCATTGGGTGTCAGTCCTCACCATCCACCTTGCTTGAGATGGGATCTTCTGGTTGGTTGATGCTGTGTTGTCCATGTGAGCTCTCTCCACCCAGGAGCTTCTGAAGATTCTCCTGACTCCACCTCCCACCTTGGCTTTGGAACTCTGGGACTGAAGACTTGCTGGTTTCTAAGAGTTTGAGCGCAGGTCCTTACACTTAGCACAGGTGCTTTACACACTGTGCCATATCCCTAGCCCAAACTCTAATGTTCTTTAAAAATCTCATATTAATATTCTGTTATGTTGATGTGACTGTGTCAGCTTTACCTCTCAGGAATAATGAAAATCTGTCATACATCATCTTCTGCCTCTAGTTGTGCGTATGCCAACTTTGTGTCTGTTTTTAAGGAGCACAATCCTTTATTTTGTATATTGGTTCAGCACAAAGTTGTAGCAAACTACAGAATTTTGCTACAATTACCAAACACTGCATAATTTTATCTAATTATACAGAGCTAATGTGCAACCTCCCTGTATTAATAATAAAGCAATTAACCTAAAACACCAATTGGTGTGAGTTTCTTGTCTCCTGCCTCATTACCACAGCCTGTTCCCAGTTTGGAACAGTGAACATTGTACTCTGTAAATGCTAGTTCCAGATAGAGTTGATTTTTGCATGGATCCCAGTTACCTTGTGACCCCTTTCCTTCGCCTCTCTCACCCTTCTCTTCCTGAATGTGTATGGGTGAAAGGTGGTACCTGCTAGAGAAGTTCATGATGATCTAGATAAATTTGAGGGTAATTAGAAACAGTAAGAGACATAGTGTTATATTATCCTAGGCCTCTGAGTTTACTTTTCCTCCCTTTTTAATGCCAATAGATTTTTGTAAGAGACACTTCCATTGTGCCTGACAGCTCTGATGTTATGGTGTCAATGGAAGCTTGCGTGGAAACCATTATCTTGTCAATTCTGTGATGTCAGTGGCAACTTGATGTCAATGAAAATGTATAAGGTTTTCCCATTATCATTGCAGCAGCTTCCCTGGGCTTTTCAACGTATCAAAAGACACTCATGGGTAAAAAAGACTAACAACCTGAAATTGATGCCTGAGTTTCTTGAAATTAAAGGTGGATATTGCAAGACGGTTTCTATTTTTGGCTTGGCAGTAGCAAAAAAAAGAAAAAAAAAACCTACGTAGAATACAAATAAAATAATAAGCATTTATATTGTTGTGAGGAGTATAAACAGTTATAATTTTGAATTTATATGGTTTTTTTCATGACTGGGCCTTATTTGTAAAGGCAAATGGTGAAGAGAAATTTTCTGGTAGACAATAAGATATGTTAAATAATTCTTATGCTATGAAATGCATAAAAGGGGACATGTCACTGGAAGCAGTGACTTCCCTGGATATTATTATTATATTCACAATATCCCTGCTGTGATATTGAAGTGTTTCATAAAGTGATTTCCCAGGAAGATGTAATCATAATGTACCACGAATGACGGGCAAGTGACACTTAGGTCTTTGTGTAATAAAATAAGTAGGGATTGCATTGTACTAACACACAGTTTATGTGTCTGTAGATATAAAGTAGTTCAAAAAAGATTTTGCACTTTGTTTATGATTCTTTAGGCACAAATTTTGGCTTAATTTGCCTTGCTTAAATATTGAAAATATGTAAACTCAGTTGAATGTGTATGTTTTTCCAAGCAATCGTTCTCTCACTCTCTTGTTTGCATTACCCCCGAATGTAATGCCATAATTGCTTTAAGTTCTCATCACTAGAGACAATAAACATTGTGAAGAAAAACTGAGGCAAAAATAGAGTTTCAATATTTGTAGTAGTTTGCTAATTAGCTCCTTGGTATAGGCAATTCTTAAAATGAGAAGATATTTGAAAAAATAGAAATACACATGGATGTGTATGTTTGTGTGTGTGCTCACATGTGCTTGTGTCTATGTATATAGCTATGTGTGTATATGTCTATGTATGTGCACATGTGTATGTGTGTGCTTGCGTATGTGTATACTTCTGCATTCAAAGATCAAAATGTGTGAAGAAAAAATAGAAACAAGCACATAGATTCAATTTAATGCCAATAGATGTATCCTTTCTTTGTTTCTTTCTTTTAAATTTCTGCTTCCTGAAGTCATGTAAGATTTGATAATATTCATCTGCGTCATTGTCACAGCTATAGGCTTTTCTACATAAAGTGGTGGCACACGCCTTTAATCCCAGCACTCGGGAGGCAGAGGCAGGTGGATTTCTGAGTTTGAGGATAGCCTGGTTTACAAATTAAGTTTCAGGACAGCCAGGGCTATACAGAGAAACCCTGTCTTGAAAAACCAATATATATATATATATATATATATATATATATATATATATATATATATATACACACACATATATTATATATATTATATATATATATTATATATATATATATATTATATATATTATATGTAATGATATTGTATGGAATGAATAGACAAAAACCAAAAATGCTACCTTTTTTGGTACATCTAAAGACACAAGAATTGTAAGTATTGGTGTGTGGGCCAAAAAAATAGTTATGTTATTATATGAACACACATGCTTACCTATTACAACCATATTTGTGTTGTGTATGCATAGGTAGATAGCCCAATAGTTATAATTTGATTTGAATTATAATTTAAAAAACCCTCATCTCACTGTTAATTTGAGGTTTAAATATGTTGTGTCTATATATCTAAATCAAACCATCATTTTCCTTGAGTCTTTTGATGATCCTTGCTTGTGGCACTTCAATCTTTGTAGTGTGGACAGAAAGAAATCCAGATCTCTCCTGTGATGACTTCACTTGCTGCCTGTGAGCAACTCTGATGTGCACTTAAGGGAAGACAATGTTGAATCCAGTGGATCAGACAGGATTTTAGAAAAGTTACTTTCGAATTTACCTGAATTGTTCATTCTCTGATATCCTGTTGTAGAACAACTGAGGTGGTCACATCATAAACTTCCCTCCCTCCTCTCTGTTTAGGTCTGTCTGTCTGACTGTATGAATATGTGATAATATTAGAAATAATTATGCAAATATTTGTGAAAATGCTATTTTCTATAAAACTGAAGAGAACGCTCTTATTTTATCCTTTGTGTTTATATGATGTGTGCTACTGTATGTGTGTGAGTGCAGGTGCATCTTGCCACTGTGTTTATGGAAAGTCATAGGACAGTCTTTTGTGGAAATCCTTGAATTTCATTTAATTTGAGACATGATCACTTATTTATTGTTTCATATGACAAGCTAATTGGCCAAAAAGTTTCTATGGATTCTTCTATCTCCATACACCATGTCCCAACAGGAGTTCTGGGATTATAGACTGCCTTTACATGGATCCTCAAGATTCAAACTCAGGACCTAATGATGTCATAGCAAATACTTAACCCAACTATCTTGAGCTATCTTGCCAACTCAGAATACATTAAAAAATCATCACATATATTAGTATCTTTCAAAAATGTAACCTTTGTTGAATAACTAACAAATATACATTTTTAAGGGATACATTTGGCAAGATTGTAAAAGGAGAGATGCTAAAAGAATAAGTATCATCTATCTATCTATTTATCTATCTATCTATCCTTCAATTATCCAACATTTATCTACCCATTCATATATCTACCCATATCTTACTTGTGTACACATCTTTCTCCCTACCTTGTATATACTTACCTATGTACAATTTATCTACAGATAGAGCTGTAAATTCTATAACTGTCAAGTAATAAGTAGATAAATGAAGAGATAGGGGGAGAAAGAGATACATGAAGAGAGGGGGTTGGTTTTGATACATGGAGGAAATAAGATTGAATTCTTGGCAAAAACCTCTGGTTGTTATATAGCTACCTGGAGAGGACCATTTGTGAATAGGAAAAAAAAAAATCACTAAGGGTAATATTCAAACTTATTTAACTTGTTACATTGTGGATCAAGTCCATCCTTACAGAGAGTTGAGTTAAATGCTGTCAGCATATCTACACATCCCACACTAAAGATGCTACAGGAAATTTGGATAGCACTTGCATTATGAAACCATCATGAAAGTTGAGAAGAACACAAAGTGCTCATGGCAAAATTCAAATCAAACTCCAGACAATGGACATCACATATGCACGCAAATCCTAGCTTGATTGTTTTTAGGACAAACGATTCTTCCCCAGCAAAGGACAGTTAAGATAAAGTTTATTTCTCTTGAATTAACTCAGCCTGTTTTTTCTTAAATGTTCTGTTCTGTTGGTGTTTCATGCACAAATGTGAAAAGCAATATATTCTGCACTGAGAGCTGGGTTCCTCTGCTAAAGCAAGTGTTATCCCTGTGGTCAAGGAATGAATCAATAGCATACCATTCTACCCAGTTGCATTCCAATGGCTAGTCTGTTCACACAATTCAAAATTCATGTCAGCTGCAAAAGAAATGCTTGAAAATACCCCCGTCTCTCTCTCATCCACTTCTTAGAGCTGATTACCCACAAATCACCAGCAGCCATTCTACCACTGAACTGATATATGTGATGCACTACTGATTTATGGGGTACCCCCCTTCATATTTGGCTACTTATCAAGTAGTAGAGAAATGAGAGAGGGGGGAGAAAACAGGACTTGATGGCACCTGGATTTACACTCTGAGGGATTTAAGTCAAAAACAATGTGGGGGCATTGTGAAGACGTTTATGAATTTCAGAGTTCAATGAAGGTGGGAAAATTTGTGCTTTAAAAAGTTACCGGTGTAGCCAGGTGGTGAATGAATGGAAAGGCAGCTGGTCTGTGGTATAAATTTAAAAGTGAAATTCCTGAATTCTGGGGACTGAATCGGGTCATGTGTTTACCTGCTTTTCCAGCTGAGCATCAACCTGCTCAATACAGCCTCCTATTACTGGTTTGTTGATTTCTAATATTAGCTTTCTGTTGTGGTTTCTGAACATCTCATAATTTTTATTTTCATGTATATATTTCTCTGTGTAGGTGCTATGAAAGTTAAGCATATATTTGCATTTTATTATTAAATAAATGCATCTCTATGCTATGTGTTGAATTAAGATTTTAATTTCTATGAAATGATTTTTTTCCTGTGATAAATAGTTGTCTTCAATTTTCTTTTTTATATTTATTTTTATGTACATATGTGTGTGGACTTGTGTATGTGCATTTATATGCATGCCTGCTATATGTGTAGGTAGGTGTTTATGTATCTGTACATATATGTGCATACATTTGTATGTATACAAGCACACATGTATCATGGAGTACCTGTTATAGGGCAGACTCTCAGAAGTGAGTTTTGTCCTGCCATCTTGTGAGATCCAGAGATTGAAATCAGTCATGTTTACAAGTTCTTCTACCCGAAGAGGCAGATCATCATCTCTGTCTCCATTTTCATTTGCTTCTACTTCTTTACATACTCTTTTAGAATTCTTGAAATGTTTTTATTCATAATTATTTTTATACTAAATTCTCAAATACATAGAATTGAAAGACCTCCATGTGGAGCCCTTCCCACTCCAAACCCGAGATGATGCTCACTCACCCAGGAATCACGAATGACAACCATCTTGATGCAAAAACACGAGGTAGTTTAATGACGGAGCTCAGGGTCAATACTTATCTCATGCAGGAGAATGAGAAATTAACCACGAGGCCCGAAAGCTAGGGGTTTTATAGGGAGGGGGCTCGGGGGCTCGGGAGAATTGGCGCGGTTGCACAGGATTGGCCCATTTAAACATCAACAGAATGAGTACACATTTGCAGAATGGTAAGTGCAAGTCAGGATGTCAGGAGAATTGGGAGGTGGATGCTTATCTAGGTCAGCAGAACACCTGGTTAACATATGACTCCAAACTATGTCAGGAATGTTTTAACAACGGGCCTGCCCTGACACGCCCTGGCCTGTTCCACTGTGTTCTCCACCTCAGGCTTCTAAGCTTATAAACAACTTTTTCTTTGAATTATTTGATATAAGTTACATGAATCAGGCCTCAAATTTTATCTTAAAAATTCCATTTCCCTTTATTATGCTCCATTGGTTCTTTTTGTACTAGACAGACCTCTATCATCTGTACAGCTGTCCTGACCAGAGGCTTTCACGTTAACTTCTTCAACCATCAGGACTGAATCACTTTTTCTTTTCTGCTCTGGGAAGTTCATGGACATTCACAAGTCTTCATGTAATATTCAAAGATTGCTTTCTCCTTTGGAGTCTTTTAGGGTTTCACATGTTGAAATGATGTTTATGGGATTATATGCTTAAACAATTATCACATACTGTCTTTTTGTAAGGTGTAGGTGTGTACTCAAGGCATTGGAATGTGTTACTTCCTTTTGTATTACAGTGATCAAATACTGCAAGGGGCAGTAGAAAGGGTGGAAGATTCAGTTTGAAACATGGTCAGTACTTATTTGGCCTCGTGTCTAGGTGGATGTGAAGGAGGCATATTTACCTCATGGGAGACAGAGAACTGTTGTGGCAAATCTCCAACCCAAATAAGCACCAGCAATGAAAACATAACTCAAATTAATATGAATACATGCTGTGCGCCTAAATTGGGCAGATCTGCCACTACACTACCATCTTCCCCATATAAGAGACCCCTTATAACTTGCGGTTTCTCCAGGCCACAAACTTCTACTATGCTTTCCTTCCACCTTCTCCTCCATCATTCATTCTCTCTCTCTCTCTCTCTCTCTCTCTCTCTCTCTCTCTCTCTCTCTCTTTCTCTCTCTTTCTGTCTCCCTCTCTCTCTTTCTGTCTCTCTTTCTGTCTCTCTCTCTTTCTGTCTCCCTCTCTCTTTCTGTCTCTCTCTTTCTGTCTCTCTCTCTTTCTCTTTCTGTCTCCCTCTCTCTCTTTCTGTCTCTCTCTTTCTGTCTCTCTCTCTTTCTCTTTCTCTTTCTCTTTCTGTCTCTCTCTTTCTGTCTGTCTCTCTCTCTTTCTGTCTCTCACTTTCTGTCTCTCTTGCTCTCTCTGTCTCTCTCTCTGTCTCTCTTGTTCTGTCTCTCTCTCTGTGTCTCTCTCTGTCTCTCTCTGTCTCTATCTCTATATATGTCTCTGTGTGTGTCTCTCTCTCTCTGTGTCTCTCTCTGTGTGTGTCTCTCCCTCTGTGTGTGTCTCTCTCTGTGTGTCTCTGTATGTATCTGTGTGTGTGTCTCTCTCTCTCTGTCTCTCTCTCTCTGTGTCTCTCTCTGTGTGTGTCTCTCCCTCTGTGTGTGTCTCTCCCTCTGTGCGTGTGTCTCTCTGTGTGTGTGTCTCTCTCTCTGTGTCTCTCTCTGTATGTATCTCTGTGTGTGTGTCTCTCTCTGTGTGTCTCTGTGTGTGTCTCTCTGTGTGTCTCTCTCTTTCTCTCTCTCTTTCTCTCTCTCTCCTTCTTTCTCTCTCTATTTCTCTCTGTCTTTCTCTCTCTGTCTTTCTCTCTTTCTCTCTCTCTTTCCCTCTCTCTCTCTCTCTTTCTCTCTCTTTCTCTCTCTCTCTCTTTCTCTCTCTCTTTCTCTCTCTCTCTCTCTCTTTCCCTCTGTCTTTCTCTGTGTCTTTCTCTCTTTCTCTCTCTCTTTCTCTCTCTCTTTCTCTTTCTCTCTGTGTCTTTCTCTCTTTCTCTCTCTGTGTCTTTCTCTCTTTCTCTCTCTGTCTCTCTGTCTCTGTCTCTGTCTCTGTCTCTCTCTCTCTCTCTCTCTCTCTCTCCCAACTTCAACCTTCCCTTCCTCTGCCCAATCACTGGCTCTATCCTTTATTTTACAAATTGGAAGAAGGTTTATAGGAAATCCCCTGAGTCCTGACTCATTCCTTGTTCTCAAACCCTCCCAGGAGAACAGAATTAGCATCACATTACAAATACCTTCAGGGTTACCCACAACACAAAACCTGGAAACAAAACAGGAAGCAGTCTACTTCTAACTAGGCTTTGCCTATGAAAGTTTCCAGAACCTTCCAAAATTCGACACACAGACTTGGGACAGTGTACTTTCAATCCTTAACAAAATTAAAATTTCCCTAATAGTCATTTTCACTCTGCTCTTATGGGCCTCTTCTTTGGATTGTTACTAATTGGATACTGCTCCTTGTGAATTTACACTCTCCCTCCTCTTCCTCTCCCTTTTCTTTTTCTCTCCCCTCTTTCTTCTTTAATCTCCTTTTTAATCCTTATGTCTAAAGCGTTGTCACTTACATGTTATTAATCATTAATACCATTTCTTTTGTATTAATTAAGTTCTATGCTCTTGACTTCAAGAATCTTTTTCCTTTTCCTGATTTTTCTTTGATTTATACATCCTAATATTTTCTATGGGTACAGTATGCCCTTTTATATTTTTATGCCTCAGAGAAAATAAGTTATAGATTTTTAGTTGGCATAGTACTCTTTTTACTGTGCCCACCCTTTCCCCATCTTACTTCTAGCTGTTCTTGGCTCCATTTTCCACACAAGTAGTTTTCCTGAAATAATCTCCTATTGGTTACCACTTAGAATGAGATACTGGTTTCAACTTTCCAAAGCCATTTAGGGGATTCAGACCGGATCTTATATTAAGAAGAGTTAATCAGAGTATGTAAAATAAAAACACAATTTGAGTAATTAGAACACATCTGAAATTTTACCAGTATAATGTCATTCCCTAAAATTTAAAAATAATTATGATAGACTAGTTTATAATCATAGTAAAAAATTCTTACCTCTTATAGTAACTGATAGAAAATACAGTAAAAAAATCAAGATTGTAACGTTAAATGAATATGAATTTTTGTGAAATAAAAAGAGCACAAATTTAATAAGATAATTCATGATTTAAAATCTCTACTGTAAGAATATTTTTCTTTTTCTTTTCTTTTTATATTGGAGTTAGATTCTTCTCTAATACAATTCATCTCAACCACAGTTTCCCTTCCCTCCACTCCTCCTAGCTCCCCAACCCCCTTCTCCCCCAGACCCACTCATGAAAGAACAGACTTCCAAGAGACTACAGTCAAACAGGAAAACAAGGCAGGACAAGGAAACCCAAATAGAAGAAAAATAATCTTAAGAGAAGACAAACGAGTTAGCCACAAACCCAGTCTCACAGTTAGGGGATCCCACAAAAATACCAAGCTAACAGCCATAACATACTCAGAGAACTTGAGCCCATGCCGGCCCTGTGCTTGCTGCTTCAGTCTCTGTGAGCTCTGCAGTAGGCTATGGTCTCTTGGTGTCTTCTATCCACTCTGTCTCCTACAATCTTAACTCTCCATCTTCTGTGATGTTCCCTGATCTCTGAAGGAAGAGACCTGATGGAGACCTCCAATTTAGACTCTCTCTCTCTCTGCATTACGTCTGGCTGTGGGCCTCTACCTGCACCATCTGCTGCTGAATGAAACTCATTCAATGACAGTTTAATAAGATATCAACCTATGAGTATGGAAGAATATTGTTAGGAATCATTCTTTGTTCTTGCTTTGGTTGGGTTTTCGACTAGTTATGTTTGATTCTTGTTGAAGTTAGGCCTGAGTTCTTCCTCCTGGCCCCATGCTCTCAGAATTAAGACACAGACTCAAAATATGTTTACAAATACCTTGACCATATAACTAGGCTCTTCTCTGACTGGATCGTGACTTAGATCAGGAACCGTGCCTCTTTCTCCTCATATTTTCTTGGGGGTGGATCTTTCTGTATCTGGCTCTACCTCAAAATTCTTTCTCCTCCCAGTTGTCCAACTTCCTACTTCCTATCTAAGCCATAGGTCATAAGCTATTTAATTGACAGGTGATGCAACCGTACAATATACAAGATTTTCTCTCTACAGATTCTACCCTGGGTCTCTAGACTATCCAGTCTCTAGTTTCTGGCCATCCAAGCAGTGTCAGACATGGGCTTCCTATAATGGAGTGGGCCTCAAGTTAAATCAGACATTGCTTGGTCACGCCCACAAGTTCTGTGCCATCATTGCTCCTGAAAAATTATTTCTCTGTCCATCTTGCTTGCTCACTCACTGTACATACTTAGACATACAAATAAATAAAATGTAGGAAAATAATAAATAAATGATGAATCGGAACACAATCAAATGAAAGTCTGTGTTTGGTATCTGGTTTGAAAACAGTAGCCATCAGTTCTGGCTACAAGAACATGAACACACACATGCACACACCCACACCAAGATACAGATACATAAATACATGTGCATATATATACATATATATATATATATATATATATATATATATATATATACACATACATATGTGTGTATGTGTCTGTGTGTGTGTGTCTGTGTCTGTGTCTGTGTAGGTTATAAAGGTTAACCAAAGACAGGGAGAAGGAATGAACTAAATCCTCTAAGCACAAAAGTTGGAGAGACTGTGTTACTATTAGCCCAACGCACCTCAGGGAAGAGAAAAGAGAATATTATCAGGATTAGCCAAAAACACCTCAAAGTGATAAAAGGTTCCTTGATTCAAAGCCCCTTAAAGTTCCAAATGTAACAGCAAATACTGATCTACAATGAGTATAGCTGGAGAACTAGCTACTCTTCTTCAGTCATTAGTAGAATGGATATAAGTGTGGAGTAACAATACTTCTGCTAACCACTGTGACGCCTGTGACACTGACATGGACCTCTACCCACTCTAAATACGCCAAACTATCAGTGTACTGACACTTCATCAGAGTTATCATGCCATAAACAATACAGGTCCAAGAATTTTAAAGAAGGTTGAAATTCCATGAAAGTTAAATTTAAGTGAATTGCTCTTTCTGTTCTGACTGGTGCAAAATTGAAGCAAACTAACCAAAATATGGGGAAAGTCTCAGTATGTAAAAATTAAACAACATATTTCCCAATAACCACCGAGGTCAAGAAATCAAAACACAAGGGGAATTAAAAAATCTTTTGGTCTTAATAAAAATACAAATATAATAGCCAAATTTCTGTAAGATAGAGGAGAGTGAACAAAAATGTTAAAGAAATATATTAGAAAAGCAGAAAGAACTCATATTAATAACTTAACCTTTAACATTTATAAATAAGAAAACCAAAAGCAAATTAAACTTAAAATTAGTAGATTAAATGAAAAAATACTTTAAATGTACATTTGTATAGTCAAATTATTTATGTATTTTTTATAATGGAAAAAAAAATCATAGTAATTGTCTTAGTTACTGCTCTATTGCTGTGATAAGACTCCATGACCAAGGCGATTTTTAAGCATTTAATTGAGGTCTAACAGGTTTAGGGGTTGGGACCTGATCATAATGGAGGGAAATAGGAAGGCAGGCAAACATGATGCTGAAGCCGTAGCAGCGAGCTCACATCTTACCTGCAAGAGAGAGGGAGTGAATGGGCCTGCTGTGGGCTTTTGAGACCTCAAAACCCAATGAAGTATGTCCTCCAAGAGAGCCACACCCCCTAACCCTCCTTAAACTGTCCACCAACTGGGAACCAAGCATTCCAACGTATGAACCTATGGGGGTCACTCTCATTCCAACCACCACGCGTTCCATGTACAGTGACTTCATTATTTCACACTTTCTTAAAGAGAAAAAGAAGTCTGAGTGTGATCCCCAGTGAGTTCTGTCACGTAGTCGTCCTGTGAGCTTTGCTGAAGAAGGAAGAGATCACTAACACGGTGTGTAAGCTGTGCTTCATTCTGACATGAAAACCTGATAAAACTGTTCAGTGAAGGGTAATGCATAAAAACAAAATTGTTTTTTTTCAAAACTGAAAAGTAGTTGCCTTACTATTTTAAAATGAATTCTGTGACTTGTACATTAATTCAATAAAGAGAATGATAATTATCTAAATTGAGTCAGAAAAAAATCATAAACTGTAATAGTCATTCATTCTAGAAATAGATTTAGGAAACTAAACATAAAAAAATTCTATTTAAATATATATATATATATATATATATATATATAATATATAATTCTAGCAACATCCTTCCCTCTATCTTCTCTTATTTTCCCATCTTTCCCTGAACCAAGGCCCCATTTCCCTCTCATGCCTTTGTGTGTTTTCTTTCTGCTTGTGGCTCACTGTATTTAAGCTGGTCCACTTACATGGTCACTTGGTTATTTTGTTAAGGCAGGCAACAACATTGATCTATAGGCATAAACATAAATATTTAGGAAATATGATACATACTTAGAAATATATTTTTATAGGTACACCCCTACTGCTTTTGACATCCCTAGTCATATGTCTTTTTGCAAATCTACAGTATTGGGCACAGTCTCCCTTAGATGACAAGGGGCCTCAGATCTAATTAAAACTCAGTTAGTCTCAATGGAGTCATGTCATTATTCACCAATAATCCCCTCTTCTGTGGCATATCGGTATTGTATAGCACAATGTTGAAAGATGAGAAGGACCATTGCTGACTTTTCTCCCATAGCTCCCTGCATAGCAGCTTTCTTCACTAGGAAGACTAGCCAGCAGAGAGAAAGCTTCCAGCTCAATTCCAGAATACTTTCTGTATTCTGCACACAAGGTATGTGGGATATTCAGCAACAGGGCTTACGGTTGTGTTCTAATGGACAGCAAAAGGCAATAGCCATAGCCTGCATAGTTTAGGGGCCTCTAGGTCCTGCATAAACGCTCCAAGGAAGATATTAGATGAAAATAACTCCCTGGTGTGGAATAAGTCATGGCTTTGGGGATGAGCAATGACCATTCATGCATGGTATTCCTATTCTAAATCTCTTTTGAAATTATGTCTTTAACTACTTGATAGAGTAGTGATGATAAAGTTTTTTTCTTTGATTGTTTTGTTTTTGAGATTAGATCTGAATGTGCTTTCCTGGCTGCATTAGTATTCACAGATATCTCTTTTCTTCTGCATTTCAAGTGCCAAGATTTCAGGTGTGTACCACTGCCCTCAGCTGGGTAAAGATCTGATCATTTAGTTAAAAACACTACCCCAGGACTGGAGATATGGCTCAGTAGTTAAGCACATTTGTTGCTATTACAGAAGATGAGGGTTGGATTTTCAAAAACCACATGATGGCTGGAAACCATATCGAACTCCAGTTTCAGGAGATCCAACATTGTCTTATGACCATCATGGGCATCAGGTACGCATGTGGTATGTACACATGAATGTGGAAAAGCATTCATGCACATAAAACAAAGAAAACTAAATAAATAAAAAAAAATAAACTCAGTTAACCATCTCTCATAAGCTTGTGTGTGTGAGCACTTGGTCCCCAGTGCTTCAGAAACTTATGAGACATCAAGGTGGTAAAAAAATGTGCCAGAAGAGTCCATTACTAAGGATGAGTTTGAGGGCTTATAGCTTTGCCCTGCTTCGGTTTTTCTCTGTGTATACTCTGTGTATATAAATAAGATCAGCCAAATTTCTGTTCCTTCTGCCATATCATGTCATTGTTCTTATTAAGGATTTTAGCTCCCCTGGAACTTGAAGAGAAAATAAACTCCTTCTTCCTTAATTGCTTTGGTCATGATTTTTTTATCATATGGATAGAAAAGTAACTAATACAATGGGTTTCCAAGTAATTTTTTGTACATTCTTAGTTTGGATAAACCTTTCTTCTGTGCTTCATCTTCTTCCCTCTTCCTCATCTCCATGATTATTCCTTAAGATTCTCTGTCTCTATTTTCATAATACATGAATTTTACCATGTCTATGCTCTTAAGGCTTCTAGAGGAAACATTTATTAAGTTGATCAGGACATTTGTAACATTAATTTTTTCAACACATTTTAATGATGGTTCTTAAACGACTTAACATTCTTTTAGCCTACCACCCACCAGAGGTAGTGGGAAAGAAAGGATACAGGAGAATTGAACCTGTTTAGTAAGATTCTTTGGAGTAATTCCCATCTGTGTTGTCTGGAAATGAGCAGTTGAGTTCACAGGTTAGCAGTGGCAGCTTGATCCACTTGCAAAGACTTCAGATACACCAGCCATCCAGTTTGATAGAGTCAAGATAACAGGAATCAGCAGTGGTGGCACTACCTAGCAGAGAAAGCCAGGCCTCAGCCTTGAGTCAGCAGAAAGGGTAACCTAGAGGGATGCCAGGAGTTCTCCACCGTGTCTCTCTCAGCAAAGCAAAACTCAGCCTCCACCACGTTCAGTCAAGTTCTAGTTATAACCTCCAAGCATCACGTGTCTTCCATGGGTCTTTCCTCAGCACAGGCATTTGTCTCAGATGATATCACTCTGCCAGTCAGCCTGAGTCCATGGAAGAGGAAAAAAGGCTTCTGCGGCCACCACCAGAAGTTTTTTTTGGCATATTTCTCTCTATGGAGTCCCGGCAAATTCAGTGCAACTACACAGTGTAAGGCAGACCACTACATGTGTGTTGTTAACAAAGAATCCTTCATCATGTGTCCTTTCACGTGCTTGCTTTAGCAGAACACCCTTTCACCGGTGTCTACTTTAGCTAAACATTCCTTCATGTGTTTGCCCCAGCAAAACACCATCCAAACAAATTTCCAAAGAACCCTTAAGTTTCCACTTCAGACGTTAGCACCACATGGGTAAAATATGAAACATTTCAGTAGAGACACATGTGATAATGAGCACCTGCGATCCCATAATAAGGAGTGGGAGACAGAACTGGGAATTTAAGGTCATCCTCTGCTATATAACAATGTTGAGGCTAGCCTTTGCTACATGAAGTACATGAGGCCCTGTCTCAAAACAAACAAAACAAGGCAAAAAACAAAATTATGCTAAAACCCTTCTTATTTGGTATCATAAAGATCTGTAAGTTGTCAATGTTTGCTATTCATTTTGCTAGTAATGAAATATTGTATATGTGAAAAAAGACATGACAAAAAAGGCATTAGTAAGTATTTTTGAATAAGAAGGGGTCATTATTTGCTGTTGATTTTATACAAGGTAAATATGTAAAAGCATGAGAAAAATATCATTAGTGTCAACAGAGTCTAAAGTTTTCTGGCTATGAATCAAATATCTTAAAATTAACTGTGTTTCTTTTATATAAGTTAAATATGAAAACTCATTTTGTATTTGTGTCAATAATGCTTAATAAGAAGACATAGAGACCACTAGAGAAAACAATATATTTGTGAATTTGAAAACCTAAAACTAGGTAACATTCAGTGTTTTCACATGTGAAGATTCTATAATGAGTCAATGATAGTTACTGTCCTGTTGATATATATGTCGCTGGCTCCAGCCTCTGTCCCGCAGAGGTGGGGCAAAGACGACGTATATGCCAAGGCAGGGTTTGAGCAGCTTCCACAGCTTCCCGCTGCAGCTTCCTTTATTCTCTCTACAGCTCACCCCAGCTCTCTACAGCAGTTCAGCTTCTCCTTCTTAGCTTCTCCTCAGCTTCTCCTACTTTATTCTGGGATCGCCCAATTTATCCCCTTCCACCCTCTGCACTCGTCTCTCATCACTCATCATTTTCCAATCAGCATTCAGCACACTCTATACGCGAGCCATGCAGGCAGTCAGAGTGGGTGTTGATAGGCCAGTGACTCAATATCATGCTGTATGACACTATGCATCAGGTGGGCAGCATGTGATCACTCAGGTGCGCATAATCAGGTTTTTGGTAATCAAGCAGGGAATCACGGGTCTTGGCAGTGAACCAGGGTGCCATCTTGGCTCACAAGGCCACAGCCACAGCCACACCTGCTTCCCACAATATAAATTAAATTTTACCTCATACAACATCCAGTTCAGTATATATTTAATAGAATATCAGATAATTTTAAAGTTCATAAAGATATACAAATTCTCAAAGATAGATGTTGTGATTAAAATTAACATCAACTGGGGGTTTCTACCCTGCCTTGGATCATTTAGTTTCCATATAAAAAACACAAATCATTTATATTTATAAGCCTTAGACAGTGCTAGAAATCAGGAGATATTAACCCTCTTAGCTTTTTAAAATTTTTTTGTCTACTTCCTTGCAAATAACCCCAAGATATGACTTGCTATGTTCTGCCTTGGCCATTCTTATCCCTACTGGCCAGTTCTCAAGATCTCTTAACCCATGGCATCTTCTCTCTTCCTTTCTCCTCTTGATTTCTTTCTCAGACTCCAAGTCCAGGAACTGAAGTTCCACCTACCTCTCTTCTACTCAGCTGCAGGTTGTAGGCATCTTTATTGACTGACTAATCAGGGATGACTTGGGAAGCAAGGTTACATAGCATTACTTGGTATACTTGAAAATTTTTCTCTCCTGAGGTCATCCAGACCTTGGGAGCCAGTATTTAGCATTATAATACATAGCAACAGACCAAACTTCACCAGATAGCCAAGGCAGTCTTAAAGGAAGTAGCAACAGTATGTAAGAACTTGCAGATGGAGAGGTGACTCAGAGATCAATAGCATTGGCTGGTCATCCAGAGGAACCAGATTTGATTCCCAACATCCCCATGGCACCTCATGTAGCTCCTTTTCCAGAGTATAAGGTACTTACTTTCCTCTGCCCTCAGTGGGTACCAGTCACATATATCATATCAGGTACACAGACACATATGTAGACAAACACACATACATCAGAAGAGTAAAAAAAGGGGGGGGGATAATTTTAAAAGATGAAAGGATTGATTTTTATCATTTCTAAAAATGTCTTAAGCTTATTAGCATGTCAAGGAGCTTGAAGAGAACCTATAACTGTCACATTATAAAACCAGCAGCATAGCCCTTAAATAGATCCTAAGTGTTAGCCCTTATGCCCACAGATAAGAGTAGTCCTCAACTAGCATCAAGGAAATTCCTCTTTGGAAAAAACAGACTCTTTTAGAACACCACAAGCCATCTCAATGCACAATTGAGGAGCCCAGTCCCAAGGGATACATTTACACAACACTCTTGCACTTAAGGGATCATTGTAGAAGAGGGGGCAGAAAGACCATAAGAGCCAGAGGGATGGGAGTTTGCTCTGAGCTTGTCAGAAGCTACACTTGGAAGGCAGCATGACTGCCTGTCTTAGTCAGGGTTTCTATTCCTGCACAAACATGACCAAGAAGCAGTTGTGGAGGAAAGGGTTTATTCTGCTTACATTTTCTACATTGCTGTTTATCACCAAAGGTAGTCAGGACTGGAACTCAAGAGGTCAGAAAGCAGGAGCTGATGCAGAAGCCATGGAGGGATGTTTTTTACTAGCTTGCTTCCCCTGACTTGCTCAGCCTGCTCTCTTATAGAACTAAGACTAACAGCCCAGAGATGGCACCACCCATAAGGGGACCTCCCCCGCTTGATCACTAATTGAGAAAAGACTTTACAGCAGGATCTCATGGAGGCATTTTCCCAACTGAAGCTCCTTTCTCTGTGATAACTCCAGCTGTGTCAAGTTGATACAAAACTAGCCAGTACACTGCCCAAGCATGATCTGACCAAGGACAATAATAGACATGCTAATATAGACAGAGGAAAGCCTATGGGATCTCCATTCTAGACAGCCAACTACAGGGAACTGAGGAATGTTGAGAATGGGAGAAATAACCTTCTCCATGGAAGAGTACACAAACTGATTATCTAATGCCAAATAATCAACCCTGAAAAAAGACATGCAATGATGTTTTATACGGGCTGAGCAGGTTATATTTATGTACTTAGCACCGTTTATGTGTGTGTTTGTGTGTGTGTGTTTTACAACAATTAATGGAAAAAGGAGATCATAATTTTGACAGAGAACAAAGTAGATATATGGAAAGGCTTGGGGGCAAAAAAGGGAAGGTGGAAATGATATAATTATATTGTAATAAAATAATAAAACAAATAATTTTGAAGGTATATTACTTCAAGAATATAAAAGCTCAATTAACATAATTTTACAGACACAGAAACAGACCTTACATTTAGCCCATAGTTTTGAAAAAGCTATCCTTTGAGAGAAACAGTAACATAAGATTTTTTTAAAGAATGTTTCATATTATAATGGAACTTCATATTTTATAGAGAGAAATTTGGCCATTTCTTTACATAGATATACAAATTATGTTCAGGTTGGGTCTATATCTAAATTCAACAAAATAATAAAACTTTTAAGATGTGCTCTTGCAGGTCGCAGAATAGGTCTCTTATACAATCTCTTGTCTTTGAAGTGTGCTGGACTTTATCTTATTCACTTGAATATTACTCAGATGGAAATAAGCTTCCGTAAATTCTTCATCTGTGAAACAAAAATAAAGAGTCTTACAATTTTCTTAAGTCTATATAAGCACATATTCATGATATTGGAGGTAAGGAAGATTTTTTTTAAGTAAGATAAACACACAAAATCCATATACCATTAAATAAAACTATGGGATATTAAGCTAATGAACTCTTTTTTTTTTTTTTAAACAAAAGTTGTGGTTAAAAGAGAAAATATGGAGTCCACGGCTTGGTTACATAACTGCAAAGGTATCACATATTCATTTTGCAGAGTCTGGCATGACCTTGGTAGAGGCAGAATGACATGGTTCCTGCCCCTGAGACAGGGCAGCAGTCATGGGCCTCCCTGGCTGTTGATGGCTGCTGATGGCATGAAGCTTGTTTGTATAATAATGTCCATATTTTCACATTTCTCTGAGGAATATCCTCCCTGTTCACATTCCTGGCTCCATGATAGTAGAGACAGCAGAAGGCCAGAAGTTGAGGGTGTGTCTACTGTCTCAGCAAAATGATAAATACTGGGACCTTCAGGACAGCTCTTAAGGCTCTGGAAAAGAACTCTTAAAAATGTGAGTTTGAAAATATATAATTTCTCAACTATGCAAAAATATAAGGATTCACTATGAATTGTAAAAGAAGCTTCAGAGATCTAAAGAAACAGAGGCAGCTATAATACGAGCCAGCTTGTCAGAAAGGTACAAAGATCGGATACAAATACAGGCAGATTCCTTAGTTCAACGAGTTCAGCCTTGGACAGAGCAAATTTAGGCCCCGGTGGTATTGGAAATGGTAATCTCAAGACAAGGTCCCACCCAGCTAACTTTACAGAGACAGGCAGATCTCTGAATTCTTTCGCAATGTTAAAAGAAAATGTGCTTTCTGTCTCCTAAGATTCAAGTGGCTGGGATCAAGGGATGCTGACTCACAGGATAATCAAAAGGGAACCTGGAATAAATAACTGAAATGATATGAAAATAAAAACTTGGCTCTTGTGTTGTGGATAGCCCTGGGGCTAATTATATTTGAGGTTAGTTCTCCTGTGAGGGGTTGCGAACAAGGAACGAATCAGCACTCCGGTGATTTCCTGTAAACCTGCTTCCCATCTTAATTGTAAAATCAAGAAGTGCTGATCATTGGGCAGATAAAGGGAAGGTGGAGCGGAAGGTGCGGGAGAGAGAGAGAGAGAAGATGGAGAAAATGGAGGAGGAGGAGGAGGAGAAGGAGGAGGAGGAGGAGGAAGAAGAAAAGTGGAGCAGAAGCACATGGCCTGGAGAAACTCTAAGTTCTGAGGGGGGTCTCATAAATGCGGAAGGTAGTAGTGTAGTGGTAGATCTGCCCAATCTAGGCACACAGCATGTATTCATATTAATTGAGTCATGTTTTCATTGCCAGGGCATATTTGGGTTGGAGATTTACTGCAACACTCTTGTTCTTCATGAAATGAGCTAGAGAAAGCGGTTCTTTAGAATTTTTCTCTAGCAGAAGCAGAGCTATCTGGACATCTCTGAAGAGTGAAAACAGCTCTTCAAGAATTATTTTCTACCAGGATTTCTGAATTTGGTAGTGAAAGTACACAGAGAGCAAACACGGCACTTTTAGAATTTTTCATAGCTCTTTTAGAATTTTCTCTAACAGGTTTTCTGATTGGAAACCTCAAGAATTACTTAAAGAGCTGACACAGTTCCTTTAGAATGTTTTCGAGCAGTTATGCAGAGAAGGCCGTCTGAAGTAAGAATACAGATCTTTTAGAATTATTTTTCTGGCTTTCTGATTTTTGATTGGGAAACTCATGAATTACCTTTAGATTTTTTTTTTAAACAGGATTTTTTGAGTTGGTCGGAAGAACCAAGAATTTTCCTAGCGGCTTTTCTCTTTGGTCAGAAGATCCATGAGCTATTCAGAGAGCTTTTCAAATTTTTACTAGCAGAGACAGCTACCTTGAGAAGAAAGTTAGGTGTTTCAACCATAAAGTTTTTAAAATGGCAAGAAAAATGTGTCTAGAGCAGAGGGGAACACACAGAGGGAACAGCTTGGAAAGCCATCACAGCAGAACTTGGCTGCCAGCTTGGATTCACAATTTGACTTTGAGTTGTTTGATTTTGCTGCTCCCAAACACCTCTTCTCTCAGGAGCCAGGACCTAGCCAAGGCTGGTCCTTGGCATCATTTAGCTTAATAATAAAAGGGGACAACTCAAAGGAAACTGGTTAAAAAAAAATTGGATGTAAGCTACATATAAGATTTACTTATTATTATCAGGAACATACAAGTTACACAGTTAAATTCTACCACATATCACCTAGAAATACCAAAAGTAAAAGTCCTGTGATCTCTAGAGTTGAGTATTAGGATAAGTAGGAACTCAAGTTCTATTCATGGTCTTATAAATTACTACAACTTTGATAAATTTTGGGAACCATAACACAGGCTTTGAAAACTGACCTGTTTTTTTTTTTTTTTTTTTTAAAGTACATCATATACTTGCCTTGTAGGAATACCAAAAGAAAATGTATAAGAATGTTTATAATGACAGACTACACACACATACACACACACACACACACACACACACACACACACACACACACACACACGGGTATGAACATGTATGTGGGTGCCAAAGAAGAACCTAGGGTTTTCTCAGATATTGGATGTTGCGTCTGTATGGTCTGCAGTTTCTTTCTCAAGCACAAACCTGACTCAGGTGTGTCCTATATTCCTAGGAGGATGCAAGAACTCCAGGTCAGAATAAGGACACTAGAGCAGGGAAATGCATGAGGAAGAACCCAGAAAAGAGGCTCCAATATATATTTTTTTTTGCTTAAGCTCTGTACGCAATTTACCTCCGGTAGTAGCTAAACAATACATTAATAACTTAACAGTGGAAGGATTGTTCCTCTGGAGGTGACATCAGAGTCTTGTGTGTCTGTCTATCACTACTCTCTTCTCCAGATTCCTGTGATGTCCACAGCTCTGCTGCTTGCAGCAGTTGACCAGTTTGCTTTACTTTAATTTAATGACAACCAGCAAGCTTTATGTCCAGTGATCATAGTATGAGAAAGCCCCTTTATCTGATAAAGTGTCAGTATTCAAAAGAACTTATTTTAGAGGGCACGGAATAAAAAAGACATTTAGAAATACTGTCAAAAGCCACAAGTACAGGCAAGGGAGGTGGGTTCCAATGCGGTATGGTATGCCTGGAGCTCCGTGCATGAGTGGGGACAGGTAGAATATAAATATTCAGACAATTGAATTTTCAGTGATGAGGTCAGGAGACAGAAATACAGAAAATGTGACCTAGGAATAATGCAGAAGTGGGACTCCAAATCCAATGGCCCAGGAGAAACTCTAGGGAAAAGTAAAGAAATAAATTCATCTTAAACAAGAATAGTCATAATTATTTTTAAAAATATAATCATTATAAAGAGTATATTAATGGGTTATAAAACCATTATTAATTTATTATTATTGGACATAGCATTTTAAGGAATAAACATTCAAAATACAATAAATACTTTTTGAACATTCATAGGAAACTTTTAAATCTTTGCATACTAAAATTCAAGTCACTTAAAACATGCTGAAGACCACAGCAGCCAGGAGTTGCAAATTATTTTCTAGTTTATAGACAAAGGAAACATGCTTATGTCTAGAATAAAATGTATTTCCTGGGTACTTACATGACACGCTGGGGAGGGGGAACAAAGGCAAAGCCATCTAATGTAAGTGCAAAGATGAGCTACTTTGAAAGCTAATCGTAAGTCATACAACCAAGAAAAGGATTCCAAGACATCATAGATAGTGGACTTACAGTTATTTAATTAATGCATTTTGAATGCAGATACAAAGGGGTATGTGTTTATGACTCTTTGTATGTGTGTGGGTGTGTGTGAGAGGGGGCACTGGATTATTGCCCTTCAGATTCCATCTACATTTATCTATCTATCCAGCTAGCCAGCCAGCTGTTATCTGTCTACACAACTGTCTGTCTGTCTATGTATCTATCTATGTATCTATCTATGTATCTATCTATGTATCTATCTATGTATCTATCTATGTATCTATCTATGTATCTATCTATCTATCTATCTATCTATCTATCTATCTATCTATCTATCTATCTATCTATCCATCCATCTATCTATATTATCTATTTCTCTATGAGACAGTCAGGAGTCTCTCACAGGCCTTGAATTCACCAAGTAAGCTAAGCTCATTTGATAATGAGCCCTATGGATTCTCTGTCTCAGCTTTCCCAGCAATTGACTAGCAGGTGCATATCACCGTGTCTTTATTTTAATGTGTATCCGAGAGCAGAAGTCAGCATAGCAAGGCAAGAATTTTGTGGACTAAATGACTTCCCTCCACAGCCTCTAGGTGTTTATTGATTAAAATAATAAATGTGATTGTTTAAACCACCTGACTAAAAGAGTCTCATTCTTTTTTTTTTAATTAAATATTTTCTTTATTTACATTGCAAATTTTATTCCCTTTCCTCATTTCCTCTCCTAAAACTCCCCTATCCCATCCCCCCAACCCCACTACTCACTGACCCACCTACTCCTCTTCCCTGTCCTGGCATTCCCCTACACTGGGGCATGGAGCCTTCATAAGAACAACAGCCTCCCCTCTCATGGATGTCCCACAAGGCCATCCTCTGCTACATATGAAGCTGGAGCTATGGGTTGCTCCATGTATACTCTTTGGTTGGTGGTTTAGTCCCTGGGAGCTCTGGGGGTACTTGTTAGTTCATATTTTTTTTCCTCCTATGCTTCAAATAAATGGCCTCCATTTTAACATCTTTAAACAAATAGAAAAGACATCATTCTAAATTTTATTTTTTCTTAAAATATATTTGACTTGTTTTCCCATATAAATGCATGTGACAGAGCTTTTGAGTGACATACCTTTTCATTTTATTAGGGTATTTCAACTTCTTTGAAGAAATTAATTTAAGGGTATTCATTTATTCTTATTCATTTGCATATTTCTTCTTTCAATCTTTGAAAGACTTTCATAATGCATATAGATCTGAATGATTCTCTGTTTGAATAATCACTATTATTTTATATACATACATTTACATACATAATCTGTCTTGAAGCTCATTCAAAATATTAAGCCACCAGTGGTTTAGAACTGAGTAAGGTATTATGTTTAAAGGGGAGATCATGAGTAGTTCACAGTATGGTTGGCATTGTTGGAGGGCTGTCTGCTGTGATGGAACCTCCCCATTGTGCATGCTGAGGACATTACACTTCTCTCCCAAGAGGGATGGTCTGTGTACCCTTACATCTCCACACTCACTTGGGAATCTTATTTCTCTACAAATTCAACTGCCACCATTCAAAATTATAAACATGAAATAGCTGCATCCTAAATTCAAGTATATTACTGCTCCACCCTTTCATGTACTTTAACTCCTTCTGGACATCCTGAATTCCATGTTTGTTTCTTTTTCCTTTGTTTTAAGAACAATTTTACACACAAAGTAAAATTAAGGTTAAGTGTTTCCTTAAACTGTATATTATATAGATTACCTTATTTTGAGCTTAAACAGATATCAAGTGAATCATGATTTTTTGTGACTATTTTTATTAAGATGATTGTTTTGTGATGTTAATGATATTTAATGTAAGTTTGGTTTGTTATTATAATTAAAATAAGCTATATGTGTGTTAAAATGTATTTAGTCCTTATGTTGATAAAAGAGTTGCTTCTACTTTTACATATCATAAAAGTGATGCTGTGAATATACATGCGTAAACACCTGTGTGCGCATTCATTTTATATGTATATATACACATACACACACACACACACACACACACACATATATATATATATATATATATATATATATATATATATATATATATACAGTCACAAACACAGTAAGTAAAATGTTTGCAGAATAAAAGATACTAAGTTCTTTTTTTTTTTTCTATTTTTTTGGTTTTTTGAGACAGGGTTTCTCTGTATAGCCCTGGCCGTCCTGGAACTCACTTTGTAGACCAGGCTGGCCTGGCCTCGAACTCAGAAATCCCCCTGCCTCTGCCTCCCAAGTGCTGGGATTAAAGGCGTGCACCACCAACACCCTGCTGATACTAAGTTCTTGAGACATCTGTACACTTCCTCATCTCAAGGCTCAGAAATTGCTGCAAAGCAGTGGCTAGACAGATTGAAAAATCCAGAGATTGTAGACATCTGGAATGACTTAATTAAGGTTTTATTGCTGTGAACAGATACCATGACCAAGGCAACTCTTGTAAAGAACAACATTTAATTAGGGCTGGCTTACAGATTCAGATTTCAGTCCATTATGATAAAGGTGGGAAAATGGCAGCATGTGTAGGAGGAGCTGAGAGTTCTCACATCTTCATCTGAAGGCTGCTAGCAGAATACTGGTTTCCAGGCAGCTAGGATGAGGGTATTAAAACCCATGCCCACAGTGGCATACCTACTCTAACAAGGTCACAGTTACTCCAAAAGAGCTACACCTTCTAATGGTGCTACTCCCTGGGTCAAACATATATAAACCACCACACAGAACAAAATTTTACTTGCCAGTTATGACAGATCCATTGAGCACTCACAATGTCTGTGGATGTTAAATATGGATGCCTACAAAAGATTAATTCATATGAAATTCCAACATAGACAGCAGAGAGGCTCATGAAGTCATCTATCTGAGGAGCTACTGGCAATTGATGGCTGCTCATGCAAAGATAGTCATATGGCCCTTGGGAGGCTCCAGGTGTTCCAGTAGATAGTGCTTCAACAATGCACATACTGGAAACCTTAAGTAGATTCAGTGTTTTTTAAGAAATAAGGAATGTGGAGTTGGGAAAGAAGTGTGGTGAGGAGGATAGGAGAGGATTTGAAGGGGAAAGAATTGGTGAGTAGATTTGATCAAAACACATTATGTGCATTTGTGAGATCATTTAACAATGAAAATGTCTAATGAGGTGGGCATGTCTCAAGAGCAGAAATGTAGGCCAGTAGTAACTAACATTCACAATGCTCTAGATCCAACCTTCCTTGCACACACAAAATGTTAAAGTTAGAAGTACCACAATATCTAGCAGTTCCATTCCCAGATATATTTAATCAGGAATTCAAACAAATATTTGTGCAATGTTTACTGTAACATTATTCTCAATTACCAAAGAATGGGAAAATCTCAAATGTTCAAAAACAGATGAATAGACAAAATAGATATCTTGTTAATACTGGAATATTTCAAAAATTTTAATAAAGGAAAGAAACTCTAACAATATGACAGTGTTGCTAGTATCTTGAAGACCTGCTAAATGATATTAGAACATAAAAGGAAAATATTGTATGATTCCATTAATATGAAATAAGCCAGGCATTCCAATTTGTAGAGAGAGTCAACAGAATCCTGGTTGGAGAGAGAGGGAGAGAGAGAGAGAGAGAGAGAGAGAGAGAGAGAGAGAGCGCACAAAGAATTTTTATTATGTCTTGGGTGTAGCTTTTATCTTTGATATAAAATCCTATTAGAAGTACCTGTCGGGGATGGGTGTGCTAACATGTAGATATTCTTTATGACACTGAGCTATATACGTAAGATGGGTTAAGCCATTCAATTTTCTTCTGTGTATTTTATCTCAACAAAGATATAAATTCCATAATACCAAAATGTCTCTAATTTGCTGTCATATTTGTAAACTACATAGTAGTTTTTTAGTTGTTCTTTAACTTTGTTGAAAAGCAATTATAAATATTAATACAATTCACTAAAAAGTATAACCAAGGTCTGGAGAGATAGCTTAAATATTAAGAACACTTAATATTTAATGAGGAATGAGGTGTGATTCTTAGCACCCACATAGGAACTTACAACCATCTATAACTCCAGTTCTAAGAGGGTTAATGCCCTCTTCTTGCTTCTGCAAGATCCCAGGCATGTACATGGTGCACAGGTAATGCAAAAAAACATAAAAATAAAAACAACCAATAATACTAAGAAAAAAATCATCAAGTATATGTTTGTCAACATAAGACATAATTTCTTATAAGGTACTATAACAGACTAGCCAATGGCCTTCCAAGTTAAATTTACATACTTATAACCAGATTATAAACTGTAAACCAAAGAGCATATCAGTGAGAAATTTCTAGCCTATTACCTGTTGATTAGATAAATATTCCAGGAACATAGTACCATAATGAAAAGGGACTAATTCTCTTACAAGTTACATACTTCAGTGAAACAGACCAGAGCCGACTTCTCGTCTTGCTAGTATATTTCTGCCTTCTATACTATAAAGGGCAGAAATTGTTTTCTTTATGGGGGCATTTGATACTTGTGTTTTAAATTAGACATCCTAATCACTAAGTTTGATTGATTTTCACCAAGTATAATATATTTTGGGGTGTTCTGTCATTGTTCTGCATTCCTCTGTGTCTCATTAGATTATTTATTCTCCTGAGCTACCTCTCTAGCTCTTCACAGCCAGATTGGTCCAAATGTATCTCTTAGAGCTTGTTTGTTATACTTTGTAAAGCATTATTGAAATTACAAAGTAGAACCAAACAGAACCAAGAACTCTTTAGCAGCCTCCACAATAGCAGAACTAAACTAAAAATAGAAACACATTTCAGTTGTCTGCTTATAGAGCTCCATCTATTTGCATTCAATCTATTCAATGATACTTGATGACAGGGCAATTGAAATTAATTTTTTAATTGCATTTCATCAACGATGTCATATCCACTCTCCTTTAATGTAATAATATTCCCAGAGTAGGGTTCTGGGAAGTGATGATAGAAGATGAGAGGAAATGAATCAAAAAAGCCATAATTATTGAAGGTTAACTAAGTCCATGGCAGAGAATGGAAACTTTGAAGGAGTAGAGAAGTTTGACACACAGTTGGCTTCCTAATGCCAAATACCACGAGTACCATGCCTTATGTACACCTGCTACATTTTAATCTTCTTTGAAAGACAAACATGGGTTTATTATTGATTCTATACAATTAGATTTTTGAAAAACATGCAATAGATGTTAAGCTGTAATTCATACTTTTAACAACTTATTTTTAATCATTTAAAATATTCTGTGCGTTTCTTAGTAATTTAAGTTAAACTCTTGTTGTTTTTTCTTTTTTTGTGCAATTCATTTCTTAATTAACATGTTCCTATGGTGCTGATATCATTTTAGCCTTCTTACAAATATCATATATCCTAAACTTGAGAGGTAAAAGAAATAAATTTAATAGAAATTAATTATGTTAATTAATGTTAATGTTAAATTGAGAATTATATAGGATATATATATATATATATATATATATATATATATATATATATATATATATATAATTTCAGGGGCCTAGAAAATGACTCAGTCAACAACTACCTGTCGTGTAAGAGTGAGATGTGGATCTCTACCTTAAGCACACATGTTAAAAGCTGGCAGGGTGGCATGGTGGCATGGTGGCATGGTGGCATGGTGGCATGCTTCTGTCTCCCTAATAGTGGGGGTATCAGAGACCAGCAGAGTCCAGAGCACCAGCCCATGTAGGCAGTCATTGCATGCTAGCTGCAGTTAGAACAATAGAGAAAGAACCCTGTGTGCTGACCTTTGACCCTCCCATGAACATGTACACACATTATTTCAGTATTAGAAACAGGATATGTAGGACTTATATTGATACACATAAAGAATTCCACAATACAAACCAGTGTGAGACATCACAGTATACTTATTAACTGAATGAATGCTACCCATACAATCAAACACACAGAACAACTGGAACTTTTGTACTGAACTAGTTAGTGGCAATTAAAAATTACACAGCCAGGGAGAATCAGCTTTGCCCTAGACAGACATTTAATAGGTCATGCTGTAATACCAATGTGATTCACCAAAAGAAGGGACTTCACATGTACACAAGAGCAACAACTAAAAGATCCTGCATGCGCATGATCACCAAATAATAGTCACAAGACCATGGGGCAACAGAAATGACCACATAAACTCCCTTTCTATTTGTTGTCACTAAGTCAGTGTCCTGTAGATCTATTGTTCTAGTGACTGGATAATCTACTCAGATATACTCAGAAATAATAATACTGAAAAATATTGGGTAGACTAGTAGAAATGAACTACTTCCTGTATCCTCCTTCTTTCTCTGTGTCTGCCGCTCTGTGTCTTTCTTTTTCAGTTTCTTGCTCTCTCTCTCTCTCTCTCTCTCTCTCTCTCTCTCTCTCTCTCTCTCTCTGTGTGTGTGTGTGTGTGTGTGAGTGTATGTGTGTGTGATTTCAGAGAATAAAAACCCTAAAGCTCATTTGAGTCAGAAAAGAATGGTTTTGACAGATTTCTCTGCCATTTGAGGACTGGTAAAAGGAAAAAC